>NC_137799.1:4931285-5308785 GCF_963383645.1 Muscardinus avellanarius
ACTTGTAATCCCAGAGACAGGAGGATCGCATAGGTTTGAAGCCAGCCTCAGCTACTTAGTGAGGCTCTCAGCAACTCAGACCCTGTTTCCAAATAAAGTATAGAATAGGTCTGGGAGTATATCCTGGAGGTAAAAAGCCCCTGGGTTCCACTCCCAGTACCCCCCACGCTTAGTGCTAGCCAAGCATGGTGGTACACATCTGTGGTACCAGTACTTAGGAGGCTGAGACAGAAGGACTTCAAGTTCTAGGCCAGGCTCAGCAACTTAGCAAGGTCTTGTTTCAAAATAAAAATATAAAAAGGCTAGAAGCTATAGCTCAGATGTAGAATGTTCCTAGTTTCAATTCCCAGAGCCACAAAACAAACAAAACTGCTTAGGGCTGTGAGCAGCATGGGCGCGTATTTGGAGCCCCCCCATCTGTATGGGAGCTCTGTGTTTTGCCTGTTTGTGACCGACCGAGATTCCCCCCAAACTCTAAAAATGAACCTGGCAGTCACCCAGGAAACCCAAAGGAATTGGTTAATGTAGCCAAACACTACTGCTGACAGTTGGGGAAACTGAGGCTAAGGGGCTTGGCCTGGTCTCCCCTCAGCAGAGGCCTGCCTTTGCTGGGCCTCGAACTCCCCCCAACTTCAACCCCCCCCAACCTCCAACCCCCACCTCTGCTCTAATCCAGCATCCCCTCTGCTGGGCCACACTGCCCCTGCCGGCCATCAGCGTGTGATGTGTATTTAGAAACACATTTTCACTGATTTGAGGAAATCTGCTGCTGCTGAGGAATAAATCAGATCCCACATCCAATCTGCGTCACCCCCATCCCTCACGCTCCTCCCACCTGGGTCCTCCAGGAAGAAGTCGAGCATCTGTGTGGGCCAGGCCCTGGCCAGGTCAGAGGTAGGACGGCCTGTTGTGGGCTGTGTGCTGGGCACAGCCTTACAGCTGGCCTGAGCCTGGGCCTGGGCGGCCACAGTGGGCAGGAGTTGAGGGCCGCCTTGCAGATCCTGGGCAGCCCGGACCCAGACCCTTTCCGCTGTGGGCGGCTCTCAGCTCTGTCCCCTCCCTCCTCAGGGACCTTGGCCTAGTCCCTCCTAACTGCAGAGGGTGATTAGGTGCCACACAGAAGAAGGGGCTCCCAGTCCCCCCATTTAGGGGACCTTGGGCAGCCTCAGGATATCTGCCTGTTGAACGGCACGGTGGCGCCTCTGCTGGCCAGGCTGCAGGTGCTTCGTGAGAGGGCAGGTGGAAGGGTCCCTCTCCTCCTCCCCCCTTTTTTTTCTTGTTTGTAGTACTGGGATTGGACCCAGGGGGCATCCTACCTCTAAGCTACACCCCAGCTCTTTTTATTTTTTATTTTGAAACAGGGTCTTGCTAAGTTGTTGAGGGTCTTGCTAATTGCTGAGACTGGCCTTGAACTTGTGATCCTCCTGGTTCAGCCTCCCAAGTACTGGAATTATGGGGTGTGTGGGCTATGCCACCGGTCCAGCTCCCTCTGTCTCTGTGGTCAGAGGTCCTCTGCCTGGACTCAGACCCCCTCTAAGCTCATTCATATGCCCCTGTCCTCTTGGGTTATCTACTTTGCCCCTCCCCCAAGATAAATTCTAGAATGAAAAAAAAAAACAATAAAAAGAAACAAAAACAGCCCTTTCCCCAGGCTTTCATTTGGTGCCAGGCACCCAGCTGAGGGCTGTGCACCCCTTGTCTCATCTCATCCAAACAAACTTAAGGGCGTAAAAGTATCATCTCTGCTTTCAGATGAGAAAACCAAGGCTCAGCCTGGTGATGCACGCTTCTAATGCCAGTCCTTGAGAGGCTGAGACAGGAGGATCGCAGGTTCGATGCCAGCGTAGTAACCCACGGAGACGACTCTGTCTCAAAGTATAAAAAAAAAGCAGAAAAAAAAAAAGCCGGGCGTGGTGACGCACACTTGTAATCCCAGCCATTCACTTGTAATCTCAGCATTCGGGAGGCTGAGACCAGAGGATATGGTTCGCAGATAGCCTCAGCTACTTAGTGAGGCCCTCTGCAACTTAGTGAGACCCTGTTTCAAAATAAAGAATAAACACTAGGGCTGGGGGTGTAGCTTGGAGGTAGGATGCCCCTGGGTTCCATCCCCAGACCCTCAAAAAAAAATAATAATAACAGTAATAAAAAGAGCTAGGGATGTGGCTGAGTGGTAGAGTGTCCATGGGTTCAATCCCTAGTACTGCAGAGAGACGAGAGAGAGAGAGGGAGAGAGAGAGACAGAGAGAGAGACAGAGAGAGAGAGAGAAAATACAAATACAAAAATACAAAAAATAGGCTCCGCACAAGGACCCTATCCAAAGTCCCACTTTCCAGAAGGGGCAGGATCCACTAAGCCACAGCACAGCCTGGGAGAGCTGCCTGTCCATCCACCTCCTGCCTCTGGGCACAGGGACTGGAACGGCTTGTGATAATATGTACAGAAAGGTGCGAAAGAAAAAAATCTATTAAGAACCAGGCTGGGGAGTGGCAAGGAAGCCGGGCAGGCACGGCGGGATGTGTAAAGCAGAAAGGTCCCTGTTCTTGAAGTCTCTGGCCCTTCCAGATCTTTCTGTACCCCTGCACTCCGACTGCACTGCGCTGTCCTCCCGGAGCACCTGGACCTGAGCCGGGCCCCAGGAGAGAAACGGGAGGCCAGGCTCCGAGCCCCGCGGGCCCAGCCAGCGCTCCCTGACAGCGCTGCCGGTCTTCCTGGTGCTCCAGGCAGGAGACTTGGCTGAGCCACCCATGGCGTCCAAAGGAACTATTCTGGTCCTAGGCTGGGCCTGCCTCGGGCGCTTTGCGATGAGTGCCGTAACAAAGAACACAGCTGTGCAAACCCTGGCGAATCCTACGGAGGAGAGGAACCAGGACTTCCCATGGCCCCTCTGTCCAGATCAAAACCCCAGATGTCCCTTTGCCATTACCACTAATCCCCTCCTCCAAGATGCCCTCCTGGATCACACCTGCCCTCCTCCCATCCACCCATCCATTCAGCAGATGCTTGCTGGGCCCGGACTGAGGAACAGGACAGGTGCTGGGGGCGCAAAGATGACGAGGCAGCTGCCGCCGAGGAGCTCGCGGTCCGAGGAGGGGACAGACGTCCGGGGTCAAAAGTCGGTACTGAACATGAACTGAGCATCTCCGATAGGCCAGGGCCTGTGCTCAAGAAGTCCCTGTGCACAATCCATAAACAGCCCCAACTTGCAGGAATGAGGCTCAGAGAGGTTAAGTCTCATGCTGAAGGTCACAGCACGAGATTCCAACCTCTATCTCTCAAGACTCTCGTTGGGTAAAAAGTTCAATGTTCGTTCTGAGTTGGGAAAATTACAAGGATCATAACGAGATAAGCAGCAGGCATTGTCACGTCAGTGCAGGTCTCACCCCAACTGCAGACTTGGAGAGAGGCGCTTCCTGCCCTA
This sequence comes from Muscardinus avellanarius, assembly GCF_963383645.1. NCBI lineage: Eukaryota > Metazoa > Chordata > Mammalia > Rodentia > Gliridae > Muscardinus > Muscardinus avellanarius. Next base: position 4,934,708 of record NC_137799.1, read on the forward strand.
GGAGGCGAGCCGGGCAGTCACGACTGCACCCACCTTTACAGATGGGGAAACTGAGCCTTGGAGGATTAGAATGACTCGCCCCAGCTCAGAGCCCATAGGTGGCAAAGCTCGGGCATGAGCTAGCAGCTTTGATTCCTGCCCCATATCTCTTGCCAGAACATGGTGCTACCTCTCTCTGGGACTTTCTACCAAATCTTGCTCAGAGGGCCTGGCAAGGGCCCAGCCTGCACCTGGAGTCCTCAGCCCATGCCAGGACCTTTGTGCTCCTCCTGCAGGTTAAGGGAGAGCTGCAGCCGGCAATCCTCCCCTTAACCTGCAAAGGCCCAGGCTCGGCAGGCCTCCAGCCTGCGTCGGCGAGGGCCCCTGACCTGGACCAGATCATACGCACGTCTGCGTCTCCATCGGAACCCCCGGGGCTTCTTATAAGATGCAGGTTCCAGCTCTGGGGTCTAGGGCAGGGCCTGGGGTCCTGCATGTCTAACAGGCAAAGTTGGCACTGCCTAAAAGTGCCAGGACCCCGACCTCCACCCACCAAGTAGCAAGACTGTGGGATGGGGCCAGGGCTACCCTGCCTGGGCTCCCTCAGTCTCTCTCCTACCTGAGATTAAAGCGCTCAGCTTTTGTCCCCAAAGCACAAAGAAGGATTTGTCTCTTGCTTTTATGGGAGCACAGATGGCTGTCAGGGCCTCTCCTGCTGAGCATTATGACAGTGCCCCCACCCCAACCCCTCCCCTGCCCTCCCCATGCCGGGTCCTGGGAGCACCCGAGAGGGGAGCCTTTGCCTGGCCCTGCCCTCCTCCTTGCTGGCCCTGCACCCTCGCTGGCTGGGCTCTGGGGCGAGCCCTGGGAACTGGGGTTTGGGGGAGCCTTGGGAACTGGGGGTGGGGCAGGGCTGCCTCTGTTCCCCACATCCCTCATTGAAACTGTTACCCTTGCCCAAAAATCCTTGGTTGAGAGCTCATCCCTATGAATTCTCCCTGTGCATTTAGAGCCACTAGGTTTTCATGTATTCATTTATCTTGTCTCTCATCTGCCTCCCCTTCCTCGCCAGGCTGGAATGTACAATTGGGTTCTCAGGTGTCTGTGGAGGAGGATGGACAGGAAGCCAGGCAGAGACAGGGTCTGCACCCTGGATCCGAAGAGGCCGGCTCTCCTTCTTGTACTTTGGGGTGCTCTGGGGCTCCCACTCTGGTTGGTTGGATGCTGGAACAGGCAGGCCCACAGCAGGCACCCACTGAACTTCCTCAGGGCTCGGACAGTGGGTGGTCCGGCCACAACCAAGGCGCCCCCTGGTGGCTGGTTGGCTGCACGGCTCTGGCCAGAGGCCTTGAACTCTGGGCCCTTTTCTGCCTGGAGACTTGAAGGGTGGGGCGGGGCCCTCCACTGGGGAGAGGTAAGGGGCTCCTGGGAAGAAAAGAAGCCCAGGAAGCCACAGAAGGCGTCATAACTACAGTAGTAAGCTAATGACAGCCACTGAACATGAGAACCTACTCTGTGCCAGCGTGGACTCTGGGCACGCGTGGCTAGGCTGTGCCTGCCCCCCAGCACCGTGACTCTTTATCCAAAGAGGAAGGCGGTGAGAGACTGTCCTGCCCGGTGGGTAACGTGTCCTGGCCACAGCCAAGTTTCTGGCCTGTTCTCTGCACCGAGTGACCTTGGCAGGACTTAAGCCACCCTTTCTAATCCCTGAGGAGGGATCAGAATGAGACTCACCCCGGGGCGGCCTGATTAAATGAGAGGTGCAGGGACCTGCCTGAGAAGAGCAACAGTGGTGTCGGGCTGGAACCCAGACGGGACACGACTCACCTCCCTGCAGAAGCCAGCCCCCCGAAAGGCCGCCCCCAGCTGCCCACGCGGGGAGCCCATCCGTGCCATCCTAGATGCACAACTGTAATCAAAGGCAGAGCCGACGGCAGCCGGCACGAAATGTTTACACCCATCAAACAGGTGGCATGATGCCGAGGACCGCGGGATGCTGGTTCCCCTCCAGCCTCACCTGTCTGCACCTGTCTGCCAGGAGAGTGGAGGGGAGGGGGGCTCCTGGGCAGCTGTGCTGGGCTCTGCTGGAGGTGGGGATGGGCAGTGGTCCAGGCCCAGGGCTTCTGGAACCCACCCTGGCCAGGAGAGGGCCTCGGGCTTGCATTTGATGGTAATCTCCACCCCTCAAGCTCTGCATTGGAAGCTGGTCCCGTGAATTACAACTCAACTGCCCCACCCCCTGGCGCATCAGGCAATGATTATGTATATATGTATACATAAAAATGTATATGTATGTATAGTATGTATGTGTTATCATATATAGATACATAGATATGATTGAGCCCAAGGGCATTCTACCTCCAAGCTATACCCCCAGATCTTTATTATTTATTATTTATTTATTTATTTATTTATTTTGGTGTTACTGGGGGTAGAACCCAGAGGCTTTCTACCTCTGGGCTACACTCCCAGACTTATTTTTTATTTTATTTGGAAACAGGGTCTCACTAACTTGCTGAGAGCCTCACTAAGTAGCTGAGGCTGGCTTTGAAACTGCGCGATCCTCCTGTCTCGGCCTCCAAGTGCAGGGATTGCAAGCGTGAGCCACCATGCCCTGCTCTTTTCTTTTTTTAATTTTAAACAAGGTCTTGCTAAGTTGCCGAGGCTGGCCTAGAACCTGTGGGTTCAGCCTCTCAAGTACTGGGAATATAGGCATGTGCCATCATGCCTGGCTAACGATTAGTACTTAAAAGAAAAATATAAAGCCGAAACCCTAACGTGAGAGGCAGAGGCTGGCCCTGCCCAGGAATATACGTCACGGCCCTCCATGAGCTGAGATGGGGGCGCTCCTACCTTGGCCCTAGCCCTGAATTCCTGGGCCCAGCTTGCCTGTTCCCGAGCCAGAGTGACCCTGCAGTCCCCAGGGCGGTGATGCCCATGGGCTGGCCAGCCCTGGCTCCCAGCCTCCTTCTCTCTCCCTTCCTCCCTCCCTCCCAGCTGGCCCTGGCCCAGCCACCACCCTGGGGACAGCCTTAGCACCAGTGATGAGCCCACGTGGGAAGCCACCTTCCCAGGCGGTGGCTGTGCTGTGACTGAAGCCGCCAGCGGGATCAGGCCAGGCTCAGGAGCCCCACGTGGGGACATGGGTGGCCCTGCCGCAAACCCAGAGGCCTGGTGGTTACCTCAAGGACACTCAAGGCACAGCCACCTGGAGGCCCGGCCCGGCACAGCTCTAGCTTCCTGCTGACACGGTCCCCACGCGTATCCTGGGACGGCGACAGCTGACATCTTCACTTGCTCTAGCCCTTGCCCCACTGTGGGCCCCGTGCATGTATTCCCTAAAGTACCAGCTCCTTACAGCTACCCTACAGCGAACCAGAGATGTCGCTGGGGGAGACCCCACTCCCTGAAATTGCTACCTTTTTTCCTACTTGGGTACTGGGGATCAAACTCGGGCATTCCATGTCCGAGATAGCATTCTATTTCCCAGCCCTTTCTGTTTTTTTTTTTTTTTAAATTTTGAAAGAGGGTCTTGCTAAACTGCTGAAGGTCCTCTTAGGTTGCTGAGGCTGGCCTTGAACCTGCCATCCCCGTCTCAGCCTCCCAAGCGCTGGGATGATGGGTGTGTACCAGCCAGCTTGGGGAGGGGAGGATCACGGGATACACATCAAGCCCTAGCCCCCCACACTCCAGGAGCCCGTGTGAAACGGGTCTGCCATTACTGCTGTTGTTGACATGACTTGAGTATCTTGTGGCTCTAAGACCCCCCCCCCCAACTGGGGACGTAAGTGATGCCGCTGTGGCCAGGGCTCCGGGGGATGGGATTGGAAAAGGCGCCGGCTGCAGGGCACCCCAGCCTGACGCCGCCCTCCTCCTATACATCCCTCTGAGCTTCCCGCAAACCTCCCCGTGCCAAGTGCCAACTCAGTGCTTGGCACAGGCTGCCCTCACCACCGGTCAGACTGGGCGGGCGGGAGGGTGTGCCGCAGAGGGGTGACGGGCAGCTTGGAGTATGAGGTTGCAAACAGTATGTCGCTCCCTGACTTCCTCCAGGGAGGTGGGGATCACCTTTGAGCCCGGGCACCTGTGACCATCAGGCTCTTTCTGACAGGCAACCACCCGGTCCTAAATTGCCGCACCCCCGGATGCATCACATGACCCCAGGCGGCTTGGCTCTGTCTGATTTCCAAGGTGCCGATCCAGGAGTCAGCCCTGGGTCTTGGTCCAGCCGCTCTGCGGACCCATCCCCAGGGTGTATCCCAGGCCCCCTCCCCGTTGGACTGAGCCAGGAACAGCGGCGGGAACAGCGGTGGGCTGACTTACATGTGAGCAGAACCTCTCAGGAGGGTCTCCGCAGGTGATCCCCGAGGGCTCCACCTTCACCTTGACGTAGTCCTTCAGGCGCGTCACCTTGGGCTGGCAAGCGTAGAACTCCCAGGTGGGGCCCTCATCCGTGGTCACCCAGGATTTGCAGATGTCATAGTCCCCAGAGGCCAGAGGGAGGCAGTGCAGGAGGAGGGCCAGCAGGTGCAGCATGGTTGTGCAGCCGGCAGGGGCACGGCCCGGGAAGGCCCTGGAGAGGCGGTGGCGGGGTCAGCGGGGCCTGGCGGCCTCAGCGTGGACATGCCACATGGACCAGGCGATGGTGGCTGGGGTGTCCCCGAGACGCTGCAGGTCTGGAACGGCGAGGAACTTGTTTTCTCCTCCAAGAGGCCGACGCTGAAAAGTCAGAGCCAGCGTTTCTCAGACTGCTGATGGGCAGATCAAAAAGTTGCCCGTAACTTGGCGTCCTGCTAACCTTGGCATTCCACCTTCCCCGGAGGTGGATCCGATCAAATCAGGCAGGCTCTCAAATTGTGACAGTGGATGGAAATGGGATAAGGAGAATATCCGCAGGGATCCGGCATGGGGCCGGATCCGATTACTTTTAATTTTTGTCCTTCCAATCAATCCCAGTCTTTAAAGGGCCCTTAACGTGTGATGTACTCAACACCACCGCGTAACAACACTCCAGCCTGCGCTGTAAAGATAAAATAAAATCAGGAGGAGTACATGTTAGCTGGAAACGCGTTCCCTCTCTGGGACTCCATTTGGCATCTCGGACCAATAAAAGGGATTTCTTTTCACAGGGGCTGAAATCGACGACGATTGTGCAACTAGACTACGGAAAAAAAAGCCACGGAGGTGTTAACTGGGGAGGTTATTTTATTTGCTTGTGCTTTGATGGGGGCCGGCACTAATGGGGAGCAGCTGACCTTGGCTGGTAGCCATAGGCAACTTATTACAAACTTGCTGCGACAAGGGCTCTCGGTCCATCCAGGTACCTGGGGTCTGGCTTGCCTTACATTGCGAGACGGGGAGGGGGGAGGAGGGAGAGAGGGCGCGCTCATTAGCAAAAGCACCTGCAACGAATTAAAAGGGGGGGAGATTAAAGATGTAGAAGAACAAAAGCTCTCTGGCAAAATGTGCAAAAAAAAAATGAGACTGCATTAGCAAGACCTCCCGAGAAAACAGTTATTTTTATTAATATCGGAGCTGCACATTTGGCGCTGAGGCTCATTATTAAGAAGGCCCTGTATTGGGTGTTGGTTCACAAAAGCGTCCCTGCCCCCCCCCCCCGGGTCAGACACTTGCTAAAGCCAATGGTGGCTTTAAAAGACCATGCCTGATGAGTCAAATTGTCAAAGTTGTTCAAAGTGGCCCCGGCTAGAGCTGTGAGTACAGATGAGACCTTACCTGCAGGTGAACAGGGTGGCCCACGTGCAGGCCAGCCACGAGGAACCAGGCACCGATCAACACCTCCCCAATTGTAAGCACCATGAGAAATGGTGAATTTAATTTTTTTTTTTAACAGTAAGAAAGTAGGATATCGAAGACTCCCATTGAAAAACAGTGTTTGGTCATATTGGATTTTCTGGCCCATATTTTGCACTGTCTTTGGAGCGTATGCTTATAAGTGAATCACTATTATGATTGCTGCCTTACAATCTGAAGCCTCTGGAAATTATTTAGAAAAAGCCAAAGTGGGTGTAACAAGACTGACGATCACACTGGGATATGATGTGTGCTTGGCGGGTTGCTGGGCGCGCAGGACCTCACCAGGAGGATCTGAGCCACAAATTCTGACTAGAGCCAGGTGTGGTGGCGCAGGCTTGCAATCCCAGCACACGGAGGCCGAGGCAGGTTCGCGACCAGCCTCAGCTGCGTATCGAGGCCCTCCGCAACTAAGAAAGACCCTGTTTCAAAATAAAAAAGAATAAAAAATAGGGCTGGGGGAGTAGCTTGGAGGTCGAATGCCCCTGGGTTCAATTCCCAGTACAATAATAAATAAATAAATAAATAAATAATCTGCCCAATAGGGCAAAGGTTACCACAATGAATTACAGCAAAGGTGCCCGTATTATTAATTCTTCTAGTCATCATGCCCATGACTACCCCATTTAAATGCCCAAGCCATGCAGGGGGCAGCCTGGCTCTCACCTGGGCCACCGTACACGGAAGGTCCCTGAGGAGTCAACGGCGTTTCCATGAAACCCCATTCGCCACCCAGACACACACACCCCGGCCAAATATGACAGTCAGGAGCAGCCCCGGCGCCTGGTGGCTGAGCATCTATGCTGGGGAGAGAAGCCTCCAGCCAGCTCGCACCACTCCAGGCCCACAGCCACCTCATCCATCTGCGTTAAGGCGGCCCTGCCCCTCTCCCTGGATGAAAGACTCCTAATGTAGAAAAACGAGCCCCGGCCGGGACCAGATCTGCAAGCCTCACCTGGGCTGTGTAGGGAGAAGCCTGTTCTAGAGTCTGTCCGGCCTTGAATGCGCTCCTTGCTAGAAAACTCACAGAAAGAACGTGCCCGGGTCTATTTTTACAACCTGAGAAAAATGTAGTAAAAATAAAATAGTACGGCCGGCAAAGGTTTGGATGCCTGTGCCCGAGCTCCCGGGCTGCCCAGAAAACAGCATGCCCCTAATTAATTCTTCCAGCAGCCGACTCCCGACTGCTCGCCTACAGGTAGGGAGCTCCTGGCGGCTGGGGACGGCCAGGGCGCCCGGCTGCGGCTCGCGAGGAGGCCCGGCTGCGGCTTCAGTGGCAGGACGGCGCTGCTGGGGGCTGGGACCGCTCCGGACCCTGCGGGGCACGGGAGCAGAGGGTCTGGAGGCTGGGCGAGCCCGTGTGCGGCGATGTGCAATTCTATTAATTGCTGTGCAGTTTGGTCGGCTTAAATGCTACGCATTCCCTGGAAAATGGGGGGGGGGACCAAAATCTGCCAGGGGAAAATGTGTTTACAACTAGTCAATCAACTGGGCGTAGCTGGCATCGCAGGGAGAATGGTGAGCTCAGCATTCGAATATTACAGTCCTTTTTTGCCAAAAAGAAAAAAAAAGGGGGGGGGGCGGAGACGCCAGAGTCCCTGGAATGCCAGGCGGGAAGGCAGGGAAGGGGAGCCGGCCGGGGAAATTTCAGAGTATCCTGGTGGATCGTTCTCCTTGGAAAATAAATCTGCACCTGATATTATTAAGAAACTGCGGCTCGCAGAACCAAATAGAATCAATGCGCTTTATTTTCTTTTAAGAGTCCTCAGGAACCGATGGGGGGGGGGCTGATAGCCAGGGTATTAAAACCCGAAAATTAGATTTTATCAGGATTTCTGAACTCGGGTTTCTCTGTCTTATTGAATTAGCGCCTCTCGGAGCAGGCTGGGCTCGCGAGCCGGCTCCTCCCGGAGTTGCGGGCTGCGCCCCGGCCCCGGGGGAAACTTGCCTCTGCGGGCGGGTCCCCGGGGAGCGCCGGGGGCTGGGCCCCGCCCCCGAGGCTGGCGGCTCCGGCCGGCGGGGCGCGGGGGGGGGCCGGGGGAGACAGGCGGGGTCCGGGGGGGCAGGGGGGGCCGGACGGGAGCCGGGGGGGCGCGGGGGGGGGACGAGGGCCGGGGTGTCGGGGAGCCGGGGGGGCCGGCAGGGGGCAGGGGGTCCGGGCGCCCCGCAGAGCCCCGTCCACCGGGGTCACCTTCCCGCCCCCCGCCCGCGGCGCCCCGTCCCGGCTCCGGAGCCGCAGCTGCCGGGTCCCCGGAAAGTTGGGCGCGGGGTCCCGGGGACCCGCCCGCGCCCCCCGAAGTTGGAGCCGCCGGAGCGAGCGCTCGGCGCCCGGCGGCCCCGGGGGGAGGCTGCGGCCCGAGAAGTTGGGGCGCGGGCGCGGGGCCCCGACTTACGCGACCGCCGCCCGCTCCGTCCGCCGGGAACTTGTGCGGGCGCCGCGAGCCCCGGCCGGGCCGGGAGGGGCCGAGGCTGCGCCCCCGCCCGCCGCCGCCCCGCCCTCGCCGCGGGGGGGCCCGCCGAACAAGTGCAAACTTTTGGGCCGGCGGAGCTCGCGCGCCCCCCCCGCGATGGCGGCCCCCGCCCCGCCCGGCCCCGGCCCCGCCGCGATCGCGTAACTTCCTCCGCGGGCCCCGCTCACCGTGCGCCGCGCGGTCCTCTTAAAGGTGCAGCGGGGCGGCGCCGCGGGCCCGCGGCCGGGGGCCTCCGAGGGTCGCCCCTACGCATGGCCGCGGGGCCCCGCGCGGCGCCTCCTCGGCCGGCCGGGCCGGGCGCGGCGGGCTGCGGCTCCCCTGCCCACGCCCGCCGGCCTCACGGGGTGCCCGCGCCCCGGGGCGTGGGGGCTGCCCCATCGGCAGCGGGGAGGGGGCCGGAGAGTCAGCTCCCCCTCGCCCGCAGCAGCCCGGGCTCGCGGCCGCTCCCCGCCTCCCTCTCCCTCTCTGTGTGTGAAGCGCTGCCGCCCAGAAGGCCCGGAGCAGTGGGTAACGGGGTGGGTGGGTGGATTTGGGGAGATGGGGAGGGGGAGCGATCCGAGCGCACCACCACAGCCTGACTACCAGCTGACACACCGCCGCCTCCACCCTGATGGGCCCTGCTTTGCGCGAAGCCAAGCCAGCTCCGCAGGGAGCGCAGATTAGGGGCGCAGGAGGGGCCCCGCCTAAGGGCTCGCTGCCTCCCTGCGGGCAAGCCCGGGAGGAGGGCGTGGGAGGACTCCTGCGGGGCTGGGCCGAGGCCGCTGCGGCCCGGGCAGCCCAGAGTTCTCGGCCCCTGGAGGTTTCCTGCCAGGCTGCTGCCCGGGGCCGTGGGGAGGGCTTCCGCGGTGTTTCAGGAGCACATGTGGTTTTGGGGTGCTCCTGGCCTGCTCCGGGTGAGGGCCTGGGCAGCCAGCACTGTCATTTGGTTGCACCAAGAACAAAGGGCCCGAGGACAGAGGGAGAGAGGGAGAGGGAGGGAGGGAGGGAGAGAGAGAGAGAGAGGCACTAATCCAAGGTCACAGAGGGTGTCAGGAATGGGAGCTAGAGCTGGCCCCTGGGAACCCCACCTTGTGAAACCCCCTCTCTCCGCCTTAACCCTTCCCTGCTCCTGGTTCCCCTGCTCCTGGAGGGAGGGAGGGGTGTACTGCTGAGTAACAGAGTCTGTGACAAGCAAGCAGGATATGCAGCATGAAAAAAATGTCATCTGCTCTGATAATAATAATAATAACAACAACACACTGCGCACCTGTTCTGCGCCGGCGCCCTGTAACCCGTCTATGTGCGTTATTCGCTGACGGCTCCTCCAAGCCTTGTGGCTTAGCTGCTAATTAATAAAGCCCCAACTTGGAGAGGAAGCTGGGAGAGGCTCAATAACTTGCCCAAGGTCACACAGCAAAGGAAGACTCTGGCCTGCAGGCAGGGCCGCAGGATCCCCGGGTGGTGCCCCGCCATTGCTGGACTTGCTGGTAACTTGGGGCCTCAGTTTCCCCTCAGTGAAATGTGAATGGTGAGCCCTTTCTTTTCCAAAGAAGGGTCGAAACAGGGGCCAGCTGTCTCCCTGGGCCGTGGGCCCACCCCTCCGAGCTGCTCAGGAGAGCAGCTGCAGGCCAACCCCGGGCACCTGCTCCCTGCCCTCTGAGCCACCGGCAGGAGGAAGCACCTAGAAAGACCGGAACAGATCTCAGCAATTTGATTTCGAAACATGCGGCACAGAGGCCGCAGAGAAGGGCAGAGTGTGGGGTTCCCGGGCAGGGTGAGTGATGGCCGGCAGCCCTCAGCCTGCTGTCGCCCCAGGCAGGGCCATCAATCCCCAGGAAACGCCCGCTCCTCCATCATCCCCAGTGGGGGTGCTGTCGGGAGCCGCCAACTGGGCGTGGAGGCTGCGTCCAGGGTGCAGCTCGGCTAAACACAATGGAGGCCCAGCGGGTCCTCCCTGTGGTCTCCAGGATGGTTGGAGCGACCCACACGCAAAGATATTTGCCACTAGAAACAATTTTCACGGTCCCCCAACAGCCCCCGCCTCCCCAGCACCCCTCGCCTCTGCCGTGAGCCACTGCCCACGGTCCTTCTCGGGGATGGGTTTCAGAGCCTGTCTCTTGGCCTCTGCACATCAGACCCTGGAACTCTAGAAAGCACTAGACTGAAAGTTAGGGTGATGTGTTTTCCTGGCTCAGTCCCTAACTAGCTGTGTGCTCCAGAGATGGCTTCTGCCTCTAGGCTCCAGGAGGGGGATCCCTGTGCCTCTCTCCTGGCCTGACAGTGCTCCGCGCAGCCTCCAGGAGACAGTATTTCTTTCCAAGTAACGATACAGTGCTCCTTTTCCAAGTTGCGAAACAAAAGGGGTTCTAGCCTGTAAGGGACCAGGAGGTCGGGGGCTGCTCATTGTAAACATCATTAAGGTGCCTGTGGACAAATGGCCTTGCCCTGGTGGTAAAAAGATGGTGGGAACGTGTTAATGAGTCTCCCCCCCAAAAAAAAAAAATCATCATCACTGGCTCCCTCTCAGCAGCAGCTGGATCGCTTTCCTCATTGGTGGGATTCTGGCTCTCCTGCACAGTTCTAATTTGAATTGTGTCTGTGGAATCTACTACCAAAAAACAGAACAATGCATTTAATTTTATTCCTCCTAGGTTTTTTTCAAAAGGGGTGCGTGTGCGCGCGCGCGTGTGTGTGTGTGCGTGTGTGTGTGTGTGTGTGTGTAGAGAGAGAGAGAGAGACTGTATAGATATATATCAAAGTATGAACAGGGGAGGAGGCGGGGGAGAAGTATGTGCCTTTCTCCACTTTACAATAAAGACCTACGCACGGGGCAGATGAGTGATGGGGTATTATCAAGCCACGTGCACGAATGATCGACTAGCTTTGCGTGGGACCAACAGATGAGATCCAGCTCTCTGGGGACTTCTGAGAGAAGAGGAATCCTAATGCAGACAGACAGAAGAACACACGGATGGACTCAGGCCGCTGGCTAAAGTGGGGTTCAGAGCCCGCCCCGGCACGCTCTCTCCCGGACCGCCTGCCTTCGGTCATTTACGACAGGCTAGGATTCGGATCCTTCCAGAAACTCTTTGTCCCCTTGACCTTGAGCAGTTGGGACGCAGCTGTAAGTAGGTGGTAAGAGCCGCGGCCCAGGACCATGTAGGGGCTTCCGGGCGACCCTAGGCCCCACCTCAGCAGCCGAGGCAGGGCCAGGGGAGAGAGACCAAGCCCCCAGCCCCCGGCCTTCCCCGAGCTGAGCGCTCCAGGCAGTGGCGGGGTTAGAAGTAAAGCTCGGCTCCTCCCTGGCGGTTCTCAGCTCTAATCTCTAGACCATACACCCATTAATTATTATCACTGTATTAATCATACATGTGATTAATTCAGTAATGGTGATTCATAATTGATTGCATTTTACATGGGGCCTTTCATCCACACATCTCCCAAGATGTGCGCTGTCTACGACAAGAAACACACGGAGCAGGACGTGTTCTTCTCTGGTCTGCGTTTTGTCGGGTAAATCTCTTCGCAGAGGCAGGGGCTCATGGTCTTCCGGCAGGCTGGCTCTGTGCCCACCTCCCTGAGCCGCACCCTGCCTTGCCAGGTGGTGCCCTGGGAGACCCGCAGACCCCTTGAGAGGCGAGTCTGCCTGCCCGGGGGCCGCAGGGCAAGGCCAGTCGGTCTCTCTGGGGAGGCAGGGCCAAAAAGTCCCTCCGAGGGAAGGTTCTAGAGCCCGACTCCCTGCGTCTGAGTCCTGCCTCTACCGCCAACCGCGAGACTCTGAGTAAGCTATTTCTCTTTCTGCCTCAGTTTACCCACATGAAAAATGTGATTAGTAATAACCCTTCTCTTCCAGCCTCAGCTACTTAGTGAAGCCCTCTGCAACTCAGTGAGACTCTGTTTCAAAATAAAGAATAAATTATAGGGCACGGGTTGTAGCTCGGAGGTCAAATACTCCTGGGTTCCATCCCAGACCCGCAAAAAAAAAAAAAAAAAAAAAAAAAGTTGCACACAAAGCATTTAGATTAGGGGCCAGAGCAAGCACGCAGTAAACGCGAGCTCATTTCCAGGAGCCTTGGTCTGGGATACCAGAGGCAGCTCTGTGACTGACTGCTCTCTGCTCTTCTCTTGGCCTCAGTTTTCCTCAGCTGTAAAATGGGATGACAAATCAACTGCGGGGTTCCTTCCACATCTGAAAGGAATTCTACGGGTGGTACCTGTGGGGACTTGGGTTCGCATCCCTGTCTACTCCCTAGCTCTGCGACCTCGAGCCAAGGATTTACCTGCCCAGCCTCGGTTTTCTTGTCTGGAGGATGGACGTTACGATGGCATCCCGAGAGCTTAGTGAGCAAATGCTCGGGACGCAGCAGCTTCTAGAAGGTGGTTGGTCCGGGAGGCTCTGGGATTGTACACCCAGGCTCAGCGCGCACAGTTTCGTGCAGGTCCCATTTCTACGCTGCTGCCACTCTGCAGAACACGCTGATACCACCGGCATTGCTCAGAGAGTGCTGAAGCCCAGGCTCTGCCCTGGGTTGCTGAGTCAGGGTGGACTCCTACCAGAAGCCCTATTTGAACACACAGCTGATGTGTGGCCTCTGTCCTCAGCTCATTCTTCCAGGTTTTCTCCCCAATAAGCTCGGGGGGGGGCAGCATGTGGCATCCACTTGTCTGCAGAAGATACAGGGACCCAGAGTGGCTTGTTGCCTTCTCTGGGGACACGGCACGGGAGCCCTTGAGCAGCCAGATGTGCTCTGGAGGAGGGCTGCTGTGCTCCTGGCCTCTGGCCTCCCTGAGAAACCTCCTTCCTGGGTTCCAAGCATATACAACCGGCGAGGCTCAGCCCAGGTTCTTCCAGGAAAAGGGTCCGGCTCCCTTGGGTGCTTGTAAGAGGAAGCCCACCCTGCCACCCCCAGGTTCCAGCAGACACCCAGCGTTCATCTGGCTTCCCTGGTCAGGAAGCCCCATAGCACGACCAACCGTGACTCACGCCTGTGGTCCCAGAGTCTCCGGGACTTCTAAGCAACATGGGGCTCAAAGGAACACCGAAGCCCCTCTTCAGTGGGAGCTTGGACGTCAGCAGGCATCTCTGCAGGCAGTTCTGACTACCCGCTGAGTGCCTCCTCTGCGCAGCACCCGGCTGGGCCCTGGGCCTGCCATGGGGACCATCCACGGGTCTTGCCCATGGCTTGTGGCGGGTCTACTGGGATTATCCGTGTCGCAGGTGCCAAGCTGCTGGTGCACGTCACAAGGGTGTACTAAGCACCTACTATGTGAGGAGGGTGAGTGTGTGCGTGCACACAGGCCGAGTGTGAGTGTGCCAGCCTGGCAGGGTTGCCCCAAACACCAGAAGTCCAGCCTCTCAGGCTGGGACGAGGAGCACTCCAACTGTGAGCGCCAGGAACGCCACCGCCCAGCCCGCGTAGGGCCCCAGACCTCGGCTCCCACCTCCCGGCACTGAGTCCTCATCGCTCAAGTGGCACCAGAGGCGCACAGACGTCCCCGGGTCGTTGGGAGGAACCTGTGTAGGAGCCGCCGCGGGGTCCACAGTGAGCGCCCGCTCGGCGATACTGTCTGACCCGTGGTGTTGACCGAGGGGCTCCTCCGGCCCCCTCTGTTCCCCGAGGAAGTCCAAGGCTCCCCTGTGGCCCAGCAGAGGAGGCTGCTCTGGGTTGGAAGGATAATGGGGTTAGGGCAGCTCTTGGCTTGGAGATCAGGATGGCCTGGACCCCTCCTCCTGCATCCTCCCCCTCTCGCCAGGTACAGGTGGGCATGTGCCAGGTGTTGAGGGTGATAGAAAGGGGCCCGCCGGGGAGCTGGGAAGAGCTACAGAAAGGAACAATCAGAATTATATGTATACATATAATAGGGCTGGGTGTGTGGCTCAGAGGTAAGAGCATGCTGGATCGAATCTCTAATACAAAAAAAAAATAGCTGGGGGTGCTTTAGTGGTAGTGACAGAGCACCCCTAGTTTTAATTTCCGGTCCCCCGAAAGGGGGAGGGGAGCTGCCTTGGCAGCAGGAGGATGCTGCCTCCCCCTCCCACCCAGACTCCCCTCCTGGAGGAAACCCTTTTTCTTCTTACGGAGCAGGTGATCCGAGCCCCTGGGATGGCACAGCAGATGTGGCCTTCCTCTCAGGCATGTGCTGATCATAAAATAATTGACCCAGTTATAGAAATACCTGCTCCGGCACCTCAGCCTCCCCCTCCTGCTCCCCTGAGGCACCTGCAGACCCTGGAGTGGCCTCTGAGCACCCTGGCTCCATTCCCCACCCCCACCCCACCATGGCCTCATTCAGAAAGAGCCCCAGGTAGGCCCAAGCCCGAAGCAGCCACGTGCACACAGGCAAAGTCCTGCAAAGGACTTGGAAACGTAGACGATCTGGGAGCAAGATTCCCTGGAACGCAAGGAGGCGGGGACTTCCAGGAGACTTCCATGAGAGGAAGAGCCGGGCGCGGTGGGCACACTCGTCATCCCAGCATTCGGGAGGCTGAGACAGGAGGATCTCGGTTTGTGGCCAGCCTCAACTACTCAGTGAGGCCCTTTGCAACTCAATGAGATCTTGTTTCAAAATAAAGAATAAAAAAATAGGGCAGGGGGTGTGGCTCGGAGGTAGAATGCCCCTGGGTTCCATCCCCAGTACCTCCAAAAAAAAAGCCACCCTCTTTCCTCTGCCCTCCCATGATAGCCTGGGGTTCAGACCTTGGTAAACCCATTGTTATTTGTCCCCAACATACAGTCGGGGGAAACTGAGCCACAGAGAGGCAGAGAAACTTGCTTCAAGTGCTACCCCAAGATTTGCACCCAGTTGTAATCCCAGCATTCGGGAGGTGGAAGGCCGGAGGATCGCGGGTTGCGGACAGCCTCTGCTACTTAGAGAGGCCCTTCGCAACTCAGTGAGACCCTGTTTCAAAAAATAAAAAAGACTAAAAAATAGAACCAGGGGTGTAGCTTGGAGGTAGAATGACCCTGGGTTCCATCCCTGCTACCACAAAAATAAATAAATAAGTAAATAAATAAATAAATAAATAAAAGATTTGCACCCAGATCTGAGGCCCCGGAGCCAGCGCCTCGCCCGCCCGCCCTGACAGGCACACCAGCTCAAGGTTTCTTGCCCCTGTTCTGTCCCCTGTGAGCTTCAGGGTCGTGTCCAGGGTCAGCCGCCTCAGTCTTCCACTGTTGGAGGAGAACGAGCCCTCACGGTTTCAGAACATCCGCAGCCTCCCCAGAACCCTTCCCAGCGCTGGTTGCAGAGCTCGCCCAGCACAAATGTTTCCCTGAACGATCAACAGAACGGCAACCTCCCAGGGAGAGGAGAGGCAGGCACTGCGAGCGGCTCGCTAAGAGCCCGACATTAACGCCACACGCACAGAGCACGGGTGAGGCCACGAGGCGAGCCGCGCTTGATTCATTTATTAATTTATTGGGGGCTGGGGTTGAACCCGGGGGCATTCTACCTCTGAGCTACACCCACCCCCAGCCCTTTTTTATTTCGAAACAGGGTCTCACTCAGTATCTGCAGGCCTCACAAAGTTGCTGAGGTGGGCCTTGCACCTGCGATCCTCCCGTCTCAGCCTCCCAAGGACTGGAATTACAGGTGTGCGCCACCATGCCCGGTTTATATTTTACTTTGAAACAGGAATCTCACTAAATTGTTGAGGTTGGCTTCCAACTGCAGTTTTCCTGTCTCGGCCTCCCAAGGACTGAGATTATGGCATGTCCCACCATGTCCAGCTCTGGGCTTTATTTTTTATTTTTATTTTTTGGTATTGGGGGTGGAACCCGGGGATTTTTCTACGCCCCCAGGCTATACTCCCAGACACATTTTATATTTTATTTGGAAACAGGGTCTCACTAAGTTGCTGAGAGCCTAAGTAGTTGAGGCTGGCTTTGAACCTGTGTGATCCTCCTGCCTCAGCCTCCCAAGCAATGGGATTACAAGCATGCACCACCACACCTGGCCCAGCTATATTTTTATTTATTTTGCGGTACTGGGGATGGGTCATTGTACCTCAAAGCTACACCCTCAGCCCTATTTTTTTAGTCTTCTTATTTTTTGAAACAGGGTCTCGCTGAGTTGCAAAGGGCCTCACTAAGTAGCTGAGGCTGTCTGCGAACCGTGATCCTCCGGTCTCAGCCTCCCGAATGCTGGGATTACAAGCGCGTGCCACCACGCCCGGCTTCTGGGCTTTATTTTTTATCTTTGCTGATGTGGGCTCCTGAAATACCTTGCAGCATGTGACAAGGACTCTTCCTTTGTAGCTTAATGGCCAAACCATAGCAAGGAATTGCTTTATGGGAACAGGGTCCTGGGCACCCAAGGGTGAGAACGGAACTCCTTAGCTTGGTATGGAGACAGTGTGCCAAAAGAACTTCTTAGGCTCAGGCGCTCACACGGAGGGCTGTGATCTGCGTAAGACCACCACTCTGCTTTGCTGGAACACCCAAATGCTCCCTGCATGCGCCAGCTCGTAAAGGGCCACTGCCTGAGACCCCGGAGGTTCTTACCACTCCATTTCCCAGGCCGCCCAAGATCCTCGGAAACTTCTCTATCTCTAGACCTCCTTCAAAGCCAGCAGCCCCCTGGGCTGACCCCTGGCACAGGAGCAGGGAGGGACCTTATGGTCACAGTGGTCTGCAATGGTCTGCATCTGTGGCCCTCGGGCTGTACACACACACACACACACACACACACACACACACACACACACACACACACACCAGAGTTTGGGGCGATACACTTCTTCACTGTCTACGGGACCCCTGTGTGTGGTTTCAGGAGAACCCTGCTCCCAGGCCTCGGACTGGGACCCTTCGTGTCTCCCTACGGTGGGGCACAGGTGACTGGTCCTCTGGATGCCTCAGTGCCACCGTGGGCAGTCGAGGTGGCCTCTAGACCCGTGCCTTCAGGTTCCCCTCCCCAGCCACGCTGCAAGTTATAATCTGAGTGATGGGAGCCCATGGAGGGATCCCCTCTGCCCTCTCTATCAGGCTACAGGATGGAGAAGTGCAGGGTCAGGAGGGGACCACGTCCAGGCGGAGGCCTCCACCACCCCAGGGGCTCTGCACAGCAGATCAGGATGGAGTGCTGGGGTTGACTAGTCATGTCTGTCAGATTTACCTGCCTGTCTGGGAGAGCTAGAGGGTCAGAATGAGTCTCTGTCCACCCATGAGCCACACCAGACACAAACCAGCACTTGGACAAGGCTGTCAATTGAGGGTAATGTTAAACTTGACATAACAACTTGCATTTAGTGATCACCGACTGTATGCAATCACCCAGATGCTAAAATGGGGAGAGAAAAGTGTCTGGGAAACTTGAGGGTGGGTTTATCCACCCATCCATCCATTCGACCCCTCCATAGTTTCTTATTGAGTGCCCGCTGTATGCCAACCTCTATTTGGGGGCTGGAAATACAGACTGGCGTTGGCTTCAAGGATCTTCCAGGGAGGTCCCCCGCACGGGGAGACAGGCGAGGTGATCACAGGGCGAGTGGGCGGTGGGGAGCACGGTAGAGCCCGCCGCTCTCCCCGGCAGAGCCGCCCTCCCAGGACTGGCCGGGTTATTAATATCCAGCTGAGTCAGGGGGCTCTGGAGTCTCAGCATCACGAGACACCGAGATGGAGCGCAGGCATCGTCCCTGCTCCCTCCTCTGCCTTCCCACTGGCCCTTCTTCCATCTGTACAGAAGACAGCGCTGATGGCAAGAGGTCTGGCCCAGCAAGAGAGGGAGGAGGGTGGCGCAGGATGTTGGGAGAGCTGGTTCAAATCCCCGCTGTGCCCCTCCTTCACTGGATGGCTGGGGCGAGAGACTGTCTCCTCTCTTCTACAAAAGGGGGATAAGGATAGCAGCTCTGAGCCAGGTGTGGTGGAGCATGCTTCTAATCCCAGTTCTTGGGAGGCTGGGACAGGGAGGAGCGTAGGTTCGAAGCCAGCCTCCGCAACTTAGCAAGCCCCTCAGCAACTTACCAAGACTCCGTTTCCAAAAAAGATAAAAGGGATGGAGATAGAGCTTGGGGGTAGATTCCCAGCATACACGCACGCGCGCACGCACACACACACACACACACACACACACGATGATGGCTATTCATCCGAGAAGTAGAGTAAGTACTCACTGAGGCTGGTCATGAACTGCATAGAGGAATGGCAGAGAACAGGACTAGTAGAGTTCCACCCTCTCGACTCTCAGAAGGGGCCCCCAGGGCTGTGCGGCTCCCACCCCGTCCTGTGCCCCCGTGGAGGCCCCTGCCCATGCCTCTCTGTGGTCCTGCTGGCCAGTGCGTGCGCCCTCCCCACGTGCTGCTGGGCTATCAACTCCTCCTAGAAGGCTTCGCCAGGCGGGTGTATGAGCCCTCTCTGGCCCAGCACATAGTCGGTGGTCAATAAAGGCTGGCCAGCTGAAGGAGCGTGCGCGCGCTGGACCGGAGGAGGGGCACCGTGCTGGTGCTTTGAAGTGACTCCGGTGTACTCAGGTAGAACTGAGCAATTAGTGGATTCATGGGATCGGCGTCGATGCTAATTGAAATATTTAATATCAAATTTCCTCTGCATTCTTGCTATCACGCGGGCTCTCTCTCTCTCCTCTCTCTCTCCTCTCTCTCCTCTCCTCTCCCTCTCTCTCCTCTCTCTCCTCTCTTTCCCTCTCTCTTCTCTCCTCTCTCTCTCCTCTCTCTCTTCTCTCTCCTCTCCCTCTCCTCTCTTTCTCTCCCTCTCTCTCTCCTCTCTCTCCTCTTCTCTCTCCTCTCTCTCTCCTTCCTCTCTCTCTTCTCTTCCCTTCTCTTCTCTTCTCTTCTCCTCTCCTCCCCTCTCCCTCTCCCTCTCCCCACCCTCTCTCTCTGTCTCTCCAGAATAGAGTCGTCTCGACTGTCAGCTCTTCCCAGGTGCACGTGGAGTCTAACAATGGACTCTGAGGGATGGCCCTGGTGTCCTGGCAGGACACGGGTGGCCTATGTGTGTCCCCGGCTGCTACTCCAACCGTCTCCCGAGCTCTGCACTCTGCCTGGGACCCCCAAGGTGGCCGGGGCACCAAGAACTGATGGGGGTGAGCCTGGGCCAGCATCTGACGCACCTGCTGGTTCGCTGGGTTTTCGCTCACCCGCCTCCCAGCATTCCTTGGGATTTCATGTGCCCAAGGGGAGGAGGAAAAAAGGAAGGAAGGAAGGAAAGTCGTAGTAGCAGCAACAGAAAAGAAAAACACATGCAGTTGGACAGGAGGGTGACTATAGATAACGGTAAAACATCACTAAAAAAAACTAGAAGAAAAGATTCTGAGTGTTTTCAACCATAAATGATAAATGTTTAGGGAGACAGATATGCTCACTCTGTCCAAAATATTACATAATATATACATGCATCAAAACATCTCATCCTATGCAGTTTTGTTCTTGGTTTTTGGTACTGGGAATTGAAACCAGGGACATTTTACTTCTAAGCAAAACCCTAATCCCTTTAAGAGTTTTTTTATTTTTAAATTTTGAAACAAGGTCTCTCTAAGATGCCAAGAATGGCCTTGAACCTTGATCCTCCTGTCTCAGCCTCTCAAGTGCGTGCACCACCATGCCTGGTGGTACGTAGTTTCTGTGTATGTCCAATTAAAAAGCGCTGAACTGGTGCTGAACTGAGCTTTCAAACCTGTCCTAAGCACCCACTGCCCTCCACTGTGATCATTTCTTCAGGCCCTTCGTTTACAAAAGAGTGCACTAAGCCCAGAGCAGCTGAGCCACGGCCTGAGACCACCCAGCTGCAAGTGGGAGAAGACCCCAAGATGCCCACTCTGAAACAGGACTCCCTCCCGAACAACCAGACCGCCCACCGGGCACCTACCCAGCCGAATGTTCCCAGCGGTCCCAAACCCCTCTTTCTCTTAAGAGACTTTTTTTTTTTTTTCAGTACTGGGAATGAAACCCAGGGGCATTCTATCTCTGTGCTACACTGTACCCAACCCTATTTTTTTTCCTTTATTTTGCTTTTTGTGTGTGTGTGTTACTGGGGGTGGAAACCAGGGCTTTTCCACCTCTGGGCTATACTCCCAGACCTATTTTATACTTTATTTGGAAACAGGGTTTCACTAAGTTGCTGAGAGCCTCACTAATTAGCTGAGGCTGGCTTTGAACCTGTGTGACCCTCTTGTCTCAGCCTCCCAAGCGCTGGGATTACAAGGGTGCGCCACCATGCCTGGCTTTTTTTTTTTTTTTTAATAGTACCAGGGATGGAACCCAGGAGCATTCTACCTCCAAGTTACACCCCCAGCCCTATTATTTTATTCTTTGCATATTTTTGTGTGTGTGGTACTGGGGATGGAACCCAGGGGCACTCTACCTCCAAGCTACACCCCCATCCCTATTTTTTTTTTAATTTTTATTTTGAAACAGGGTCTAAGTTGTGGAGGACCTAAGTAGCTGAGGCTGGCAATGAACCTGCAATCCTCCTGTCTCAGCCTCCTGAGTGCTGGGATTACAAGTGTGTGCCACCATGCCCGGCCTTTTTTTTTTTTTTTTTTGGTGGTACTGGGGTTCCTGGAAACCCTTCTACCTCCAGGCTACAGTCCCAGACCTATTTTTTTTTAAATATTTTTATTTGGAAACAGGGTCTCCCCCCCTCTCTCTTTCTCTCTCTCTCTCTCTCTCTCTCTCTCTCTCTCTCTCTCTCTCTCTCTTTGGGGGGTGGTACTGGGGTTCCTGGAAACCCTTCTACCTCGGAGCTACACTCCTAGACACCTATTTTTTATATTTTTATTTGGAAACAGGGTCTCTTAAACCAGAGAGGCTGGCTTAGAACCTGCGCAATCCTCCTGTCTCCGCCTCCCAAGCGCAGGGATTACAAGCCTGTGCCACCACGCCTGGCAGTAACAGGGTCTCTTAAGCCAATGAGGCTGGCTTCGAACCTGCACGCCGGCCTTTTAAGAGACGTTTTAAGTCAAGTTTGGACAGTAGCTGAGGGGGGCGAGGAGCTGTTTGAGGACCACTGTGCTATCAGTAAAGAGGAATTGATGTTTGGCAGCTGGACCAACCTTCTTCCACTCTCTACTCAAATGCTATTTTCACACGTGGTGGGAAAATAAATATCTCCTCCCTGCCCCCCCAGAAGGAGCGGCTTGTAAACATATGGAGAGAGGGGAGATGGAGCCCGCGCGCCTTGACGCAAGCCGCCCCTCGTGTGCCAGTTTTCCATGCAGGCTGCGATGGAGGAAAATCACAGAGATGCAAAACACAGAGTGAGAGGAGATGGGAGAAGGGGAAGCCATCCAGACCCACGTCTCTGTCTCCTCGGTAATTCCTGCTCTCTGGTGGAAGGCTGCATTCCCTGGCAACAGCGTTCACACTTCGCTAAAATAAAAGCTCCCACCAGCTGGACCCGTGATTAAAGGAGCCCCGGGATTAGCATATTCCCAGGCAGCAAAGAAGGGGCCTGGGTGTCCTAGGCTTTCCTGCAGAGAACCCTGAACCGGCTGCCCCAGACGCAGGAGCCCGGAGGCAGACAGCCCCGAGCCCCTCTGTAATCCTGTCCCTCCTGGCTTACTGGATCTTACTGGGTTGCATGCGCCAGGACAGTGAGAACCTTTAGCCTGGGGAGAAGCCCAGCTTGGGGGTTCGGGGTGGGGCCCCGTGGGTCGAAAAGAGCTGAGTTCAAACTCCAGCTGCATTGTCTAGCGTGAATCTGCGCTCCTCTCCGGGACTCAGTTGCCACATCTATAGACTGGGCACAGCAGCACATCCCACTGAGGACTGGGCACTGATCGCGGGAAGATGTGCCAAGCTCTTCACACACAGCAGGCAGAGGATGCCCGCTGGCTCCTTCCAGCAAGGGTTTCTAGAGAAGCAACTTTGCAGGCATCTGCCTGCTGGATAAAGCAAGGGACTCTCTTTACCTTGGCACTTTGTTAAAACCTCTTATATTAGCCAGTTACTAAATATGACCAAAAAGTTGCGTGTGTGTGTGTGTGTGTGTGTGTGTGTGTGTGTGTGTGTGTGTAAGAGTGAGAGAGAGAGAGAGACAGACAGACAGACAGACAGACATGAAGTTTGGAGCAGAGTGCTGGGGATTGCTCTTCCATTTCATAGCATGTATCCTTGAGCAAGTCCCAGCTTCCCCCCTGCCCTACCCCCCTCCTCCTCTTCCTCCCTCTCCTCCTCTTTTCGCCTTCTCTGGCACTGGGGATTGAACCCAGACGCATTCTTCGTCCAAACTACACCCCCAAGCAACCCCCTTTTCCACCTTAACTTTGTTTGAAACAGGTTCTAAGTTGCTGGGCTGAGGGCCTCGCCAAGTTGCTGAGGCTGGCTTCGAACCTGTGATCCTCCTGTTGCAGCCTCCCAATTACTGGGCTTACCGGCGTGCACCAATCTTCTAATCTCAGTTTCCTCTTCCTTCTGGAGTGGTTCAAATAATATCTGCATGTCAAGGACTTAACCTTGGAGGATGTGAAGCTGCCACAGGTAAACGCACCCTGCGAGCCTGACGGAAGTGGGAAGAGGGTCGTGGGGGAACACGGGCGCCTCCCAGAGTTTGGGGTTGAGTTTATAGTGCAGGACTGAGGCTCACGTCTTGTTTATGTTGGATGACAGCTGTGTGCGTGGACGCTGGGTGGAGACAGGAAAAGTCTGTACTATCTTTGCTCTAAATTTTCTCCCAAATTAAAGGCGCATGCACGTACCTAACATCACATGCCGCGCAACAACATCTTGGTCGACAACGGGCCACGTGTGCAAGGGTGGACACATGAGACCGTCATCGTCTCTCGTAAGCACTACGCAGAGGGAGGCTGGAAACGGGGATCTGAATGTGCAACTTAAAACCTTCGTCACTGCCAGTGTTGTCCCAGCTGCTGCACGCCGGCGACACGTTAGCAGTGTGCCGATTACCTCTGCTGCCAAGTTGCTGTGGAAGCTTCCTTCCAGAGTGTTTGCGAAGCCTCTTCGGAGCACTATACAGAAGGCGGCGGGCGTGCCAGGCATGGCGGCGCACGTCTGCCATCCCAGTACTTGGGAGACTGAGACAGGAGGAAATGCAGGTTCAAGACCAGCTTCAGCAACTTAGTGTAGTGAGACCGTTTTCAAAATGAAAAATAAAAAGGGCTGGGGGTGCAGCTCAGAGGTAGAACACTCTTGGGTTCAGTCCCCAGGACAGATAAACAGAAGGCGGTGGGCAACATAGCTGTTGTAAGAACACATGTCTACATGTGTGGGTGCTGGTGTAAACATACAAATATGGGCGGCACAGAGCGCTTGAAAATCACATGTATGTGGTGGGGCTGAATCTCAGGACGTGGGAGGCTGAGTCAGGAGAATCAAAGGTTCGAGGCTAGCCTCACCAATTTAGCCAGACCCTCAGCAGCCTAGAAAAAGACTCTGTTTCAAAATAAAAAATAGAAATGGCTGGGGTGTAGCTCAGAGGTAGATTGCCTCTGGGCTCCATCCCCAGTAACACACACACACACACACACACACACACACACACACACCCCAAATACATTTAATTCCAAAGAAACTAGTGCTTGCTACATAGGAAGTCCATTCAATAACTGAAGTTATTACCATCTATGCAGCAAATGTGAGGATCTTATCCTTGTGTGTGTCTGAGCCGCACCCCTGACACTATTTCACTTTTTTTTATTCGCTTTTATTGGTGTACCATAGTCCTACATCAGAATGTAGTTCAGAATGATAGGGGACCCATGCACATAACACTTTTATTTTTATCTATTTATCTATTTATCTGTTTACTTTTTGAGGTGCTGGGGATTGAAGCTGGGGACAAGTGTACACTCCCAGCCCTATTTTTTTTTTCTTAATTTGGGTCTTGCTAAATTGCTGACAGCCTCACTCCATTGCTGAGGCTGGCTTCGAACGTACAATCCTCCTGTCTTAACCTACCAAATGCTGGAATTATAGGCTGGTTTCTTTTTATTTATTTATTATTATTTTATTTTATTTATTTTTTGTGGTACTGGGGGTGGAACCCAGGGGCTTCCTACCTCCAGGCTATATCCCCAGCCCTTTTTTATACTGTATTTGGAAACAGGGTCTCACGAAGTTGCTGAGGCTGGCTTCGAATCTGTGTGATCCTCCTGTCTCAGCCTCCCAAGTGCTGGGATTACAAGAGTGCGCCACCACGCCCAGCTTTATTTTTTATTTTGAAACAGGGTCTTGCTAAGTTGTTGAGCTGGCCTCAAACCTGCAAATCTGCAATCCTCCTGTCTCACCCTCCCTAGTACTGGGATTACAGGTGTGTACCACCATGCCTGCCTAATAATAATAATTATTATTATTAATATATTAATAATAATATTATTAATAATATTATAATATTATAATATTATAATATTATATTAATTATAATATGTTAAATATATTATATAAATATAATATATTATATAATATAAATATATTAAATATAATATGTTATTATTATTATTATTATTATTATTATTTTGAAACAGGGTCTTGAGGCGTTGCTGAGGGTCTTACTAAATTGCTGAGACTGGCCTTGAACCTGCGATCCTCCTGTCTTACTCTCCCTAGTACTGAGATCACAGGCACATATCACCATGCCCGGCTGAATTTTTTTAGGGGAGGGGTATCTTTTTTTTTTTTTTTTGGTGGTACTGGGGTTCCTGGAAGCCCTTCTACCTCCAGGCTACACTCCCAGACCGATTTTATACTCTTTTTTAATTTTTTTTTTTTTAGATTTACTTCAATTTTATTAGGAACACAAACTTAGAT
Source organism: Muscardinus avellanarius (assembly GCF_963383645.1). Lineage (NCBI taxonomy): Eukaryota > Metazoa > Chordata > Mammalia > Rodentia > Gliridae > Muscardinus > Muscardinus avellanarius. Next base: position 4,959,671 of record NC_137799.1, read on the forward strand.
CAGTACAACTACTAAATTGATATTAATGAAATTATTCCAAAATTATTCTTAGGTTACAAATAACTATTTCATATAAGGAAAAATCCCACCCAAGGAAGGAAAAGGCATCCTGCATGTTTTCATAGCAATGAGTATACATTCTCAAACTTTGTCTAATTATCTAACATTTACCAAATGCATTCATTCAACCCCTCAAGAGAATGATGCAGACTAAGTCATCCAGTATGTGGGTATATACGTCAAGTCCATGGCAGACGCTGCTACAGTAAAAACACGCAGGCCTCGACAATTCCTTTGCTGAGGATGCCAAAATGCTGTATAAGAAGCATTACTCACACCTCAGACCTGCCCATTGAGGTAGGTCAGTATTATCACCCCATTTTAAGAGAAGGAACATTGAGGCACATTACAATTGACTTGTCCAGTGCTTGTTTGAATGTGTCCCACAGAATTCATGGGCTGGAAACTTAGTCTCCGAAGCAAGTGTGGAGAAGTGGGACCATAAGAGGTGATTAGTTCAGGAGTGTTCTGCCTTCCTTGATGAATGTCCTTATTTTGGGAGTGGATTCTTTGTCAGAGTGGGTCTGTTAACAAGCGAGAGTCAACTGGGAAGCCCGAGGCACAGTCATAGGAGCAGTCCACGGCCACCTCGCCTTCATAACTTCGCACTGACCCATTTCAGCTGCACTTAACGGAGAAGGCCCTCAGTTACTAGCACACCTTGGTAGAAAACTCAATTTAAATACTATGAGCATCTTTAGGACTTAAAAAATATCACAGATCAAGTATGCCCAAACTGCACCCACCCTCCATCAAATATGTACTTAATAAACAGCCCCAAGTTTCCAAAATAAAGCCCAAATCAGAATCCTCCAAACTGATGACTGCTAATCCCCAGCCAGTCCAGTTTCCTGTCTGCCACTGATACAGGGTCTTGGTGTTAGGGGACTCTTTTTTAATTTTTGGAAACAGGGTCTCTTAAGCAAGAGCGGCTGGCTTCGCACCTGCGCGATCCTCCTGTCTCCGCCTCCCAAGCGCTTACAAGCTGCGCCACCACGCCCGGCTTGAAAATTTTATCTTAATAGCTACTACTTATGTGCATAAATGTGCCTTGAGCCCTTCCCCGAGCAGGGCTCTGAGCTGGGTCCTGGCAGCTCTGGCGTAAACCGGCCACTCCCGCCCTTGCTCAGGGGAAGGCGGTGCCCACAACTGTGGCCACGGGACAGCAAGCCTTTGGCGGTGCCCAGCTCCTGGCCTCTAGAGAGCACAAAATGAAGGAGCCAGTACTGGAGCCAAGTACTGAGGGGCTGTGTGACGGGGACCCCACGGTGGGTGTGCGGGGGAACCGCAGCCGGGCCCCGCGCCGACTGGGGGCTCCAGGTTGCCAAGTTGTTTTGCTACCAGCCCTGGGTGGCACAGTGGGCTGGAGGGGGAGTGGCGCCTGCTCCCCTGGGTCCCACCGACACCTGCTTCCCCCGTCACGGTGTTGTGACAGCAGTCAGGACAGGAGGGCATAATTGGATAATTCAATTGCCTCCCCTAGAGGGTTCTGTTTAATTAAAGGGGACTGAAGACAGTTCCCGGCTGGGGAAGACCGGCCTGGTCGTCCAGAGGCACCAGGATGCTCTTGGAGCTCGCTTCCAGAGCAGGACGGAGCGGTCACGTGACAGCGAATTGGAAGGAGATCCTGTTCCTTTGCCCGAGGAGATAACGGGAGTCGCTCGAGTACACTTCTGGCCTCAGAAGCAAAAGGTTTTGAATAAGTCTGCATTCGTACAATCGCCACATCTCGCGGCCTGCCAGTTTCTAGCCCTGTGACCCCCCCAGGAAATGACTTCACCTCTGAGGCTCAGTTTCCTTATCCAGGTCCTAAGGCGAGGAACGTATCTGTGGGGTGAGGAGAGGGTTTTTTTTTATAGCATTTGAAGCTTTATTTTGGTGCTAGGGATTGAGCCCCGGGTATTCTACCTCTGAGCTACGCACTCAGCCCTTTTAATTTTTTTATTTTGAAACAGTCTTGCTAAGTTACTGAGTCTTGCTAAGTAACTCAGCCTGGCCTTGAACCTGCGATCCTCCTGTCTCAGCCTCCCAAGTACTGGGATTATAAGCGTGCACCGCCACATCTAGCCCATTCTCTGCTTTTTCAAAACTTTTTACATTAGCCACTTACTAAATATGGCCGTGAAATTCTGTGCAGTGTGTGTGTATGTGTGTGTGTTTCTGCCTGTGCAGACCACATATACATAAGGGAGTAGAGATGAGTGCTACTGTTTGTGACACAGCTGATTAAGTTGTGTTCAGAGCACTAGGATGTGTGGGGTTGAAGCCCGTGTACAAGCCTAGTGTCCCATAATGTCTGCTAAATTTAAGGGAAAAAGGTAATTAACAAGTCGGCTACCGTGGTGTGCGCCTCTGATCCCAGTATTTGGTAGGCTGGGACAGGGGGTCACAGGTTTAAGGCCAGGCTCAGCAACTTAGTGAGGCCCTGTTTCAAAATAGAATAGATCTGGCTGAGGGCGGAGCTCGGAGGTAAAATGCCCCTGGGTTCAGCCTCCAGTGCTAGAAACAAATAGTAAACAAAATAGGACTGAGGGTATAGTTTAGAGGTAGAATCCTCTGAGTTCAGTCTCCAGGAATCACTCTCACACACACACACACACACACACACACACACACACACACACATTTTGGAACTGGAGAAAGAAATTTCTGCACAATACCTGATAGCCACACATTTCTTGTGAAACATAAACACAAGAATCCAATCTCCAAACAGATATAGATGTTTCCAAGTCCTCTCCTCCTCTGATCTCATTTTCAAAGACAATTGAGAGTTGTTTATAATTAATTAGGGATAAGTAACTCAATTATCATTCAGCAAGAATTTATTGAGCGCCTGCTGTGTGCGGGCTCAGCTGGGCACCAGCGATCCGGGCAGACAAGAGTTCCATCCCCAGAGCTTTCAGACAGCCAAGGGGCCAAGAATCACAAGCCACTGTCTTGCCAGGGATCTGGGGGGTGGGTGGACCCTTCTTAAATGGCTGTTGGGGGATACCACAAGGTCAACAAACAGGCAGAGAGTGCAAGGGAGGGATTTTTTTTTTTTTTGAGCCACCGGGATAGCCAAAACCAAAACCAAAACTGGGCATGGTGGCACAGGCCTGAGATCCCCACATTTGGAAGGCTCAGACAGCAGGATCACAGGTTCGGGACCAGCCTCTGCAACTTAGCGAGAACCTGTTTCAAAATAGAAAATAAGAAGGGCTAGGGGGTGTGGCTGAGAAGTAGAGTGCCCTGGGTCCAATCCCCAGTACCTCAAAAAAAGCAAAACAACCCAAAGAGCAGGACCAAGTTCTCTGCTTCCTCCCCGCCATCTCCTGCAGGGCACCCCCGCCCACCCCCACATCTTCTTAAAAGCACAGGGGGTCGCTCCCTCTGTTAACCAGCCCTGGGTCCAGAGCCCCATCTCTAGGTTCATTTTTGTTGTTGTTGTTGTTTAGTCTTATTTTTTTTTTATTTTTTAAAACAGGGTCTCACTGAGTTGCGAAGGGCTAAGTAGCTGAGGCTGTCCGTGAACCGCGATCCTCCGGTCTCTGCCTCCCGAATGCTGGGATTACAACCGTGCGCCACCACGCCCGGCTCCAGGTTAGTTTTGATTATTTTTGAAATGTATTTATTTATTTATCGTGGAGCTGGGGAAGCATCCCCGGGCTTCCAGCCTGCTGGACAGACCTCACTGCCGCACCACACCCCCGCCCAGGGTTAATAACTTTCATCAGTGCTTTCCGGGCCATGGTCCCCAGCTGGAGCGGCTGCAGGAGCCCCTGCGGGCTGCTGCTCATTCTGCATGGCCTGTGAATAGCTTTCTTTCAGTCGCCCCCCCATTAAAGCAGCTCCTTCATGCCATCTGGGTCGCCCCTCTGCTGCCGTCTTATTAGGGGAAGCCGAGCCCTCTTCCCCGGGGTCCCTCATTGTCCTCCTCTTCCCAGAAACCACCACAGCGCGGCCACTAAACACGCATCCCCGCTTCCTGGCTGGTGGGAGCCTGGCTTTCGAGCTGCCCGGCTCCCGCGGCGGGGGCCCGAGAACAATGCCCACACTTTCCCGAGCAAGTGAGTGGCAGAAACTCTGGCCCGCTGCCCTCCAGGAGCGGGCTTGGGCGAAGAACGCGCGCTTTGGAGAGCTTGGAAGAAAAGGATGGCACCGCGGTGTAGTGAGCGCAGATGTAAAAAGTGAGCGCCTCCATGGGAAGCATTCTTAAGACTCATTAATATTAATACCATCGTTGCAAATAGAACAACGAGCAGGACACTAATTAATCATGGTTAATGGCGGCTCGTTTCCATTCCCAGGCTAGATTTTTTATTATTTAGTCTCCCAGTCTCCCAAGGGCCTTTTTTTTTGGGGGGGGGTATTGAACCCAGGGGTGTTCTACCTCCGAGCCACACCTCCAGCCCCTTTTATTCTGCAACAAGGTCCCCCTGTATGGCTGAGGCTGGCCTCGAACCTCCACCCTCCTGTCTCAGTCTTCCAAGTACTGGGATCACAGTCGAACACCACCACGCCCGGCTCCCAGGGTCCTTCGCCTCTGGGAATTATAACCGGATGTGACTGTTTCCATCAAGGGAAGCCCGAGGTAGCCTGTGACCTGGTGGCTTCTCCCAGATCAGCAAGCCCAGGAGGCTGCGGCGCAGACCCAGCAACGGAAGAGACAGTGGCCACGACAAAACCTAAAGCTCCCACCATCCACCGAGTGCCGTGCGTGTGAGGCCCTAGAATCAAGGAGCGGCCGGAGCAGCGCGACCTGCCGGCATCATCATCATCAGAGAAGCGACCCACAGCAATGACGAGGACCTGCAGAAGGACTCGCCTGGATAAGCCCAGGTGCAGTGGCAGCCGCCCAGCAAGGGGAAGCCAGGCTCGCCCCAACAGACTTCACCAGGGGATGGGGGACAGGGCATAGGCACGTGCAAAGGCCCAGAGGCAGGAAGAGAGGTGATGGGTTTGAGAACTGCAAGTCTGACTATAGGGCAAGTCAAAAGCGTTTCTGCTAGCCTGGCACAGTGGCGCACGCCCGTAATCCAAGCACATGAGAGGCTGAGTCGGGAGGGCCACAGGTTCAAGGCCAGCCTCACCAACATAGTGAGGCCCTGTTTCAAAATAAAAAAAATAAAATAAAAAATAAGGCTAGGGTGGGGGATAGCTCAGAGGTAGACAACCCTGGGATCCATCCCAGCACTAAAACAAGTATTCCTGTTGCACACCCATGTGCACGTGTATACAGCGTGCACAGCAGCATTACACAAGTAGCCCATGAGCATCCTCAGAGGGTGGAGAAGTGAAATGGGGGGGGAGGAGCCACATAGTGGAAAGTTATTCAGCCACGAACAGGAGTGAATTACTGAACCGTGCTGCAATAGATGACCCTGAAATCACGATGCTAAATAAACAGGCGAGATGCCAGGTTTCCGAGGCGTTGGTCCCATGCGCAGCCTCCAAGTGCGTGGTGCCCAGACAACCAGGACCACGAGACAGGAAGCCGAGGGCGTCTGCTAGGGGAGGAAAGGCACGCCTCACTGCTAAGGCACACGGGGATTCCTGTGCCGGTACTGAAAAGTTGCTCTGAGCCGGGCGTGGAGGCGCACGCTGGTAATGCCAGCATTCGGGAGGCTGAGACAGGAGGATGGCGGTTCACGGACAGCCTCAGCTACTTCGTGGGGCGCTCCACAGCTTAGACCCTGTTTCAAAATAAAGAATAAAAAATAGGGCAGGGGGTATAGCTCGGACATCGAATACCCCTGGATTCCAGACCTGCAAAAAAAAAAAAAAAAAAAAAAAAAGAAAGAAAGAAGGGAAGAAGGAAAGAAAGAAAGAAAGAAAGAGAAAAATTGCTTTGGTATTAATTTCCAAAATGTAAAAGCAGTCAGAATTTGAGTACTACACAAGCACTCAGGCATGGCGGTGACAGCAGAGATTGTCTCTCTCTCCTCTCTTAGCCTATAGTAAGAATGTAAAGGAAAATAAGGTAAACTTGAAGAAAGTACCTCGACAGGTTCCTTATCAGCGCCTCTGTCGACTCCTCTCCTTTGTGACCCGGCCCGGGTACAAAAAGGGGAAACTCCACGCGCTGCTTCAAAGCGCCCATAGTTGACGGGCAAGCGATACAGCCCCATAGAAGAGGGGTGGACACGAAGTAGATTACTGACCCCTGCACTTAGTAGGCACACTGTGTGGGGACAAAGAGGTGCCACCTGGCAAAAAAAAAATAAGTTACTAGCCTGTTGCCTTGGTAACACTGGTAAGAACACACCAATACAAACTGTATTTAAAGGCCGGGCTTGGCGAAGGGGGAGGAGTGCCACTTCTGGGCTCTCCAGCGTGGCTGCCAGGCGCGCTGTTTACCTCCCTTCCTTTTCTATTTCCTAATGATTTTGTAATAAAGACTTGTTGTAGCTGCACCCAGCTGCCTATTGGTTTTAATTTTCCTATTCAACAAATTTTAGTTGAATTGAGGAAAAGAGCCTGTAACTGTAACTGTTCCCTTGGGGTGGTAACAATGTTTCAGAATCCACAGAGGCTAAATGCCTCTAAGTGACCAAGGTTGTGTGAATTTAACCAGAGAGAGAGAGAGAGAGAGAGAGAGAGAGAGAGAGAGAGGAGAGGATGAGCAGGAAGACACACTGCATGCGGCCTGTGGCCTTCGGTGTCCCCAGCCTGGATTTTTGGACGTTCACATACCTGGATCACCTGCCCCGGGCTTGCCAGTCATACCCCAGCGCTGAGAGCAGCCATGCCCTCAGATCTACGAAGAATTTGCTAGGAACCATTGCAATGCTGGCTAGCTGTCCCATTATCATCATTATTATTTTATAATAATAAGTATTGTAAGTATTCTTATGCTGGGGCTCGAGTCCAGGGGTGCTTTACCTCCAAGATATACATCCAGCCTTTTTTTTTTTTTTTGGCAGGTCTGGGAATGGAACTCAGGGGCATTCTACCTCCCAGCTACACCCCCCGCCCTATTTTTTATTCTTTATTTTGAAACAGGATCTCACTAAGACCTCACTAAATAGCTGAGGCTGTCCACGAACCACGATCCTCCGGTCTCAGCCTCCCGAACGCTGGGATTACAAGCGTGCGCCACCACGCCTGGATCCCAGCCCTTTTTTTTTTGTTTGTTTAACTTTTATTTTGAAACAGGGTCTTGCTAAGTTGCTGAGTGTTATTTACATTGCTGAGACTGGCCTGAAGCCTGTGATCCTCCTGTCTCAGCCTCCCAAGTACTGGGGTTACTCTCTTGTACCACCATGCCCAGCTATAGATTATAAACTATGTAAAATATTTTTTAATCTGCATTCCCTGCCCCAGCTCTGCCTCTCAGCCCTGTCTGCATTCCTCCTGCTTTGAGGGAGGCCCAGACCTTCCTCTTTTCAGCCTCGGGTCGTTGGGGAGACATGGGCGAGGGCAGCGCCGGCTCTAGGGCTCCCTGTCGTCTGTTTACAGCCTGTCTTGTGAACACACAGCCCTGCAGATGGTCATGTTCCCTTCCAGGCCGCCTTGGAAGCAGCCCTGGGGCCAGTACAGAGTTGGAAGTGATCGCTTCACCGCTTTATTGATGGCCTGACAAGGGGGCTGTTGGCCACTCAAGCGGAGGCAGGCCACAGCTAACTCGGGTCTGGATCGGCCTCCGGACCTGAGTGCGTCCCCTCCCGGCCAGCCAGGGGCAGGTGCTGGCACCGTCCTCGGGTGTCACTCACCTCTGTTTCAAAGATGCCTCCTGGGGAGGCCACAGATGGTGCTGCACACGGGTCCCGGCTCTCCAGGGCTGGTTTCTCAGCAAAGACCTGGGGCCACTGTGGACTGCCCATGACGACAGGTGCCCCTGTCACGATGCAGAGTATAACAGACGCGCAGTCCCCACATCACGGGAAAGGTACCAATGGGCCTGCTACAAAGGCGGACACGGCGATCATATAAATAAAAGATTTGTGTGTGACAAAGACGGGACTCGTTTTATCAGCGACTTCCCCGGGCCCGGCGCAGAACAAGCCATTCTTAGCGTCGCAGCCGCCAATTTGCAGCTCAGCCGAGGCCGATCGCCCGACCTCGGGCCTCACATTGATTTGAAATATAAACACTAAAAAGAAGAGGACACAGTGTGCTTTTATGGGCTTGATTGTAAAGGAAGTCGGGGGGCCAAAGTCAGGTATCACGAAACTGCCCAGAGGAGTTTAAAGTTCTCGGGATACCGCCATCTTTACCCGAAGTCAGAGAAACACAGGAGCGAGGGGGCGGATCACGCATAGCGGACACTTCGGGGGTCTCTTCATCACCACACCTGAGAGCCCACCTTGCCTGGACCCAGGAAGGAGGGATGGCGGGCTGTATTCTCCTAGCAGGGGCCAGGCTCAGGCAGCCTTTGGAGAGGGCCTGAGGGCTCAGCCCACACGCACAGCACCAGCTAGACAGCGGGCAGCCTCTGCGACGGGGGCTCCCGATCTGCCACCCTTTGTGCCAGGCCACAGCTCCAGCGCCCTGTCTGTTCCCTGCTTCCTCTGCGCTCAGAGGAGAGGGGCCCCAGCGCCCCCGCACGCTCCGGGTGTCTCAGAGTCAAGAGAGAGAGGCCTGGAGCAGAGATGGCCCAGAATAATGGGGTTTGAAGGAGGCGAGGCGGGTGGAGAGCACAGAAGAATCCCATTACGGACGAGCAGATCGATACTCACGCAACCAGGCAGGTCTAAAAGCCTCCGCTCAAAGCCGCTGCCATCAGCGGGGAAGCGCAGCCTGGCTCTGGATGGCAACTCATCCCTGGGGGGGCACCTGAGCGGGCAGGGGCGGGTGCAGGCAGGGACCACTGAGCGGGGGCCGAGGAGCAGGTCAGAGGGCCCTGAGGGCCCCAGCACACTGTGAGACCATGGGAGCCGGGCCGAGGGGCTTCGCAGTTCAGCCCTGGAAGGGGCTTTGGAAACCTCAGGCTCCTTCTCTCTCATATATATATATATATTTTTTTTGGTACTGGGAATGGAACCTAGGGGCATCTATCTCCAAGCTACATCCTCAGTCCTTTTTTTTTTTTTTTGCCAGTCTGGGGATGGAACCCAAGGGCACGCGACCTCCAAGCTATACCCCCTGCCCTGTTTTTTATTCTTTATTTTGAAACAGGGTCTCACTAAGTTGCGGAGGGCCTAAGTAGCTGAGGCTGTCCGCGAACCACGATCCTCCGGTCTCAGCCTCCCGAATGCTGGGATTACAAGAGTGCGCCACCACGCCCGACTATTCTTTATTGTGAAACAGGGTCTCACTGAGTTGCAAAGGGCCTCACTAAGTAGCTGAGGCTGTCCGCGAACCTCGATGGGTACTGAGGCCCTGTGGGGAAATGGCTTTGCCCAAGTCACGTGAGCCCTTTCTGCCTCCTGGCCCAGGTGGCTGTGTTTCGAGGCCTGGGGACATAGCTATTTCTCTCGCCCTTCTCAGTTATCAGGAGCAGCAAGAGGGGTCTTACCACTTACACCAGCAACTGAAGGAAACCTGCAACGCCAGAGCCGGCTCTACCCGGGCGGCGGGCTCGCATGTGAAGGGTATTCACAGGGTTCGGGCGAGATGGCCTGAGTATGAAGATGACTGAGCCCTGGGACTCCACGAGGCTGGGCCTGTCTCCTGGCTTTCCGGGAGGAAGTTTAGGGGTTATGTGACCTGCCTCATCCCTGACTCTGGAGCCCCAGCAGCAACTAAGGGCCACAAGAGAGCTGTCCTGGGGCTCACGTCCAGTTAGACGGCACCCTGCAGGAGGACAGGCAAGGAGTAGCCCACCCTGACCCTGCCTGGGCCTCCCGGTGTGCCGGGCCGCTTAATCTGGCCACCCAGCCCGTCTCTCTTGGTGCCGTGGCCTGGGGGCCTGCTCGCCCTGAAGTTAGCAGAAGAGGGAGGCGCTCTGGCCAGCACCATTAGCTCCTATGGGCCAGACAGAACCTTTTCAGAAAAAATAAAGAGGGAGGGGGAGGGAATGGGGTGGGAATTGGGGAAGGGCTAATGAGTGTGTGTGCATGTAGGCCTCTACCATCTTGTATCCCATTAGCATGTATGACAACAATGCACCCATAAAAAAATAAAAATAGCCAGGCGTGGTGATGTACACTTATAATCCCAGCATTCGGGAGGCTGAGACAGGAGGATCGCGGTTCGCGTACAGCCTCAGCTACTTAGTGAGGCCCTCCGCAACTCAGTGAGACCCGGTTTCAAAATAAAGAATAAAACATTGGGCTGGGGGTGTAGCTCGGAGATCAGATGCCTCTGAATTTCATCCCCAGACCTGCAACAATAAATAAAAAAAAATAAATAAAAAATAAAATATCATGGGGGTGGGGGAGGGGCCCATGATCAGAAAGTCCAGAAACTGCTCGCACAGGCACTGAGGAGAGAGACGTTAAACTCTAGACAGAGTAGAGAAGAGAGACAGACAGATCCCGCAGGCCTCGGTGCACAGCAGCCGTGACGTTACGCCCGCTGCGCCTGGGCTGCTGGGTGTCACTGCCAGCATTTGGCCCCTCGTCCTGTCCCAGCAGCAGCTCCTGCAAACCCAAATGCTGCGCAGGTAGAAGTTTCACAAGCCCGCTCTCTGCGAGGAAAAATAAACACGCACGCTTGTATTGTCAGCCAACGTCCGTGGTGTAAATACTCCAGTCTAGGAGCGCGATAGTGCTGTGGACCGTGCCGGCTGAGCAGCTCCGTGGCCACCCTGCGGTCTCCAGCTTGCCCGGACCCAGCGGGAGCAGACAGCGCGGGCACGGCGACCGTCAAGTGCGTGAAACGATTAGAGATGAGCCTAGAGCATCGATTGCTTCTGTTTTTTATATCATTTATGTAATTATAGGTTCGTACAATTTAATTGTAATAATGGCTGTGCTTAATAACTGTTTTAGTCAGGGTTCTCCAGACAGAACCAATACACACACACACACACACACACACACACACACACACACACAGACAGGAGAGACAGAGTCATTACCGCAACTGGCTTCTGTGATCTCTGAGTTGGAGAAGTCTCACAATAATCATTGACAAGCTGAAGGACCAGAGTTGCTCAGGGCAAGTTCAAAACCCTCAGAGCCAGGGAAGCTGCTGGTGAAACTCCCAGTCCATGACTAAAGGCCTGAGACCCAGGGCAGCTGAGGCCCACGTCCCAGTTCAAAGCCTGCAGAACTAAAGGCAGGGAGGGTGCCCAGGATCCAGAAAGGAGGCGGGTGCGAGAGAGGGGTGAGCGCCAACTGGCCTTCCCTCCTCCCTTAAGTTCCAGCCGAGCCCCAGTGGCGAGCAGAGCACCCACCTGCACTGAGTCAGGGGGGTCGTCCTTGGTCAGTCCACTGACTCAAATGTCAACCTCTGCCAGAAAGACCCTCACAGATATACCCAGAAATAATGCTCTGCCAGTTCTCTGGGTCCCCTTAATCCAGTCAAGTGAACACCTCAAATATATGCTAATAATCACCTCCCCAAATTCTTTGAGGGGATACTGGGGATTGAACCCAGGGGCATTCTACCTCCAAGCTACACCCACAGTCCTTTTTATTTTGAAACTGAGTCTCACTAAGTTGCCTAGGCTGTCCTCGAACCTGCAATCTTTCTGTCTTAGCCTCCTGAGTACTGGGATTGATTACAGGTATATGCCACCACACCCAGCAAACAAGTTCTTAAAATTTTAACAACTGGTTCTCTGGAGCCAACATGAACTGGCTTTGGTACAGTGCCCCCTCGGCCCCTAAGTCCCCTCTCCCTGGTTACTAGTGTGTACAATCTCTGTGTGTGTGTGTGTGTGTGTGTGTGTGTGTGTGTGTGTGTTTTACTGGTGATTGAACTTAGGAGCATTCCACTCTCCCGGCCCTATTTTGTTTCTTATTTTGAAAGAAGATCTTACAAAGTTGCTGAGGCTGGCCTCAGTCCTGAGGTCCTCCTGTCTCAGCCTCCCCAGTACTGGGATTACAGGCACGCACTGCCACACCTGGTGTGCAGTCCTTTACTGAGGAGTCACATCTTTCTTTTCACAGGCAGAGCTCGGCGTGAGAGGACAGACTCTGGAACACACTGGCTCTATGCAGATCACTCCCCATAGCAGATCAGAGTGCCTCAGGAAAGCAAGCGCTGCCACAGCACTGTGGAGGGAATAGGCCTCACATGGGGACAGGGGCTCCCAAGAAAAAATTCTCCACCATCCCTCTCCGAGTAGCCATGGACAACCTGGAGCCAAAACACCTGCCAACCAACCTCTGATTTGCTGCTAAGTTTCCACCTGAAACGGTCAATTTCATCCTTGACCGCATTATTAAGTGCTGTGTAACAAACATCACCCAGATGTCCTTGTGTTCTGTCATAGCACGGTGCTGGTGGGGCTCGGTGGGGCGGTGCTCACTGGTGGGCTCCAGCGGGGATCATTCTGAAGCTCGGGCATCTCACATAGGGGGGTCAGATTTCATGGTCAGCCTGGCACAGATAACACCAAACACAGCCCTGCCCCAGACCACCAGACTGCTGACCAGGGAGGGGGATCCCCACCTTTGCCAGAGAGGCATCTATGTGGCCCAGCTCCCAAGGCTTTGTGTGGCATCTGGCCAGCCCTCTTGAAAGCCCAGCCCTTAGCCAGGCATGGTGCTGCATGCCTGCAACGCCAGTGCTTGAAAGGCTGAGACAGAAGGATCTCGGGTTCGAGGCCAGCCTCAGCAACTTAGCAAGACTCTGTTTCAAAATAAGAAATAAGGACTTCCGGGAAGATGGTGATGGAGAAAAGTGGGGCTTACGAGCCCCACTAACAAACAATCTCTACTACCACAAAGTCAGCGCCTTTCATAGCCAGAAACACCATCAGCAGAGAAACAAATATGTAATTACAAGGGACAGAGAAAAAGAGGGCTGGAAAAACGAGACACCAGAAAGAAACCAGACCGCAGTGCTGCGGCCGGAGCTGCGACGCGAAGTGGCGGGCGCCATTTTTCCTTGCGGCACCAGGCTCCAGAGAGGAGGGAAACTCATAATGGAGCTCAGAACCAGAGAGGAGATACGCCAGCCTCACGCCCGAGGACACGGCAGCAGTGCCGTACTGCCGGCGGCAGCGGCGACTTCACCGGACGGCACCAGACCAACACACTCAACAGCCCACCAGGCTCCAGAGAGGAGCAGTGGACAGCGAGCCGAGGTGAGCCGCTGCGGAGCAGCCGGGAGGAATTCGGCAGATTTCTCGGCACAGGGAGCGTCTAAAGCTCCCAGAGGCTGGACTCAGCACACCCTGCAGGGACTCAGAGCGGAGTTCAAAAACAAAAAAGAAATACGCCAGCCTCACGACCGAGGGCGTGACAGTGGCGCCATATTGCCACTGGCAGCAGCAGCAGCAGCGAATTCACCGAGTCCACTACAGCTCCATCTGCACAATCAACAACAGTGAGTCAAATTGCGGGCCCTGGAGGAGAAATCCCAGTACAGCACTCCCAGGGACTTGACCCAGTGGGGGAGTGGCGGTGGCAGAGATATCACACCACAGGAGAACGGGCAACCTGGCACCCCCCATGGTCTAAAGCAGCCTCTATCAACTCCCTGGGTCTGAAACTCTGTGATACAACCCAGTAAAGGAGTAGTGGGGACTGAGATACCACAGACTCGAGATCCAGAGCACCTTAAGTGAAGTCGTAGTGACCCAAGGGAAGAACCCAGAGAAGGCACAAACTTCTGAAATCATGGGAAAGAGGAATAACAATGGAGCAATGAATGCCCACAACCCCACAACATCAGAACCTGATAAAACAGAAATTCAGAGATTTCTAGAAGATCAAATCAGGAAAATAACTGTAGAAATAATAGAGGTGTTTCGAAAAGAATTCAGAGAGAGCCAAAAAGAGATAAAGGATGCAATTAATGAAGTAAAGTCCTCAATTCAAAATACAAACAACCAATTAGACCACATGGAGAATAGAATCTCGCTCCTAGAAGATGATCATTCCAAAAACGAACACATAGTTTCTAATTTAGGAAAAAAAATCCGACAGCAGGAATCTGACATTGAAGAAATATGGGCCCATTTTAAGAGAGCTAACCTAAGAATAATTGGAATAGAGGAGGGAAAAGAAGGTGAAACCAAAGGGATCAACAATCTCTTCAAGGAAGTAATAGCAGAAAATTTTCCAAACACAGAGCAAGAGGTCGATACACAGGTCCAGGAAACTTATAGAACTCCCTTTAGACAGGATCGGAGAAGAGGATCCCCACGCCACATAATTGTCAAAATGACCAATGTGGAAGCCAAGCAGAGAATCTTAAAGGCAACAAAAACAAAGGGCCAAGTGACATTCAGAGGCAAACCAATTAGAATCACTCCAGACTTCCCAAACCAAGTCATGAGAGCCAGAAGGGCTTGGAGTAACATATTCCAAACTCTGAAAGAAAACAACTTTCAGCCAAAAATTTCCTACCCAGCACAACTATTTATCAAATTAGATGGGGAAATAAGAAGCTTCCATGACAAACAGAAACTGAAGGAATTTATGTCTTCAAAACCAGCACTAAAGAAAATACTCAAAGAGATTAACTACAAAGAAGAAATAGGTAACACACATCAGAACTAGAGAAACAAGATTTTCCATCCAACAGACAACTAAGATTGGTTATCTGTGGAGATTCATTATTTATGTTAGTCTGTTACCTATCTCTAAAGGGTATTGTTTGCCTTTATTGTTGTTAATTTTTAGAATTTCTAGTTGGAATATTAATATACCTTCAGATATAGCATTTGGAAATATTTTATCCCATTCTATTAGTAACTGTTAACTCTGTTTACATTGTCTTTGGATATACAATATTTTTTTATTTTTTAGGGAGTTTGTTTACCCTTTTGTTGCCTGTGCCATTGAAATCATATCCAAGAAATCACTGCCAATTTCAATGTTGTGAGGTTTTATGACCCAGATTTTCTCCTAAAAGTTTATAGTCTTAAGATTTATATTTAGGTCTTTTATCTATTTTGAGTTAATATTTGTATATGGTGTTAGGTAAGGGTCCAATTTTATTCTTTTCCATGTAATTATTATTTTTCAACAGTATTTAGTTAAAAGATTATTATTTCCTCCACCAAATGTTCGTGGAAACCTTGTCAAAAATAACTTGACAATGTATGGAAGAATTTATCTCTAGGCTTTTATTTAACTCCAATGGTTTATATATCTGCCTTTAGAACAGTACTACACTGTTTCAATTATTGTAGCTTTATATGGTTTGAAATCAGAAAATATACATCTTCTAGCTTTATTCTTCTTCAAGCTTGTCTTGGCTATCTAGAGTCCATATTCCGTATTTTTTTCTGAAAAATAAATAAATAAATGTATGATAGTTTCACCTAAAAAATATTCTCTGGTAAGAAAGAAAGCAAAAAGAAATATTGAACTGTTATCTTTTAGTCATCAAAAGCTTGGTATCAGACAAATGAAACTGTCATGTGAGATTATCAACGTTAATATTGGATAAATTGCTATAATACTAGATGTCAACCACTAAGCCAAGCATGGGAAAGAGGGATGGGAAGGGAACGGGGTGGGGATCGGGTAGGGGTTAACTGGGCGATGTGTGCATGTATGTCTACAAAAGTATTTTCTTCATACCATTATGATGTATGAATACAGTGCACCAATAAAAAAAAATAAGAAATAAGAAATAAAAAGGACTCAGGGTGTAGCTCAGAGGTAGAATGCCCCTAAGTTCAATTCCTAGTTTTTAAAAAAATAGCCATCCCTTTAGCCGCAGACACTACATCCCAAAGTCCTTCAGCCTCGCTGCCCATTCCCTCTCTCCCCTCCTAAAGACACCTCCGAGCTTTCCTGAAGAGGTTCCTGCTCCTTCCCAGCCCTGCTCTCACCCTGAATCTCTCCCTGGCCTCCAACTCAGGGCGTCCATCTCTCGCCCTCTCTGCTTGGTCCCAGACTGTCTCCAGCTCAGTCTTCCCTCAGTGCGTGTCTCCCAGCCAGGCCCTCCCAGGCTCCCTAAGCAGAGCCACCCTCCCCACCGCATCCCCCCCTCACTGGTCCACCCATCTTAGTTCCTCAGCGTTGAGGTCTATGCATCAAGCCCCAATTGCGATGACTCTCAAGTCTCCCCAACCCTCGGTCTCCCCAGCACCATGGCTGTGCTTGAAGCCAACTGATTCTGGACTTCTCGCCTTCAGGACTACAAGAGGGCACCACTCAGTGTATAGAAACTTGTTATAGCAGCAACCAGAAACTGATACACGGGCCCAGAACCAATGCTTAGGAGAGAGCTGGTTTGCTTCTAATTTTTTTTTTTTTTTTTTTTTTTGGTGGTACTGGGGGTGGAACCCAGAGGCTTTCTACCTCCGGGCTATACTCCCAGACCTTTTATTTGGAAACAGGGTCTCACTAGGTTGCTGAGAGCCTCACTAAGTAGCTGAGGCTGGCTTCGAACCTGTGCGATCCTCCTGTCTCAGCCTCCCAAGCGCAGGGATTACAAGCGTGCGCCACCACGCCCGGCTTATTTATTTATTTATTTATTTATTTATTTTTATGGTACTGGAGATGGAACCCGAACCCAGGGGCATTCTGAGTGACCCAGTGTGGAAGCACACCTGTATATATATATATATATATATATATATATATATATATATATATATATATATATTTGCAGCTCTGGGGATTGAACCCAAGAGCGTCCTGCTACTGAGTTACACCCCCAGCCCATTAATTTTTTTTTGAAACAGGGTCTTGCTAAGTTACCCAGGCTGGCCTTGAACCTGTGATCCTCCTGTCACACCTCCTAAGTACTAGGATTACAGGTGTGCACCACCATGCTGGCTTCCCCTGGTTCTTGTCACTTCTTGTCTCAGTCTACCTGCCCATCCAGACCCCTCCATGGGCTTCAGAATAAAAAAAAAAAAAGAACCCACATCCAGGGGCCCTCGCCTGCCTCTCCAGCCTTATCTCCTAAGACAAGGCTTTATATACTTACTTTTGTGGTGCTGAGGCTTGAACCCAGGGCCTCATGGATGCTGAAGGACGCATTCTACTACAGAACCACACCTCCCTCCCTCCCTCCCTCCCTTTCTCTCATTTTGGTACTAGGGATTGAACCTTTGGGCATTCTACCTCTGAGCTACACCTCAGTCCTCTTTTATTTTTTATTTTGAAACAAGGTCTTGTTAAATTGCCAAGGCTGTCCTCAAAAATGCAATCCTCCCATCTCAGCCTCTCAAGTGCTGGGATTAGAGGTAAGTGCCGCCACTTACTTATATAAAGGCTTCAAAGGGCTTTATCTAAGCACACAACCTGTCGCCCCCTGGTCTCTACACATTTGCCATTTTCCTGCCCTCCCCCGCCCGAGGTGGCCTGCCCTGGGTCAAGTGCTGTAGGCCCTGCTGGAAGCTGGGGTGTTAGGGGCTCTCTCTCTGTACCTCTCCTGTGGCTCACACGCCCAGATAGAAGGATTCCATCCCTAGCCACTTCCAAGGGGACTGCTTTTATTCGTGTCTAGAATCCTCGTGACCGAACTCAGAGCGCGGGTGCTGCCCAGTAAGCCTCGTAGAAGTGGCCTGAGGATGGGGTGAAGGAAGGTCCCGGGGGCAGAACCCAGGGTCACGCTGCTCACCGCCCTGCCCATCTTCCCTGGACAGAACAGAGCCAGGAAGCCAGAGGAAGGGCACCGCCGGCGCTGAGCCCTATAGATACTTTATAATGCAGACTTTACACAAATCAGCAGAATCCCAATCCAACGGGAGGAGGAGACGGAGACCATTTGTCAAAGGAAAGGAGATCCGCTAAGTGCAGGCGGAAAATTCTAGAAGGGCCTAAGGGGCACCAGACATAAAAAGTCCATGCGGAGATCAGCCAGATCCCTGAGCAAACAGAAAAAAGGGAGAGTCAGCTGTTGGGGGAAGAAGGGGGGGCTCTGGCTGCCCCCCCAGCGGGGCTCTGCTCAGGAACCTGTTACCCAAGGGCGGAGGCAGGCCAGGTGCGGTGGGTGTGGCCTCTCCGGAGCTCAGCTGTGACTGACAGCTCTTGCTGCCCAGAGCTGTCAGTCATTCTAGATCAAGGGAGAAAGGCACGTGGGCATGCGCGTGCACCTGCAGGGCGCCTGCAAAGCTGGGCCTCTGCGTTGAGACCCTGATGGCCAAGGGTGAGCGTCAGGACTGGAGGGTACTGACGCCTTTGGGGTTGGTTTGGGAACCAGGCAAAGCGTTTTCTGAGTGAAACCAGCCTCTGCCTGCCAGGCTCAGCCTCGGGCCGGCGTCAGGAGAGCACACCTGTCAGGGTCGGTGTGAGAACACTTCTGGCCTCAGAGAGAAGCAAGTTCTTGCAAACCCAGGCTCCTGCAGGAAGTCTCCCGCCATCCCCTTCCCAGGCCTATTTTTGGGAAGTGTGTGGGGAGAGGGCTGGCCCGGAAGGAGGCTGGCCCGCTGGCTTTTCTATCCTGGCACTGGGAAGGCCTCCGCCACCACCGCAGCGATCTCAGAGCGTTCCAGGTAGAAGAAGCGATCCGCTTTGCTGTGCCAGACCTTGGGAAGGAGAAGCAGGTTCCAGAGCAGAGCTGGACTGCAGAGCCAGCTCCGGCAAAGAGTCCAAGTCTCAGATCTTGCAGCTGGAAGGAACCCAGAGAGGTTCTCTGGCCTGTATCTTCAACCATCATACCATGCTGATACACAATCCCAGTTACAACAGCCAGTGTGGAACAGCCGCCATGACCACGACCACTGTTAACTACAGCCAGTGTGGCTACATCCGCCATGACCACAACCACTGTTAACTACAGCCAGTGTGGCTACAGCTGCCATGACCACAACCACTGTTAACTACAGCCAGAGTGGCTACAGCAGCCATGACCACAACCACTGTTAACTATAGCCAGCATGGCTACAGCCGCCATGACCACAACCACTGTTAACTACAGCCAGTGTGGCTACAGCCGCCATGACCACAACCACTGTTAACTACAGCCAGCGTGGCTACAGCAGCCATGACCACGACCACTGTTAACTACAGCAAGTGTGGCTACAGCTGCCATGACCACAACCACTGTTAACTACAGCCAGCGTGGCTACAGCAGCCATGACCACGACCACTGTTAACTACAGCCAACGTGGCTACAACCGCCATGACCACAACCACTGTTAACTACAGCCAGTGTGGCTACAGCCACCATGACCACAACCACAGTTAACTAAAGCCAGTGTGGCTACAGCCACCATGACCACAACCACTGTTAACTATAGCCAGTGTGGCTACAGCCACCATGACCACAACCAGTTAACTACAGCCAGTGTAACCACCGTTACAACAGCCAGTGTGGCTATAGCCGTCATGACTACAACCACCGTTACAACAGCCAGTGTGGCTACAGCTGCCATGACCACAACCACTGTTAACTACAGCCAGTGTAGCTACAGCCGCCATGACCACAACCACTGTTACAACAGCCAGGGTAGCTACAGCCACCATGACCACAACCACTGTTAACTACAGCCAGTGTGGCTACAGCCGACATGACCACAACTACCATTACAACAGCCAGGGTGGCTACAGCCGCCATGACCACAACCACTGTTAACTACAGCCAGTGTGGCTACAGCCACCATGACCACAACCACCATTACAACAGCCAGGGTGGCTACAGCCGCCATGACCACAACCACTGTTAACTACAGCCAGTGTGGCTACAGCCGCCATGACCACAACCACTGTTACAACAGCTAGTGTAGCTACAGCCGCCATGACCACAACCACCGTTACAACAGCCAGTGTGGCTACAGCCGCCATGACCACAACCACCGTTACAACAGCCAGTGTGGCTACAGCCGCCATGACCACAACCACTGTTAACTACAGCCAGTGTGGCTACAGCCGCCATGACCACAACCACTGTTACAACAGCCAGGGTGGCTACAGCCGCCATGACCACAACCGCGGTTAACTACAGCCAGTGTGGCTACAGCCGCCATGACCACAACCACCGTTACAACAGCCAGTGTGGCTACAGCCGCCATGACCACAACCACTGTTAACTACAGCCAGTGCAGTATAACTGCCAGGACCACACCACCATTATACAGCCACTTGCTACAGTTACCCTGAGGACAACTGCTACTACAGTAGCCACGATGACCACAGTTACTATGGCCACAGCTGCTGTTACTGTAGCCACTGTTACCGTAGCCACCATTTTAACAGCCACCATCACACTAGCTACTATTACCATGGTTACTGTTACTAGCTCCACAACTACCACAGCCGCTGTGATACAGAGATCTCAGTACAGCCACAGCTGCTGTTACTGTAGTCACTGTTGCTGCAGCCACTACCTACAACCACTGTTACAACGGCACCATCGGTACAGCCGCTGTTACTGTTACTGTTACCATACTCGCCATTGATAGAGACACTGTTGGTACAGTCTTTTTTTGGGGGGGGCGGGTCTGGGGATGGAACCCAGGGGCACTCTACCTCTGAGCTACACCCCTTGCCCTATTTTTTTGTTCTTTATTTTGAAACAGGGCCTCCCTAAGTAGCTGAGGCTGTCCGCGAACCGCGATCCTCCGGCCTCAGCCTCCCGAATGCTGGGATTACAAGCGTGCCCACCACGCCCGGCTCGGTACAGTCATTTTTACCACAGTATTGTAGCTACTATTACTATAGTCACCATCACTGCGGGTACTGTTACCACAGTTACTGTCCTGCCCCACTATTACTCCAGCTACTGTTGACGCAGACATTATTAGCACAGCCAATATTGCTCCAGCTAGTATTGCTGTGAACACTACGACGGCCACTATGACTACTACTAGTACGACAACCACTATATAATACATTTTATATGATATTATATATAATATATCATAACACCCGTATTACTGTGGCCACTGTCACTACACCTACTAGTACTGCAAGCGCGGTTACTGCTCTAGTATTACTGATAACAGCAGTGACAACACGGAGGCGGCTAGGACAGGGACCCAAGCCCTCCCTTCTCACCGTCTGCGGGGAGCAGGCCCTCCCCTCCCCCACCCACACTCTCACCACCGCCTACTCCAGACCAGGGCTGATCTCCTCCCCCCTCATCCCTGTCGCATCTGCTCCCCAGCTGCGCAGGGCTGCGGCTCATCTCCCAATCCTGAGCCATAATCCCCAAATGGCTCTGTGGGTGAGGGGCAACCCAGGGCCAGCTCCCCTCCAGGCTGCCCCTGCCCCTTTTCCTGCTGCATTTACCTTAGCCAAGAGAACACACATCACTTAATTACTGTGTTGATTGTCTGTACTATTCACTGTGGGGCCCAGATCCGGGAACAGCTCTGAGCACCCCTCAGAGGCTCCGTAGATACCTGCAGGTATGAGAAAGAAAAGAAGAAATGACGAGCCAGGGAGCCGGGCGTGGTGGCGCACGCTGGTCATCCCAGCATCTGGGAGGCGGAGACAGGAGGATCATGGTTCGAGGACAGCCTCAGCTACTTAGTGAGGCCCTTGGCAACTCAGTGAGACCCTGTTTCAAAATAAAAAATAAAAAAACAGGGATGGGTGTGTAATTTGGAGGTAGAATTCCCCTGGGTTTCATTCCCAGTACAGAAAGAAAGAAAGAAGCTTGCACATGCGTCAGTAAATGGTAATTTAACCTTTCTTTCTTTCTTTCTTTCTTTCTTTCTTTCTTTCTTTCTTTCTTCTTTCCTCTTTAGGAGGGGGGTTAGTGGGGCTTGAACTCAGGGGCATTCTACCTCTGAGCTACACTCCCAGCCCTATTATTTATTTTATTTTATTTTTTTTGTGTGTGTGTGGTACTGGGGCTTTTCTACCTCCAGGCTACACTCCCAGACCTATTATTTATTTTATTTTTTTGTGTGTGTGGTACTGGGGGTGGAACCCAGGGGCTTTTCTACCTCCAGGCTACACTCCCAGACCTATTTTATACTTTATTTCGAAACAGGGTCTCACTAAGTTGCCGAGAGCCTCACTAAGTAGCTGAGACTGGCTTCGAACCTGTGCGATCCTCCTGTCTCAGCCTCCCAAGCACGGGGATTACAAGCGTGCGCCACCACGCCCGGCTTATATTTTTTATTTTGAAACAGGGTCTAAGTTGCTAAGGCTGGCCTCCATCCTGTGATCCTCCTGTCTCGGCTTCCCAAGTACTGGGATGACAGGCTGCCCCACCATGCCCAACCAGCCCTTTTTAGTTTGAAACAGTCTCACTAAATTGCTAAGGCTGGCCTCCATCCTGTGATCCTCCTGTCTCGGCTTCCCAAGTACTGGGATTACAGGCCTGCGCCATCATGACCGGCCTGCTGTTGTTTTTTACAGCCACCATGTGTTCTGATCTTCACAATGATCCTGCATGTCCCCTACTTTCCAGAAGAGGACATGGAGTCTCAGAGAGGCTAAGACACTCACTGGAGGTCACCAGCTGCGGCATGGTCCTGCCAGGATTAAAACCCAGGCCCACCTGAGCTGAGAACCAATCTTGCAAAGTAATTGACCCCACCTTAGAGCTGGGTGCTAGAAGTGCACATCTTGATTACCAAAGGCCATAAGAGATACCCATTGTGGGGAAGACCGGGTCAGGGGTGCCCAGATGCACCCTGGGAAGGGTGGGTGGGGTGCAGTGACCTCAGGGCTGCATCAGGACAGAGACCAGGCCACCTGCTTAGCTGTCACTGCTGCTAGCAGTAACCCTAGCCCTCTCGGCGCAGGACCCACCAGGATGGGCGCGGTTCCTAGGTTGGCACAGGAGGACAGCGCGCTGCTCCTGGGAGCAGGTCAGAATCCTCCACGAGCCCCGCTTGACCTTGCTCTGGCCTCCAGCAGGCTGGCACAGCCGGCGAGAGAGTGCTTTGGGCGTCTGCCGGGCTCCCTAAGGAAGCCCCGCCCGGGCTGCCTGCTCGAGCAGCACAGACGCTCCGCCTCGTGTTCTAGAGGGATCCAGGTGTTGGGATCCAGGTGTTGGCAGGGTCGCATCCTCCTGAGGCCTCCCGCCTTGGCTTGCAGATGGCAGCCCCTCCCATGTCCTCACACGGTCACCGCCTGGTGCAAGTGTGTGTCTGACGTCTTCTCCTAAGAGCCGCGGTCCTGTTGACTCCGGGACGCCCTAACATCGTCTGAACGCCATCACCTCTTTAAAGACCCCAGCTCCAAATCCAGTCACATTCTGAGGTGCTGGGATCTAGGACTCCGACATACAAGCCTGGGGTGCACAAGGCAGCCCCTAATGAACTCAGGGGGGTCCTTCCGCTCCTTGAGGCTGCTAGCAGGTTCTGAGGCCAGACACAGAGGCGGCCTCAAGAGGGGAGGGCCACTATTGGGGCCTTAGACAATCCTGTGCCACGGGACGGTTGGTGCCAGGGTCTTAGAAGTGACCAGTATTTGCAGTTAGTTCTTTTCTTTACCTGACTCCCGGGAGTGCCCTGCCTGCACACCCTACCCCCATGCAACGGTCCCCAACAGAGGCACCCGCCGCCCCATCCACCCCCTCGCCCAGCCAGACCCTCTGAAACATGGTCATTTCTGGGTAAAACTGAGAATGATTCTTGTCAAACCCATTCTTGCAACTCAACAGAGAAGAGAAAATCAGTCCCCGCACCTGCCACAGCGGATCCAGGAACCAGGAACCCCAAGGCCGGGGCGGGCTCTGCCGCCCCCCGCGCGATTCAGGAGCCCAGGCCGGCCAGACACACCGAGCTCCTGGACGGCACCGGCCTCACGGCCACTTACCAGCAATTTAGCTCTAGGCGGAGTGTCAAGAGGCAGCCTGGCTCCAGGCTGAGTGAAAGCGGGCCCAAAGCCGCCATGTGCGTGGAGAATGTGCGTGGAGTACGGCTCCCGCTGCACGGGGATGTCTGCAGGCTGCAGGGGGATGGCTAGCGTGGCCCCGACGGGTCCACGTCACCGAGCGTACATCCGGCACCCGCAGGAGCACAGCATGCGGCTCCCTGCTGAGATCTTCCTGTCTTCTGGTCCCCCAGCTTGCCCTGCCGCTTTGAGAATGCCACCTCTTGGGGCCACGCGGGTGTCCCTTCCTACAGAGAGGAGGGCACGGTCAGGTCCAAGGGGCCCCCGGCCTGACTGGGCATAATCTCTCACCCCACTTAGGAACTTAGCAACTTTGCAAAAGCCTGTTTAAAAACAAAGAAATCATAGGGTTTGGGGTGTTGCTTGAAGGTAGAATGCCTCTGGGTTCAATCCCAGTAACACACACACACACACACACACACACACACACACACGCACGCACGCACGCCGGGGAATGGAAGAGAGAGATTTGAGATGTGGCGTGGGACCACAGCTGGGCTGTGAGCCGGGCCTCCCCCAGGACAGCCCTGAGTCCCTGGGTGTCCCTCTGAGGACAGGCGCCCCGGCCTTGGGTTGCTGAAGGTGAGGGCTCAGCTGTTCCCACCTTCCCATCCCAAACCCCAGGCCGCACCGTTTAGAGCACTTACCCCGTATGCTAAAACTTTCCCAGGTTTTTCCCTTTTTTTTTTTTTTTTTTTTTTTTACAGTACTAGGGATGGAACCCAGGGGCATACTACCTCCGAGATACATCCCCAGTCCTATTTTTTATTCTTTATTTTGAAAGAAGGTCTCACTGAGTTGCAAAGGGCCTCACTAAGCATCTGAGGCTGTTCCTGAACCTTGATCCACTGATCTTTGGGTCTCAGCTTCCTGAATGCAGGGATCACAGGGTTCGCCACCACACCCAGCGCGCGCTCTCCCTCTCTCTCTCTCTCTCTCTCTCTCTCTCTCTCTCTCTCTCTCTCTCTCTCTCTCTCTCTCTCTCTCTCTTTTGTGGTACTGGGGTTCCTGGAAACCCTTCTATCTCCGGGCTACACTCCCAGACATTTTATTTATTTATTTATTTATTTATTTATTTATTTATTTTTTTTTTGGTACTGGGGTTCCTGGAAGCCCTTCTACCTCCGGGCTACACTCCCAGACCTATTTTTACATTTTATATTTGGAAACAGGGTCTCCTAAGCCAGCGCGCGCGGCTGGCTTCGAACCTGCGCGATCCTCCTGTCTCTGCCTCCCAAGCGCGGGGATTACAAGCGTGCGCCACCACGCCCGGCCTTATTTATTTATTTATTTATTTATTTATTTATTTATTTATTTATTTGGAAACAGGGTCTCTTAAGCCAGAGAGGGTGGCTTTGAACCTGCATGATCCTCCTGTCTCCACCTCCCAAGCACGGGGATTACAAGCGCGCGCCACCACGCCCGGCATAAAGAATAATCATTTATTTTTAAAGAAGCCTAAGCACCCCCTCTTGCCAGCATGCAGTCTGGGCTCTGAGGGGCAAAGAAAGTTTCCCCTGGCCCTACCCCTGCTTCCCAGCCGGCTCCAGCCTTAAGGGCCCCACGCTGGAAACCAGGCCCTTGTAATAACAGGTGATTGTTTTTGGTACCCCTAAAACATTCTACCTCCGAGCTACACCCTAGCTCTTTTTATTTTTATTTTGAAACAAGGTCTTACTATGTTGCTAAGGCTGGCCTCAAACCTCTGATCCTCTTGTCTCAGCCTCCCCAGTCCTGGGATTACAGGTGTGCACCACCATCTATGCCCAGCTGGCCAGGTCTTCTTCTGAAACACCAGTAACCGCTGTATCAGTCCGACTCTCTTTTTCAAACAGCCTTATTGAGACATAACTCACGTACTGTATAATCTGTCCATTAAGTTGCACCACCCAGCGGCTTGTAGTCCGCTCCCAGGGCTGCTCATTCATCACCAGGATCGATTTTTAGAACATTTTCATTATCCTAAAAAGAAAGCCCTGCTCCTCTTAGCTACACTCCCCTCCCCACTCCCCCCGTGTGACCCCCTCACTACAGCTCTGCCAGTCGTTAATTTTCCTATCTCTGTGGACCTGCCCACTCTGGTTATTTCATATAGGTGGGATTATACAATATGTGATTCCTTGTGACGACACTATGTGAGTCTTTGGATGAGGGTGATGTTGATAGTACCAGGGATGGAGCCCAGGGGCATCCTACCTCCCGAGCTACACCCCCAACCCTATTTTATTTTTTATTTTGAAGCAGGGTCTCGCTAAGTTGCTGAGAACCTCACTGGGTTCCGGAGACTGGCCTCAAACCTGCATTCTTCCTGTCTCGGCCTCCCAAGTATTGGTATCACAGGCGTGCACCACCACATCCACTGGGACTGTCTTATTCCACTCGGCATAATATTTCTAAGTTCATTCATGTTGTGGCATAGATAAAGTCTTCATCTGTTTGTTTGTTTGTTTGTTTGTTTTTTTCAGTACTGGGATGGAACCCAGGGGCATTCTACCTCCAAGCTACACCACCAGCCCGATTTTTTTATTCCTTATTTTGAAACAGGGTCTCATTGAGTTGCAAAGGGCCTCAATAAGTAGCCGAGGCTGTCCGCGAACCCTGATCCTCCCGTCTCAGCCTCCCAAATGCTGGGATTGCAAGGGTGCACTACCACGCCCAGCCCTTTATCTGTTTTTACTGCCAAAAAATATTACAAAGTATGAAAAGACACTGTGTTCTATTTATTGCTCAACTATTGATGGACATTTAGGTCGTCTCCTAAATGTCATTTTTTGGCTATTATAAATAAATAATACTAGCCAGCCATGGTGGCGCAGGCCTGGAATCCCAGTACTTGGGAGGCTGAGACAGGAGGATCACAGGTTCAAAGCCAGACTCAGCAATTTAGCAAAGCTCTTAGCAATTTAGTGAGACTCTGTTTCCAAATAAAAATTAAAATAAAGGCTGTGGATATAGCTCAAAGGTAGAATGCCCCCTGGGTTCAATCCCCAGCACCACAACATTAATCAAAAAATACCATAGACATTCATGTACAAGTTTTTGTACACATGGTTTCAGTCCTTTGGTATATACCAACAAGTGGAATTGCTGAACCAAATAATAAGCCTATTTTTTTTAAACCTTTGGGAACTGCCAGACTGTTTTACAAAGTAGTTGTACCATTTTACATTCCCACTGGAGTGCGAAAAGTTGGTAGAAGGGCACCCTGGGTCCAGGGACCAGGAGGGGACTAGGGTTTCTATTTCCACCTCTCCCTCTCTTGTTTCAGCTCTTCTCTGTGGTGGGTCCCGTTCTCTCAGCCTTCCAACTCCGAACCACTGGCAAAAGGAAGACTCTGCCCTGGACTCAGTGTGGAAACTCCCAGGAAAGGATTTCTATTGGCCTGACTGGAGTCACATGACCACATATGGACCAATTACTGCCATTCCCTGAAGGAAAGTGGGATTTTAGAATGGGAGAGGATGCTGGGTAGACAGGAGGATAGCCGCTGCGTGTCATTAGAGCCCCCATGCCTGTGCTGGGGTGAGGGTCCCGGAAAGAGGGAATAAAAACAAGAAGGGACCATTTAGCTTGTCATCTTCGTTCCCCTGCCTTCCCCGCCCCATTCCCTCCTCCTGGACCTGTGGGGGTGAGGCGGTGGCTTTTAAGTCCTTATCACCTATGACAACTCAGACTCTGGTCCCCAGAACTCCCAGCATTCCCAGGTCCCTTCATGTCCACTCCTGTGTCCATATCCCACCCAGACTCTTCTTTAATATTTTTATTGCACATCGTCTGATGTTTAACTTAAATATACATGCTTTAAAAGGAAACTGTATGTCACCATGGTAAACGGAAAATCAGGAACGACTCTACACACAGAAGACAACTAGAGAAGTAAATGTGATGGAAACCCAATGATGCTGTCAGTTTGCAGAGATCCTCCGTCAGCGGCTGGGAGCCTGAGGACAGCCGGCTGCTTGATAAGAAGCATTAGCAGGCATTAGGAGGCGCCAAGGACTCCGAGCACCTGGAATTTCCCTTTAAGCAGTGTGAAGGTTGAAAGAGAATTTGAAAAGGAAGTAATTCTCAGGATGAGATTCAGTGTTACTCCAGCCGATACCTGATTCCACCAAAGCCCCTTCCACAGATCAGCAGACCCACACATCCTACGTATCGGCAGCCAGACAATCCATCAGGAAGCTCCATCGGGGGTCTCCTTGCCACCTATCTTTCTCTCTTTCTTTCTTTCTTTCTTCTTTCTTTCTTTCTTTCTTCTTTCTTTCTTTCTTTCTTTCTTTCTTTCTTTCTTTCTTTCTTTCTTTCATATTGTGGATTGAACTCAAGGGCATTCTGCCTCCAAGTTATACCCCAGATATATATATATATGGAGAGAGAGAGATAGAGATAGATAGATAGATAGATAGATAGATAGATAGATAGATAGATTGTCTTTTTAAGTTGCTGAGGATTTCACTAAACTGCCGAGGCTGGCCTCAAACTTATCATCTTCCTGTCTCAGACTCCCAAGTGCTGCAATTACAGGTGTGTGCCACCATGCTTGGCTTCTGTGTCAAATTTAAAAATTCCAATCGAGCTGGGCGTGGTGGCGCAGGCTTGTAATCCTAGCACTTGGGAGGCGGAGACAGGAGGATCGCGCTGATTCGGAGCCAGCCTCGCTGGCTTAAAAGACCCTGTTTCCAAATTTAAAAAATATAAAATAGGTCTGGGAGTGTAGCCCGGAGGCAGAAGGGTTTCCAGGAACCCCTGTACCACCATAAATAAATAAATAAATAAATAAATAAATAAATAAATAAATAAATAATTAATTAAACTCCAATCAAGGCTAGGTGTGGTGGTGCACGCTTGTAATCCCAGCATTTGGGAGGCTGAGACAGGAGGATTGTGGTTCACAGACAGCCTCAGCTAATTAGTGAGGCCCTTGGCAACTCAGGGAGACCCTGTTTCAAAGTAAAGGATAAAAAAATAAGGCTGAGGGTGTAGCTTGGAGGTAGAATGACCCTGGGTTCCAACCCTAGTACTGCAAAAATAAATAAATAAGTTAATAAGTAAGTAAATAAGTAAATATGCCAATACCAGGTTTTCTAGGCTATCCATTCCCTTGGTCCCTGGGGTGGGGTTGGAGGAGCGTAACTCTCAGGTCTGAGCCAGAGTCCTCCCTTGTGGCTCCTGGGATAGTCAGAAGCAGAGGACTGAGACAAGCCAGTCTGTGTTTCTCCTGCAGAGATTCCCATTCGGGCAGTGGTTCCTCTGTTATTACAGGTCTGCCTTCCCTGCAACTTCCAGAAGCTCTGACACTGCATCAGCAAGGGCTGATAAATGGGTAGCATTAGTACTTCTGATAACCTATGGTCCTGAAGCCATTCACCAGCAGAGACAACTCCTCCCAGGACTAAATTATTAATAAAATAGCGAAGCGAAGAAGAACCTGGAAGGCGGCCTCCTTGGGCCCTCCTTCCCCAGGAGAGCGTGTGCCCTGCAGACCTTCCTGGAGACAGTGGGCCGGGTTGACTGTCACCGCCTGTATTCATTGCAGACTTGGGCTTTCTGGGCTGCTTTCACATCTCAGTAACGGGGGTCACTAGCAGGGGCAGAGGAAATTCCTACTTAAAAGAAACTCGAGTCGGCTTTGAGAAGGCTGAACTGCAAGGGGAGGGTCCCTTAGTGACTGGCGAGGTTTATTTTGGGGGCTTGCAGGGAGAAGGTGGAAGATGAGGCTTGCTGATCGAAAACAAGGATCGATGGCTGGAAATCGATACCAGTAAAGAGCTCTGTCTCAATCGCCCGCTTTTTTCTTTCTTTTTTTTTTCCTTCGGTACTACGGATTGAACCAGGGGCATTCTATTCTACAAAACTTCAAGCTACACCCTGGGCCCCATTTTTATTCTTTATTTTGAAACAGGGTCTCACTAAGTTGCAGAGGGACTCCCTAAGTAGCTGAGGCTGGCCACGAACCTGCGATCCTCCTGTCTCAGCCTCCCAAGTACTGGGATTACAAGTACTGAGGGGGGGCCCTCTCTGAACAGGTGAGTTTGGGGTGAGAGAGGCCTCCGTACCTGCAGTGGTTTTACTCTTCTGCATCTAAGCAGAAGGACCCACCTCTGACATCAGGTGGCACTGGGAGCCATTTTACGAGTGCAGAGGGGGCTCTTCCTCGTTCAGGAAACCTAACACCTGGGGTCTTTGTGGATAGGGGTGTAGGTCTCCGAGGAAGCAGGAAAGGCTGCCCTACATCATAAGCTTCTTTTTAAAATATTTTATTTATTTATTTATTTATTTATTTGGTAGTACTGGAGTTCCTGGAAACCCATCTACCTCCAGTCTATACTCCCAGACCTATTTTTATACTTTTTTTTTTTTTTAATTTGGAAACAGGGTCTCTTAAACCAGCGCAGCTTGCTTCAAACCTGCGCGATCCTCCTGTCTCTGCCTCCCAAGCCCGGGGATGACAAGCGTGCGACACCACGCCCGGCTATAGGCTTCTTTCTAACGGACCGGGGAGGGCTTGTCAGATTGCTGGAAACCAGACAGTAGAGAAAAGACAGAGGGGCTACATGTCTGCTAAAAACCGAGAAAGCCAGACGCGGTGACATGCACCTAGAATCCCAGTGCTTAGAAAGCTGAGACAGGAGGGTTGCAGGTTCAAGGTCAGCCTCTGCAACTTAGAGAGACCCTGTTTCAAAACTAAGAAATAAGCCGGGCATGGTGATGCATGCTTGTAATCCCAGCATTCGGGAGGCTGAGACGGAGGATCTGGGTTCGTGGACAGCCTCAGCTACTTAGTGAGGCCCTTTGCAACTCAGTGAGACCCTGTTTCAAAATAAAGAATAAAAAGTAGGACTGGGGGTGTAGCTCGGAGGTCAAATGCCCCTGGGTTTCATCCCCAGGACCAAAAAAAAGTAAGAAAATAAAATAAAAAAATAGGGCTGGGGTATATCTCAGAGATAAAAGATAAAACACCCTTAGACTTAATCCCCCATAACAATTTAAAAAAATGGAGGAGGCGTGAAACACGGATCCCATCTCAGTTCAACAGGAAGCAGAATTGAGCAGGGACTGGAGACTGTTGGGCGTCCAGACGGGCTTGATGAAGACGAGGAATTAAGCGGTTATCAACTCCAGTCAATACACAAGATGATGTCAATGATGGCTGTGTCTTCTTTGACCTTTCTCTTGTGATCCGCCAAATCCTTTTTTGGGCTTTGACCTTTCCCCTGAACATCCCCTGGGGAGGGGCCCGGCAGAGCAGCCAGGGGCCCCCTCCTTCGTCCCGCCTGCCCCTAAGGATGGAGGTACACTTTTCCTCGGGGTTCGTGGAGGCGGGAGGCGGGCAGAGGAGCAGCCAAGGAGCCGCCCTAGCTGGATTCCTCTGGGTAAACAAGCACAGCACCATCAGCACATCGGCCACGAGCTCCCGAGGCCCTGGAGGGATCACCTAACCTACTTAGTATTTTAGGAAAATTATAAAGGATAAAGTCGAGACCGGAAATGCAAAGCGATCTGGATGTGGTACAAATATCTCAGAAAGACCCAAAGAGCTGTTCTCCAAGGCGCTCCTCAAATCAGAGCGGCAGGGGAAGGCCGTCTCCCGCAGAGCCAAGGCCTGGCTTGGTCTTTTTGCCCTCCTCCGTTTAATTGAAAGTTTTATTTCCTTCCAATCAACCTGTTATGAGACGCCATCGATTCCATAGATTTTTCCCAATGCAGCAACCTGTCGTGGGCGGAACACACGGGTCGTCTGTCTGGCAGGTCACCGGCGGCCCTTGGTCGGACCATGGAGCCCCAGCTGTGTGCCAGATTCGGAGTGGCCCGCCCTCTTCCCACACCGTTGGGTTTCATGCACACAGCCACCCTGGAGATGGGAGTTATCACCCCAGGTCACCAAGGAGACACTCAGGGTCAGAGTGTTAAGGCGTTGGTCCAAAACAGGGGCAGGATTCCCACCAGATGTGGGATACTGATACTGAGGCCCCCATGGCCTTGCTGCCCCCCCCCCCCCGCCGCAGTGCCAGGTCAAGTCTCAGATGCAGAAGAGTCTGGAGGTGACACCCAGGGTGCGGCGGCACGTGGCTACAGTCTCAGCTACTTGGGAGGCTGAGGCAGGAGGATGGTTTGAGTCTAAGAGTTTGAGGCTAGCCTGGGCAAGTGAGAGCCAAGAAAGGAAGAAAGAGAAAGAAGGGGCGGGGAGGAAGGAAGAAGAAAAGAAAAAGAAATTTTAGTGATACCATGTTCTGGTCTAACAAACTTAGTCATCTTTTGCATTTAACTGTTACCTACTCCGCTCTCCTAACCGTCTCGCCATCCTTGCTGGATTGCTTCGCGTCTCTGGCCCTTCGTTTTATTTAGTTTTTGCCTTCTTTTTTCTTTTTGTTTCCTCCCCTTCCTTTCCTTTCTTTTTTTTCCCCTTTGCCTCCTCTTGCTTCTCTGTCTAACCTCGGGGCTCTTCCCGGGCATAGCACATTGGAGTCAATAGCTATTTGCTACTGATCTGTAGGAAGACATTTGGTAAGCATCATTAACCTGAATACTACGTGTGTGTGTGTGTGTGTGTGTGTGTGTGTGTGTGTGTGTGTGTCTGCACAGGAATGACTTGTTATGTAAAAGAATCCCACAGCGGGTTTCTCTGCAAAGTGACAGGCTGCCCATCGTCAGGCTGCGGCTGATGGGAGGGAGGGACCTCTGGAGAGAGGGAAGGGACCGTGGGGGCTGAGTGGAGTTCGTGAAAATAACTTCTAGGTTTTCCTTCATCTCCAAGGCTGCATGTTGCAAATGTCTGGGCATTTCTAGCTGACCTACCTTTTTATCTCCTAGCTTATCTTTCTGTGTTCATGTTTTCTATAACAAATGTCTTTTAAAAATGGACCACAGGCCGGGCGTGGTGGCACACGCTTGTAATTCCAGCGCTTGGGAGGCTGAGACAAGAGGATCGCACAGGTTCGAAGCCATCCTCAGCTACTTAGTGAGGCTCTCAGCAACTTAGTGAGACCCTGTTTCCAAATAAAATAGAAAATAGGTCTGGGAGTGTAGCACGGAGGTGGAAAAGCCCCTGGGTTCCACCCCCAGGAACACCAAATAAATAAATAAATAAACAAATAAACAAAAATGGACCACATTAGCCGGGTATGGTGGCACATGCCTGGGTGGAATCCCAGTACCTGAGAGACGGAGACAGGAGGATCACAAGTTCAAAGTCAGCCTCAACAATTTAGTGAGGCTCTCAGTAACTTAGTGAGACTGTTTCCAAACAAAAAATTTAAAAAAAAAATAGGGTATATCTTGGAGGTGGAATACTCCTGGGTTCAGTCCCCAGTACCACACACACAAAAAAAGGGATCACATTGAGAATTCTACAGGATAAATGACTTAATGTCCTCAACAACAAATGACATTAATTAAAGGACGTGTTACAGGTCCAGAGACTTAAGAGACACGCCCTCCAGATGCCTCGCGCGGTCCCTGTTTGGGTTCTGATTCCAATGTGCCAACTGTATAGACATTTTTCAGTCCATTGAGAAAATGTGAACAAAGGCCAGTTAGTAGATGCTCTGCCCAGGGAGTTATCTTTAGCTGGGTATCTTGATAGCATCGCGATTATGTTAAACAACCACAACCGCCTTTATCAGCTGGAGGTGCATTGTGACGTGATCACCAGTCAGCAGTATGAGGGCTGGGATGTGCTCTGGGAAGAGGGAGACTCCAAACAGAAACAGAAACCGCTGCAACTGGTCAGGCTGGGTAGTGGGAGCACGGAGACACAGTTCGCGTTGTGGACATTGGACATTTTCTCTAATAAGAATGTTCTAGTCGGGCGTGGTGGCACACGTCTATAGTTTCAGGACTGGGGAGGATGAGACAGGAGGATCACAGGTTTGAGGACAGTCTCAACAACTTAGCTAGCCTGAATCCATTAGATTTGTGTGTGTGTGTGTGTGTGTGTGTGTGTGCGGGTCTGGGGATGGAACCCAGGGGCATTTGACTTCCGAGCTACACCCCCTGCCCTATGTTTTATTCTTTAATTTTGAAACAGGGTCTCACTAAGTTGCGAAGGGCCTCACTAAATAGTTGAGGCTGTCCGCGAACTGCAATCCTCAGGTCTCAGCCTCCCGAATGCTGGGATTACTAACGTGCGCCACTGCGCCCCCATTACATATTTAATACACATCTTGGCCAGCAAACCATGGGGCAACAGATATTCAAGGGAACTCAGCTGGTACCCCAAAGAAGACAGCGACCTCCCCGGCAATGCGCGTTTCTGTGGAAAGCAAGCAGGTGACCCACACGTGTTTATTCTTCTACTGAGACCACGTCTGCAGGGTACCATGGATCGCTAGAAGATTTGTTCTTAGCGAAACGGCTGCCACAGTATGGCCTGCGACTTCATGAAAGTAATTCAAACCGGGGTGGAAAAGAGCTTCCTTTGCACGTGGAATGGTGCAGACGCACGAGCCAAAGACAGCAGGCCGAGCGTGGCCTCGCCGAAGGTGTGCGGGACACAGTTAACATCTTTAACAGTGGTCTGGACGGTGGCGCCAACAGCACGCTAATGAAATTTGCTTAAGAGCCTTAATTGGGAGGTGACGCTGTCTTCAAGAAGGGCAGAGACGCGATGCCGATGCCCGGAAGGGGGTTAAAGACGATGGTGGAAACTAACAAAATAAGACTTGGCTCCGAGGGAGAAAGACAAATTCAATTGGGAGGAAAGTCTAAAACGGGCTATTCCCTGGAGAAGAGAACAATGTAAAAATGATGCGGACAGAGGCGCGGGCAGAAGGCAATCTGAGCTGCAGTTGTGATGCGGGGAGTGGCCGAGGAGATCGAGAGGGAGCTGAGGTCCCCGCCCCTCAGACACCCCAGAGGCCATCCTAGGGCATCACACCAGCGCCCTGGATCTCTGCCTGGAAAGGTTTGTCCAAAAGGGGAATCTCCTTTATGAGACCGTCCCGGCCCCTTGAATGCTAGATGGTCCAAATTCCCAGCCACTTCAAACTCTTCCTTGGTGGTGCATGTCTGAGGCAGAAGGATCGAAAGTTCTAGGCCAGCCTGGGCAGCTTAGTGGGACCCTGTCTCAAAAAAAAAAAAAAAAAAAGGCTGCCCTGGGTTCAACTCCAGTACCGCAGAAAAGAAAAAAAGGGAGAGACAAAGAAAGAAAGAAACTCTGTGTTCTGGGAGGGCACTGTGGGGCAAGAAAGGACGGCCCCGGATTCACGGCTGTCCGTCAAGCTAACCCAATGGGCAGGCTCTTTTAATTTTCTGGGCAAGAAAAAGAGAAGCAGCAGGCTCCTCTCTCTCTCAGAGACCAGGGCACTAGGAGAGTGAGCTGCGCCGCATCGTAAAAGACGCTCGCCCGGCTTGGAGATGACAGTGCCATTTCTGACGCATAGAAATGTATTCACTCAGCAAATACGCTGTGAGAGCCGAACGCAGTGCGGGCATCCAATCTGACAGGGCCCTGTCCGCCTGGAGTCTTTATTTATCCGTTATTTTTGATACTGGGGATTGAACCCAGGGGCATTTCTACGTCCAAATTACACTCCCAGACCTTTATTTATTTATTTATTTATTTATTTATTTATTTATTTTTGTGGTACTGAGGATGGAATCCAGGGGCATTCTACCCACGAGCTACACCCCCAGACCTATTTTTATTCTTTATTTTGAAACAGGGTCTCACTGAGTTGCAGAGGGCCTCACCAAGTAGCTGAGATCGACTGCGAACTGCGATCCTCCTGTCTCAGCTCCCGAATGCTGGGATGACAAGCGGGCGCCATCACGCCTGGAAGCCCTTTTTAAAAATTTTGAAACAGAGCCGGGCGTGGTGGCGCACGCTTGTAATCCCCGCGCTTGCGAGGCGGAGACAGGAGGATCGCACAGGTTCGAAGCCAGCCGTGCTGGCTTAAGAGACCCTGTTTCAAAAATATAAAATAGGTCTGGGAGTGTAGCCCAGAGGTAGAAGGGTTTTCAGGAACCCCAGTGCCACCAAAATAAATAAATAAATAAATAAATAAATAAATAAATAAATAAATAAAAAATAAATGTAAGGCCAAGCTGGGTGTGGTGGTGCACGCTTGTAACTCCAGCACTTGGGAGGCTGAGACAGGAGGATCGTGGGTTCAAGGACAGCTTCTGAAACTCATCCAGACCTTGTTTTAAAACAAAAAAATAATCTGAGTGTGGTGGTACACACTTGTAGTCCCAGTGCTTGGGAGGCTAAGACAGGACAATCCAGGTTCACAGACAGCCTCAGCTACTTAGTGAGGTCCTCCGAAACTTACTGAGACCCTGATTCAAAATAAAGACTAAAAAATCGGGCTGGGGGTGTAGCTTGGAGGTAGAATGCCCCTGGGTTCCATCCCCAGCACTGCAAAATAAATAAATAAAAATAAAGTAGCGCTGTGTGGGACAACAGGAAACATGCCGAAATTGGTAACATGTGACCTTATTACTATGCTTTTTCAAAAGAAAGAGAGAGAGAGAGAGAGAGAGAGAGAGAGAGAGAGAGAAAGAAAGGAAGAAAGAAAGAAAGAAAGTCTATTCACCAGGTGGCCGAGCGTGAGGAGACAGGAAGCCGGTCTCAAATCTGCCTCCCTGAGCGCCGGGGATGGGTTGGAGGTTCACTGAAACCAGGCTGAGCAGGTTAAGTTAGAGTCCGCCTGGGTTTCTCCGGGTCTCAGCAGCGTTTCCTGGCTATGTCGGGGTGCAACCCCAGGCAGCCATCTGTTGCTTCTGTCTGGGGTGACGTGGAGGCCCCCTCTCTCCCGGAGTGTGAGAGCAGAGACACACACACATGGTAATGTGCTTTCCACGTGGCACCCTCCCCCAGCCTTCCTTTGGTAAGGTCATTTTTCACAATCTCCATTTATTATCCACCAAACATTTATTGAGCGCCTTCCTTCCCCGGGCCAGGCGCAGTGGACACAGAGAAGGACAAGCGCTTCCCTGCCAGGCACGCCCCGCGCAGAGGCGACTCCTTCCTCGCCGTCCCCACTTAGCGACGTGAGCTTCCCGGAGCATCAGGGCCACGTTCCTGGCTGCTGACCACAGATGTCATCAAGAGGGAACGGACGGACTTCAAGTTCAGCCCTGCATCTGAAGCCCAGCTCTGCCTCTACTGTGCTTGGGGACCATAGAGAAGGTCCTTTCCTGAGCCTCAGTCTTCTCGGCTGGGAAATGGGGATGTCAGTGCCTACGCCAAAGATTACTGCAAGAACGAAGAAAGAGATTCTCTGTCTTAGGAAGCCTGTTTCCTGACCGGGGAAGTGCCCAGTATTAAGCCGTGTCTAAGGTGACAGCTGAGTCCAGTGACCTTAACCGTGACAGAACATGCGTTACCACGCCCAGGGAAATCCAGAGACTTGTTTCATCCTATTAAATTGCAGTTGTGCCTGCGCACACTTGTCATCCCAGCATTCAGGAGGCTGAGACAGGAGGATCGCGGTTTGCAGCCAGCCTCGGCTACTACTTAGTGAGGCCCTTTGCAACTCAGTGAGGCTCTGTTTCAAAATAAAGAATAAAAAATAGGGCTGGGGGTGTAGCTCGAGGTAGAATGCCCCTGGGTGCAATCCTCAGTACTGCAAAGAAAGGGAGGAAAGAAAGAAGGAAGGGAGGGAGGGAGGAAGGGCAGACATCCAGTACTCTCTAAGCCCTCACCTGTCGGTGGAGTCCGAGGGAGGAGGAAGATGGCGCAGCTGGACTGAGGAGGCATGACTGATGAAACTGAGGAATAGTGGTGGAGACTATCAAGGAAGCTCTGGCAGTGACGGATGGGCCTCCTCAGCCGTCGCCAGTGCAACCAGGATGCTCGGCCATCGTGGGCGGGCTGTGTCGTCTTCGCCTTAAAGCTGGTGATGGCTTTCGGTGGGCCGTTTGGGGAGGAGCGTTCTCAAACCCGTTTCCACCAGCCGGTGGCGAGGTACGGGGTGGAGGAGCCGAGACCCAGACACGCCGTGGATCTGAGGAACTCTGGTATTTTGGCTGTGCTTTCAGGATATGTTCTTCTGGGCTGGG
This sequence comes from Muscardinus avellanarius, assembly GCF_963383645.1. Classification (NCBI taxonomy): domain Eukaryota; kingdom Metazoa; phylum Chordata; class Mammalia; order Rodentia; family Gliridae; genus Muscardinus; species Muscardinus avellanarius. The sequence continues at coordinate 4,997,482 of NC_137799.1, forward strand.
CACCCCTGAGAATCAGTTATTTACTATTTATTTATTTGTTTATTTATTTTTTTATTTTGGTACTAGGAATTGAACCCGGGAACATTCTATCTCCAAGCTATATCTCTAGCCCTTCTCCTCCCCCTCCCCCTCTTCCTCCTCCTCCTTCTTCTTCTTCTTTTTCCTCCTCCCCTCCTCCTCCTCCTCCCCTCCTCCTCTCCTCCTCCTCCTCCTCCCCTCCTCCTCTCCTCCTCCTCCTCCCTTCTCCTCCTCCTCCTCCCCTCCTCCTCTCCTCCTCTTCCTCCTCCCCTCCTCCTCTCCTCCTCCTCCTTCTTCTCCTTCTGTTTTGGAATAGGGTCTCACTAGATTGCCGAGAGTCTCACTAAATTGCCAAGACTGGCCTTGAACCTACAATCATTCTGCCTCAGCCTCCCAAGTACTGGGATTATAGGCATATATTACTGCACCTGGCTGCTTTTCTTCCTTTTTTAAGTTTTCTTCTTTTAATCCTTCTACCGCCATTTTTCTTTCCAAACGGGGGCCTGAAGTCTGATGAAACCACTCTGAATAGGGAGACGGCTGGGGTTCTGTGTTAGTCTGAAGGAAAGTAAACCAGACCGTGGGTACCAATGGGGGATTCCAAAACAGGAGGGATAGATTGAGGAGCAGACGATGGGTGGTTTCAGGTCAAGATTTTAACTTTTGGAGGCCTATTTGAACCCTTCCCTAAAAACGCAGGTGGTGACCAGTGTCCCCCAGCCTCACTCCAAGAGCCCCCCTTCCCTTCCCCTACCACGCCCAAATACTCAGTCGGGGGTTGACTTGGAATATGTCCAGATCAGGGCTTGCAGACAGCGCCCTGCTGTCATGAAGGAGAGAAGAGGGTGTGGTCCTCCAGCTCATCTGCCTCCCAACTGCCGACTCTGGCCTCCAACCTGTGATCCTCCTGTCTGGGCCTCCCAAGAGCTGGGACCACAGGTGTGCGCCACCGCTCCCTGTGAAGCTTAAGGATGAAATGGCTCTGGGCGCTTTCGTTCCTCATCCACAATGATAAAACGGCAGATCACCCACTGGCCATTTAATGGCCACCCTGCTCTGCGACTCTTGGTCCAGGACCTTCTTTATGCACCTCTGGTAGAACAGACGCTAGAGGAAGGCTCCCTGCCGGGCCCCTCCTTGCCCACTGCCTCCTGTCCCCACCCCTCGCCGCGCCCCTCGTAGATGGAGCCAGGTATTTGCAAACAGCCGCGACACGCATGCACACAATCAATATCACAAAAGATAAATCTGCTGCAATTGACTCCGGGCTGTCCTGTCACTAAGTGTCGGTGAAAAATGATCAGCGCTCGAATGCTCGGCGTTTTCATCGCTAAATCTTCCTACAGAAGTGGTGTCGATACCGGAGCACTAAATAATCTCTAGATAGCAGGAAGATGCAGGAACATCTTTTTTTTCTCTTCATAGAAGATAGATGTAGCTCTTTCAGAGGCCTTAAATACTGAAGCAAAGAATTAGCTCTCTAAATGGCCCACCATGGCTGGCCGCCTCGTCAGTCCTTTGAGGACGATTTGAATACCTAACTGCACTCTTCCATCAGTGTTCTTTAAATAACAGTGCTTGGCTCCGAGGACCAGAGGCCCTTCCAAGTCTTAATGAATGCATCAGTCAGGACTCACTGCATCCCCTTTCTCTGGCCAAGCTCCGTGAGCCGAAGGGGGAAATCGAGGCAGGGGAGGTTTAGAGTCTTAGCAAACCAAAGTCACACGGGAACTCAGTGTTCTGCCAGAGCCAACATCTATTGTTCTTAAGAAGGGGACGGGGCCAGTTTTACCTGGGGCCATAGATGAAAGCTACGTGGGCAATCAGATAGCTGATTACAACCCCTGAATGCTTGCTGGGCCCTATTAAGCATGACACTGACAGGCACTAGAAACAGAGAAGCCGGGTCACACCTGTGATCCCAGTGCTGCTTCGGAGGCTGAGACAGGAGAACCACAGATGTGAGACCAGCCTCAGCAACTCAGTGAGCCCCTCGGCCATTCATTGAGATACTGTTTCAAAATCAAAATGGGGGCTGGGGGTGTGGCTTGGAGGTAGAATGGCCCTCGGTTTAATCCTCAGTACCACAGAGAGAGAGAGAGAAAGAGAGAGAGAGAGAGAGAGAGAGAGAGAGAGAGAGAGAGAGAGACAGACAGACAGACAGACAGACAGACAGACAGAAGTGCAGAGAAGCCCTGCACAGTGGGCCCATGACTGTAAATCCAGTGCTTGGGAGGCTGAGAGAGGAGGGTCACAAGTTCAAAGCCAACCTCAGCCATTTAATGAGACCCTCAGAACCTTAGATCCTGTTTAAAAATTTATCTATATCTATATCTATATCTATCTAGGGGAGGGATGCGGGTGTGGTGATGCACGCCTGTAACCCCAGGATTACAGACAGGAGGATCACAGGTTTGAAGCTAGCCTCAGCAACTTAGTAAAAGCCTATTTCAAAATAAAATATAAAAGAGGCTGGAAGTATAGGTCAGAAGTAGAATGTCCCTGGATTCAAGCTGTAGTACAAAAAATGCAAGAGAGAGAGAGGGGGGGGGGGCTTATCCTGTTGAGGTCACGAAGCGCTGGGGAGGAAGGCTGTCCGCTTAGCAATACTAAGCCCCACGCGTTGGGCGACACTAGCACCAGGCACCAAGCTCTCCGTGTTTGCTCTCAGCCAGGCCGCTCCTGGGCGTCCCAGGAGGACATCATTAGCCCTATTCGTCAAAGGAGGCAGCACTGGGAGCCACAGAGCCAGGGAGGGCAGCTGACTCCGGCTCCAGTCCCAGCTCTGCGTGACCTTGTGCAAGCCGTGACCCTCTCTGCACAGCTGTCTCCTAAGCACTGTGAGAGTCAGAATCCATGATCCCTGGGGACCGCCGGCGTGATAACCGCTGGTTCTATGAATATTCATAGGTGGACAGGCTGGGCCCCACCCGCCAGCGTTCCCTGGGTGTCTGCTGAGAGTGGGGGTGGGGAGTTAGAGAGCTAACACATCCCCACCTGCGAGCACACTGTTTGCAGAACTGCCATTCAGCAATACATGTTTTTGCTTGACAGGTAGAGACAGAGAGATTATAAATACCCATCCCTTCCCATAAAGTCATTTCAAAAATTATTCATCAGCTCTAGGGTGCCTGGCACTGTGGGGGGCTGATAGAGAACATGCCAAGGAGAAGACAAGCTCCTGCCTTGAAAGATTTTGCAATTATCCTGGAAAGAGTCTGTATCCAATGTAATCGGCAACACAGCCTCCCGTGGGAACCGGGGCTCTGGACGCTGTGGGGTAGTGCAGAGAGCACTGGAAGTGGAGTCCAAAGCCCTCTGGTCTACAGTTGATCACTAGGGACCTGGGGGAAGTACCCCAGCTTTGGAGCAGAAGCCGCTCTGACAGCGCAGATCTAGTAGTAAGAATCAGCACAGAACAGGTAAACTAAACTCAGACACTTGTTTGCTCTGAGAGGTAGCTTGTGAACATACCTTGCTGACTTGAGAAATGCTCAGACCTAATGAAGGTGACCGGGATCTGGCCTCAGGACTGACTAGGATAGTGGTCACCTAACTCATTGTTCTCTAACCTGTCTAGAGCAGAAGCATTAACAGAAAAATACCGGCCATGGCCAAGCACGCAGGGCAGGAGCTGGACGGTGGGGGCCGGTCAATGCGTATGGGGTACCGCCCAAGGGAGGCCAACCACGCCCACACCAGCACTGCCCTAGCATCCTCCCGCACCACAGCCCCCGAGATCTCAGCAGAAAGCTTCCAGTGACCCCCATAGGGCAGAGAAGCCACACACCCATCCGTCTGGAAGACCAAGACCATTGTAGCCCAAGGAAGGTCTGCGGTAAAGCTCCCTCAGAGCTTTGGTGAGCCTTAGATTCCCAAACCGAATCAGATGGGTGCTGGCCAGTCAGCTGGGGCCCAGATAGAACAGAAAGGTGATCTCTTCCCTCACCCGTGGAGCTGGGGTACCCTCTGCTTGGACATCAGCACTCCAAGCTTTGAACTTTAGGACTGATGCCAGTGCCCTCCCCTGGTTTCTCAGGTTGTTGGTCCTAGGCTCAAAGTGATGCCATTGGCTCTCCTGGTTCTGAGGCCTTTGGACTTGGGCTGAGCCATGTACCTGGCTTCCCAGCTGACAGATAGCCAATTGTGTGGCTTCTTAGCCTCCATAGTCACATGAGCCAATTGCTTTAATAAATACTTTCTCATCCATCCATCCATCCACCCACCCATCCACCCATCCATCCATCCACCCACCCACCCATCCACCCACCCACCCATCCATCCACCCTTCCATCCACATAGCCTGTTGGTTCTGTCTCTCTAGACTCTCTAGAGAACTCCAACTGATATAGGTGAGGAGAAATATGTCTGTGAATATGAGATACAATTTAGAAAAGAATGTTCTAACAATGTATTTATTTATTTATTTATTTATTTATTTATTTATTTATTTATTATTTTTTGGTGGTACTGGGGTTCCTGGAAGCCCTTCCATCTCCGGGCTACACTCCCAGACCTATTTTATATTTTTTAAATTTGAAAACAGGGTCTCTTAAGCCAGTGCATGGCTGGCTCCGAACCAGCGTGATCCTCCTGTCTCCACCTCCCAAGTGCGGGGATTACAAGCGTGCGCCACCATGCTCGGCATGTTCTAACAATTTAGACTAGGGGCTGGGAAAGTAGCTTTGTGTTAGAACATTTGCCTAGCATGGGCAAGTTCTTGAATTTGATTCTCAACAGGAAAGGAAGGAGGGAGGGAGGGGGAGAGAGAGAGAGAGAGAGAGAGAGAGAGAGAAAGCAATAGTTTTGGATGGATAAGATGTCTTAAATGCTAAACTAAACTAAGCTATAAAACCATTGTGAGAGGCCCCTCAGATATATTGTAATAGGCGAAAGAAAGCTAGGTGCAGAAAAGTGTATAAAGTGTTCATTTATTATTATTATTATTATTATTATTATTATTATTATTATTATTTGTGTTACTGGGGTTTCTGGAAACCCTTCTACCTCCAGGTCACACTCCCAAACCTATTATATATATATTTTTTATTTGGAAACAGTGTCTCTTAAACCAGCAAGGCTGGCTTTGAACCTGCGCGATCCTCCTGTCTCTGCTTCCCAAGCGCGGGGATTACAAGTGTGTGCCACCGGCTGTTGTTGTTGTTGTTGTTGTTATTATTATTATTATTATTATTATTATTATTATTATTATTTTAAATTATTTTGAGATACTGGGGATGGAACCCAAGGCATTCTACCTTTGGGTTACACCCCAGCCCTATTTTTTATTCTTTATTTTGAAACAGGGCCTCACTGAGTTGCAAAGGGCCTCACTAAATAGTAGCTGAGGATGGTGGTGAATCTGCGATCCTCCTGTCTCAGCTTCCCAAATGCTGGGATGACAAGCGTGTGCCATGCCCAGCTCTGCATTTACTATTTTTAACAAAAACTGGAAAAATTATGTATATAAATATGCATTATATACAAATACATATAAACACACACACATGCTTTGCAAGTGCAGGCATCCCTAGACAGACAAATATGAAATCGGCAACATCGGTTGGTTACTTCAGGGAGAGCTAGAGAGGAAAGATAGACTTCTCAGCGACTCCTTTCAATTTAAACCAAGTAAAAGTATTACCTGTTAAAAACTAAAAGAAAAATATCCTGTAGTATATTGATATCCTTAAACATGGAGAAACATTTTTTTTTTTTGGTGGTTCTGGGGTTCCTGGAAGCCCTTCTACCTCCGGGCTACACTCCCAGACCTATTTTTCCTTTTTTATTTGGAAACAGGGTCTCCTAAGCCAGCGCGCGCGGCTGGCTTCGAACCTGCGCGATCCTCCTGTCTCTGCCTCCCAAGCGCGGGGATGACAAGTGTGCGCCACCACGCCTGGCTTAAACATGGAGAAACTATAAACATGGCTGTTACTAGGAGCCACTGCTCCTCTTAAAGTATTTCAGTGGCGTCCACATCGTTGGGATGCAGTCTCATGTGGATGGCCCCAGCTCGCCTCACGTGCCGTCGTCTTCCCACCATTGCCACGGCGATACTTTGCAGCTCTTTAAATAAGCCACTGTCAGCAGGCGCAGTGGCATACACTTGTGATCCCAGTACTTGAGGGACCGAGAAAGAGCATCACGGGTTCGAAGCCAGCCTCAGGTATTTAGCAAGATCCTCAGAAACTGAGTGAGACCCTGTTTCAAAATGAAAAATAAAAAGATATGGGAGTGTAGCTAGGGAGCAGAATGTCCCTGGATTCAACCCTCAAAGCCACAAAAAAAAAAAAAAAAAAGAAAAGAAAATAAAAAGAAAATATGCTGCCATCTTGCCCGCTTCAGAGTTTGTACAGGAGACTTTTTTTTCTCTCCTTAGAATCCTCCTTCCCCGAGTGATCATCTAGAAACCCTTTGTTAATGCCCAGCTTGCTGGTAGGTATTGCTGACCCCTCCAGCCCCGTCTGGTGTGTTCCATTTCTACTGACTGCCTGGCCTCTGTCGGAGCGCTGCTGACCGCTGTCCGTGGTGCTGAAGACATTAGCGCAAGCTGGGCAAGGTCTGCCCTCCTGGAGCTAGGAGGCGGAAACTGAACACAGAGAGTAAACAAGTGCACGGGGCTTATTAATATCCACCCTTGCTCTTTGGGGGACTGTGGATTGAACCCAGGGATGCTCTACCTCTGAGCTACACCCCCAGCCCTTTCCATCCTCTCTTCATGAACCTGTGATCCTCCTGTCTCAGCCTCCTGAGTACTGGGATCACGAGTGTGGACTGCCGTCCCTGGATTCAGTCTCACTCTTAGAGCATCATTGGAATAATTTATATGATCGTGCTAGTTAGGAGAAAATAAAGCCCACCAAACGACAACAACAACCGTGTGTCATAAAGCCGGGCGTGGTGGTGCACGCTTGTAATCCCAGCATTCAGGAGGCTGAGACCAGAGGATCGTGGTTTGCGGACAGCCTCAGCTACTCAGCGAGGCTCTTTGCAACTCAGTGAGACCCTGATTAAAATGAAGAATAAAATTAGGGCTGGGGCTGGGCGTGGTGGCACACGTGTGTAATCCCTATGCTGAGACAGGAGGATCGCACAGGTTCGAAGCCAGCCTCAGCTACTTTGTGAGGCTCTTGGCAACTTAGTGAGACCCTGTTTCCAAATAAAATATAAAATAGGTCTGGGAGTATAGCTCAGAGGGAGAAAGCCTCTGGATTCCACCTCCAGTACCACACACACACACACACACACACACACACACACACACACAAAGGGCTGGGAATGTCACTCAGAGGTAGAATGCCCCTGGGTTCTATCCCCAGTATCACAAAAATAAATAAATAAATAGATAAATGCATCATCGCTGCCTTCTGCAAAGCTCTTCACGGCCCTCGAGTCGAATGTGTGTGGAAGGTGAATGCTAGAGACGGGGAACAAAGTAAGGAAAGAGGGCTGCTTCAAAACCCACTAGAAAGGAAGATATCTCTAAAAGCACGGTCCTGTCTCTCTCAAGGATTACTTCCGCTCTTGGCGGCTTTTCATAGATGCTATCTCTAGGCAGAGACGCTCACCTCTGCTCTCTCAACAGACCCAGAAACACTGAGCTGCCATGAGGTCAAGTCTTGAGCCACGCAAAGTGCAAGTGAGGGGTCTCCGCTCGAGGGGGGCAGTCAGCTCTTTGTTGTGGTGACAAGACACCTGCAGAAATCAACCTAAAGGAGAAGTTGTTTACGTGGGCTCAGGAACTCAGTGCGTGGCCAGCTGGCGCCATCGCTGTGTGCCTGTGATGAAGCAAGCATCATGGGGGAGTTGAGCTGCTCACCTCAGGGTGGCCAGGACGTAAGGGGCGGGGAGGAGGAACGGCTGGGGACCACACCTAGCCCCTGAGGTGTTCTCCCAGCGACCTGCTGTCCAAGTAGGCAGCCCCACCTCCTACAGTGTCCATCATCTCCCAATACTCTGATCAATTGTCAGCCCATCAGTGGGTTAGTCCAGTGATAAAGTCAGATCCTTATGATCACATGACTCCCCCAAACCCCAGCTCTGCACCCCACTGCACTGGGACTAATCCTTCAACTTAAGAGCCGTTAGGGGCGCGCCGGATCCTAAGCCTAACAGGGGCCAAGAGACTTCGCAGCCACTCTTTGTACATATATTTTCCCTGTCAACCTGGTGGAGGATGTTGCACTGGGAACCAGACACAAAGAGAAAATTGGGGAGCTAAAAGGTGTATTTTTCTGGGGTCCTTCCTCTTCCCCATGAAGTAGAAAGAGAAGCAGTTTGTTTGTTTGTTTGTTTGTTGTTGTGGTACTAAGGATTGAACCCAGGGATGTCTACCTCTGAGCTGTACCTTCACCTTTATTTTGTTTTACTTTCAAATGGGATCTTACCAAGTTGCTGAGGCTGGCCTTGAACCTGTGATCCTCCTCTCTGTCTCTCAAGTACGGGGATGATGGGGTGTACTAACACATCCAGCAAAGTAGTTCGTTTGTTCTTTGGAGGTACTGGGGGTTGAACCTCAAGGGATTCTACCTCCAAGATAGACCTCCAGCCTTTGATTTGTTTTGAAACAGGGTCTTGCTAGGTTTCTGAGGGTTTTCCTAAATTGCTGAGGCTGGCCTTGAACCTGCAATCCTCCTGTCTCAGCATCCCAGGAACTAGGGTTACAAGCATGCACCACCATGTCTGGCTGAGCAGTTTGGTTTTGAAAATGTTATACCATTTATTTATTTATTTATTTATTTATTTATTTATGAATCTGGGGATGGAACCCAGAGGCACTTGACCTCCGAGCTATACCCCCTGCCCTATTTTTTATTCTTTATTTTGAAACAGGGTCTCACTGAGTTGTGGAGGGCCTCACTAAGTAGCTGAGGCTGTCCTCGAACCGCGATCCTCCGGTCTCAGCCTCCCAAATGCTGGGATTACAAACCGGCGCCACCACGCCCGGCTCATGAAAACGGTATAACTTTTAAAATTGATGCTGTAGACCTAGACGAGAGTCTTTTCAAAGTTAGTCATTAATTTATTTATTCTTATTGATTGCTACAATTTGAATCTTGATCTGGTTACTTCTTTTAAAATTGGGGGTGTTGAGCCAGGCGAAGTGGTGCACGCTTGTCATCCCAGTACTTGGGGGGGGGGGATGGCTGAAACAGGAAGCTCGCAGGTTCGCAGCCAGCCTCAGCTGCGTAGTGAGGCCCTCTGCAACTTACTGAGATCCTGTTTCAAAATAAAGCCAGGCGTGGTGGCGCACGCTTGTGATCCCAGTACTTCGGAGGCTGAGACAGGAGGATCGCATGTTCACTGCCAACCTCAGCTGCTTAGTGAGGCCCTCTGTGACTTAGTGACATTTTATTTCAAAGTAAAGAATAAAAAATAGGACTTGGGAATGTAGCTCGGAGGTAGAATGCCCCTGGGTTCAATGCCCAGTACCAATAAATAAATAAATAGAATAAAAAATAGGGCTGGGGGTGTAGTTCAAAGGTAGAATGCCCAGGGCTCAATCTCCAGGACAGACAGACAGACAGACAGACAGACAGACAGAAAGGGGGTGTGGTTGTACATGCTTGTAATCCCAGCATTTGGGAGGCTGAGTCCAGAAGATCACGGTTTGAGGACAGCCTCAGCCACTTAGTGAGGCCCTCTGCAACTCAGTGAGACCCTGTTTCAAAAGTAAAGAATAAAAAATGGGGCTGGGACTGTAGCTCAGAGGTAGAATGCCCTTGGGCTCCATCCCCAGTACTGCAAGATAAATAAATAAATAAATAGAAAAAATACTAAATTTGGGGGTGTTGCCTCCCCAGAGCGGATAACATTATTTAGGGGGGTGAAGAGAAAAGATTCGATCCTGATCATCAGAGAGATTTTACTAGTGTAGCCAGGTCTTAACCGCAGTAGGATGCGATCCTCCAGCGTAGGATCAGCCACGGCCGGTCCTCCAGGAGCGCCCGCCTCCCCGGCGGAGGCGCGTGGTGCCTGACGCTGAGCCAGAGGACATTTCAGGACAGCCTTTCCTCTTCCTCACTCGAAGTCTGAAAGTGACAGGCTATATTTGAGACGCGGGCTGTTTTGTTGTGGGGGACGTTCTTCTCACCCCTCATCACTACCCACAGGTGACTGGATTAGGAGTGTCTCAGCCTGCGCGTTGCTGACCGTGAACTCCAGAGAGCGCGTTTGGAATACCACTGGGATTCCGTGTGGCTTTTGTTTTTTGGGGTTTGGGTTGAGTTGTTTGTTGTTTCTTATGATTATTTATTGAACACAGTATACAGCACAGACGTTTCTGAATTTTTTTGCGTGTCTGGGGATTGAACCCAGGAGTACTCTACCTCCAAGCTACACCCCCTGCCCTATTTTTTATTCTTTATTTTGAAACAGGGTCTCGCTGAGTTGCGGAGGGCGTCACTAAGTAGCTGAGGCTGTCCGCGAATCGCCATCCTCCGGTCTCAGCCTCTCGAATGCTGGGATTACAAGCGTGCGCCACCACGCCCGGCCCTCCATGATACTTCTGCAGACCTAGCGCCCGCCTTGGGCAAGTCATCTGACTCGGCCAGGCCCAGTTTCTACCTCTGTACAACAAAGTTCTCAGGCTGGTTTCTGGGCTGCCCCACGACAGTAAAATTTGCATTTCCAAATTAAATGGTTCTCAGATTCTGGCAGTCCACAGTTTTTCTCTTAGGGTCATTGTGTATGTTAACAACAATTTCAAAGCCGGGTGTGGTGGCCCATGCCTGTAATCCCAGCATTTGGGAGGCTGAGACAGGAGGATCACGGTTCACGGACAGCCTCAGCTACTTAGTGAGGCCCTCTGCAACTCAGTGAGACCCTGTTTCAAAAAAAAAGAATAAAAAAATAGGGCTGGGGGTATAGCTCAGACGTTGAATGCCCCTGGGTTCCATCCCCAGTAGCGGAAAAAAGATTTAAAAATAGAATTAAAAAATAGCTTGGAGGTAGAATGCCCCTGGGTTCCATCCCTAGTACTGAACACAACAACAACAATTTCACAATAATTTTTATGTTTAAAGAAAGACAGGCTTGGGAAATTAGCTGTTTTAGATCAGGTGTTTGGGAGGCACTGCTATGAAGAACATGCAGAAAAGGCTTGGTCTACTCCAGAGATCTCTGGGAACGCCTGTCTAGGGGAGAGATTGGCATGCGCAAAGGCCCTGTGGTGAGGAACGAGCTTGGCGTGTTCCAGGAACAAGGAGCAGGTCAGGGAGGCTGGAGTTGCTAGAGGCAGGGAGCCGTAGCAGGTAAGACACAGAGGTGGGCTGGGGCCAAGTCTGGATTCGACTTTGAATGCGATGAGAAGCCACAGAACATTTCTAAGCAGGAGAACACCATATCCTGACTTAGGGTTTAAAAGATCCCTTTGGCTTTTGTAAGAAGAATGTGCCAGAGGAGGGCAGGAGTAGAAATCAAAGAGACCCGAGAAAGGGATGAGAGGTGACCAAGGTGGCAGAGGGACGGGGAGAGGCGGCCGGCTTAGAAGTGCAGTTCGATGGCGGTTCAACCAGGACTCAGTGACTGATGGGCTGGCCCGCCACACACACTAAAACCCCGCAGGCAGAGAGAACGGAGAGCGCGTCTGGCAGAGCCTTAAAGGTCGGGGGGGGGGGGTGTCCAGAATGTAGAAGCCGGTCCGCAATTGGGCTGCTCCTCACGAGCAGCTGAGGGAGCTCGCCCTGGATACACGCCGTGGGGACGGACTTATTACACCACTGCTCAAGACTCTCCGGAACCCAGCTAGTGTAGATGTCAACATAAATTAACAGGATGAGCCAGGCGTGTGGTGCACACTGGCAATCCCAGTACTTAGGAGGCGGAGGCAGGAGGATTATGGGTTTGAGGCCAGTCTCAGTAACTTAAGGAGACCTTGTTTTCAATTAAAAAAAAAAAGGTTGGGAGTGAATCTTGGAGATAGAATGCTCATGGATTTAATACCCAGTGCCAAAATAAAATAATAAAATAAGAATGAAAGAAATTTATAAAATATTTACAAATAGTCCGTGTAGTCAAAGGCAGAATTATGAGCAATCTTCATTTTTTTTTGGTGCATTTCTGTATTTTCTAAGTTGTCTTTCATGGGTAAACATGATTTTTATCATCAGGAAAAAATATTTCTATGAGAAAAAGAAATAGCAATCCAGTCCTATTAGAGAGACGTTTGGTGGATTTAGGGTGTGTTTCTCTTGCCATTTTTTTCTATCTGTTGAGCTCCCAGGCCTCAGCTCTCGTGGGGTGTGTGTGTGTGTGCGCGCGTGCGTGTGTTAGTGGGGATGGAACCCAGGAGTGTTCTGTCTCTGAGCTACATCTCCAACCCTCAGCTCTTAAATAGAGCTTTCGGTAATTCACCTGTGGTCAGCGTCCTGGCATGAACTGAGGGTTAGACAAGAATCTTCAAGACAGAGAGCGGAGCTGCAGGCAGGTTGATTTTCGAAGCCAGAAATACACACTCAGGGGAGAGCACGGCGTCTGCAGAGCGAGAGCCGCGTGTGGGGTCCGTGGACCCTCCTTTATAGGAGACGTTCATGAGGGGCGGGCAGGGGTGTGTGAAGGTGACGTCAGAATGCTAGTCACAAAAGATTCGGGTATCATGGTCATCTCTCGGGTCCAGATGGGGCCTCAAGGATACGCTGGACTCTGTTATTTTATTTATTTATTTATTTATTTATTTATTTATTTATTTTTTTTTTTTTTGCAGGTCGGGGGATGGAACCCAGGGGCATTCGACCTCCGAGCTACACCCCCTGCCTATTTTTTTTTAATTCTTTATTTTGAAACAGGGTCTCACTGAGTTGCAGAGGGCCTCACTAAGTAGCTGAGGCTGTCTGCAAATTGCGATCCTCCTGTCTCAGCCTCCCGAATGCTGGATTACAAGCATGTGCCACCATACCCAGCTTATTTATTTATTTAGTTTTATTTTATTTTATTTTGTGGTACTGGGGATAGAACCCAGGGGCATTCTACCTCTGAGCTACATACACCCCCAGCCCTATTTTTTTTTTTTTTGGTGGTACTGGGGTTCCTGGAAGCCCTTCTACCTCCGGGCTACACTCCCAGACCTATTTTATATTTTTGAAACAGGGTCTCTTAAGCCAGCTGCGCTGGCTTCGAACCTGTGCGATCCTCCTGTCTCCGCCTCCCAAGCGCGGGGATTACAAGTGTGCGCCACCACGCCCGGCATCCTATTTTTTATTCTTTATATTGAAACAGGGTCTCACTGAGTTGCAAAGGGCCTCACTAAGTAGCTGAGGCTGTCCGTGAATCGCGATCCTCCTGTCTCAGCCTCTCAAATGCTGGGTTGACAAGCGTGCGCCACCACGCCCGGCTTAGACTGTTGTTTTGATTGTAACACAGTTGGGCTTGCGATGGGGACATGCCCCTGGGGTTATGGCATGGCAGGTGGGCATGTTGGGATCTGTGGTCAGAGTGCTCATTCTTGGGGCTCCCTGAAGCCATCCAAGGTCAAGGAAGCACCACAGTCAGCCAGCATGTGCCAGCCTCGGCAGCCCACCCGTCCTTCCTCCAAGCCCTCTTTTGGCGTGGGTCTCGCTCATCCTGGGGCGACCAGACAGGCTGAGCACCGGCAGCGCCTGGTCTACTGAGCCCGCACATTCTGCTCAGGGATCACTGTACTTTGGCTGATTTATTAGTCTATCAGCAACACATCTCCAAGGTGCCTCATTTGCTCGATTTTCCCAAAACATTTGTGTGTGTGTGTGTGTGTGTGTGTGTGTGTGTGTGTGTGTGTGTGTGTTACCGGAGATTGAACCCGGGATCATTCTTCCTCCAGGCTATACCCCAGCCCTATTTTTTTATTCTTTATTTTGAAACAAAGTCTCACTAAGTTGCTGAGGTCCTCACTAAGTATCCGAGGCTGGCCGCGACCCGCAATCCTCTTGTCTCAGCCTCCTAAGAACTGGGATTGTTGGGGTGAGCTCTCGGCTCAGGAACTCGGGGTCTGCAGGGTCCTTGGCTAATGTGATGGAAAAGAATTTGAGCACGCGCCAGTTAGAGACATGGACAGAGGTTTTTTGGGGAAAAGGGGAGGAAGTACACATTCAAGAGAGAATGCGGGCCCCTCAAGATGAGGAGGGCACTTTGGAGAGTTCAGGGTTCTCTTCTTATAGGGGACTTTCGTGAGGGGTGGGCTGGAGAAGGTGTGTGAGGATGAGCTCGGTCCGGTAGTCCCAAGGCGGTTTATGGTGGGCAGGTGGTCTGGTCAGCCTTAGGGTGGATGATCTTGGGTTGATTGGGGTCGTCATTAGTTAACTGACGGATAAGCTGGGATATCCTAAATTATAGGTTTTCTCAGAGATATTGTTAACTCTAGGATCTACAGGTGTCCCAAGAATTTATGGGAGAGTCAGGCCTGGGAAATAACTGGTTTGTGGACCAGAGGCTGAGGCACTTCAGCTCCAGGTTCTTATACCAAAGTTAAATTTTTACTTTTCCTTCCTGTCTGTCTCCTTTCTACCTACTTATTTCTTCGATCCTACATCCGGATGGCAGGCGTGCGCCCCCACGCCCGGCTCCCAAGACATCTGGAAGTTTTCCTGCCGGCACCTGTGCTCATCATGGTCACAGCACAAATGACAAGGTGAGCGGGAGCCTCCCAGGCCACACAGCTCTAAACGACACAGGGACACGCGTGGCCCTCTGTCAACACTGTTAAGCCCGCAGAGAAAGAAAATGGACGGCGGGGCCGAGACAGCTCTGTCCGGCGTGGAGAGCCAGGCAAAGGCCTGGAAGATTTGAACCTGGGCAGAAGGAGGCCAAGACTTCTCTGGCGGGCGGCTGATGGCGGCCATCAGGTATCAGTGTGCAGAGTTGACGATGCCCGCATCCTTAGCCAAAGACGAGTGCTTCACTAAGCCCCAAGGAAAAGCCGGTCACTGTGGGGCGCCCCAGGCTGGGGACCCAGAGAGTGACTCCTGCTCCCTGCACAACCTGCCGTGGCTTTCTGACTGGCCTTGCGGTTCTATTTTATCTCCGGGGTGCACAGGAGACAAGAAGATAGAACGCTTGATGTAGAGAGGAGACAGATCAGTTCTCCGGAGGTTCCTTTGGACCACTGATTCCTAAACGGGCAGGAGGGGCGCAGTCTTAGAAAGCTTTTCTCACCCGCTTTCTATCCCCACCTCCCACAGAGTCTAAATTTGCGCCTTAGGGAAAAGCGGCCCCGCTGCCAGCTACAGCTACTATTATTGGCGGAAGTACCTCAGCCGTTCATTCAGCAGTCACCTGCTGGGCACAGTCGCAGCCCCGGGGACGGGGACCAGAAACAGTGTCACGAGGCCCGAGGACTGGACTGGGTGGCAAAGTCAGGTCAGTGTTACGACTGGGGTTTTGTCTAAGTTTTCTCTCCTTTTATGTCCTGCTTTTCTTTCTTTTTTTCTTCCTTCCTTTCTTTTTTCTTTCTTTCCTCCCTTCCTTCTTTCCTTCCTTCTTTCTCCCCCCCCCCCTTTTGGCAGTACTGGGGATGGAACCCAGGGACATTCTACCTCCAAGCTACACCCCCAGCCCTATTTTTAGTCTTTATTTTGAAACAGGGTCTCACTGAGTTGCAGAGGGCCTCACTAAGTAGCTGAGGCTGGTCTCGAACCCAGATCCTCCAATCTCAGCCTCCTGAATGCTGGGATTACAAGTGTGCACCACCACGCCCGGCTCGTCTTTTTCTCCTTTCTTTTCCTCTTTCCTTTTCTTCCTTCTTCTTTCCTCTCTCCCTCTCTCTTTCTTTCTTTGGATTGAACCCAGGGGCATTGTACCTTTGAACTATACCTCCAGCCCTATTTTTTTTTTTTTGAAACAGGATCTCACTAAGTTGCTGAGGCTGTCCTCAAACCTGTGATCCTCCTGTCTCAGCCTCCTAAGTACTTGGGATTACAGGCATCTGTCACATGTCCTTTCCTTTGCTTTTTAAAAAGGAAACACCAGCCAGGCATTGTGGCACACACCTATAATCCCAGTACTCAGGAGGCTGAGACAGGAGGGTCGCAGGTTCGAGGACAGCCTCAGCAACTTAGTGAGGCTGTCAGTATAACTTAGCAAGACACGATTTTCAAATAAAAAATTAAAGAGGGCTGAGGGTATAGCTCAGAAGAAGAATGAAACCTAGGTTCAATCTCCATCAACATTAAAAAAAAAAAAATGGGCTCAGGGGTGTGTTTTGGAGGTAGAATGCCCCTGGTTTCAATCTCCAGTACTCAGAAGAAAAATAAAAGGCAAAGGAAAACTATCAAGGGCCACCACTGAGTGAGGACCTCCATTAGAATAAACCAGGGCCAAATAAAGTTAAGTCACTTAGTCAAGGTTACACAGCGGGTGACAGAGAAGCCGCGCTCTGGCTCAGCCTCCCGATTCCAAGCACGGTCACCGCAGCCTCGCAACTTAGCATTTATTTATTGTGTTCCTGGGGATTGAACCCAGAGCGCTCTGCTATTGAGCTACACCCTTAGCCCTTTTATTTTTTTATTTTTTTATTTTTTGTGGTACTGGGGACAGAATCCTTCTACCTCTAGCCTATACTCCCAGACCTATTTTATATTTTATTTGGAAACAGGGTCTCTTAAGCCAGTAAGGCGGCTGGCTTCAAACCTACGCGATCCTCCTGTCTCCGCCTCCCAAGCACTGGCGGCCTTGCAGTTTGAAAGGACTGTCTGCTTGGACACCACTTGGGCCTTCTTAGAAAGGCGCCTGCTGAATCCTGGCTCGCATTTCAATAACTATGGAGGTGAATCACTTCCATAGTTAAAATTTGAGAGGCACCTCGCCAGAGAGCTCTCACACACAAACGTTCACACTCTCAGGCATGGGACGCACCTTGGAAGTCAGAGAGATTCACTCTGCTTCTCCTCTCTGCCCTTCGGGGAGTTTCTCAAATGCTACAATGTGGACGATCCCCCCTCCCCCAGAGCGAGGCAGTATTGACGCCCAGTGGTAACAGGGCCAGGCCACCTTGGTGTTCTGCTAACACTCCCCGGCACCTTCCTCTGCTATTTAAGGTGGGCTGGCCATTTGAGGGAGATGAGGAGGGAGAAGGGAGACTCTTATTTACAAGGCTGAGCGGCTAAGGCTAACTAGTATTACAGGGTGGCCACCAGAGAAGACCACTCAGACTTAGTGTAAGCCAAATAGAAAGTCTTAATTAGCCGGCCAGCGACTACACTGCAGGGTGTTTAGTCCTGAGTGCAGCCCTGAGAAACGGCTCAGGGCTCTTTTTTATTTTTTGCGGGTCTAGGGGTGGAACCCAGGGCCATTCGACCTCCGAGCTCCACCCCCTGCCCAATTTTTTATTCTTTATTTTGAAACCGGGTCTCACTGAGTTGCAGAGGGCCTCACTAAGTAGCTGAGGCTGTCCGCGAACCGCGATCCTCAGGTCTCAGCCTCCTGAATGCTGGGATGACAAGCGTGTGCCACCACGCCCGGCCTCAGGGCTCTTTTTATACGTCAAAATCACAAGCTCAGGAGTGAAGGGTTTAGGATCCTAGAGAACGGGCAATCAGCAGTTTTCTTTTTTTCCCAGTGGGTGTACAAGTCAAGCAGAAAGTACAGAAACCAGGAACAGCCCTGTGCAGGAGCTCAGCAGCCCCTGTCGGTCCCTTCTATAGCCCACCTTTTGATTGATTTAAGGATAGGAAGTTCCTAACGGCCTTTGTTGCTCTGTAGGTAGGTGGAAGCCAAGCCGGAGTTACGGAAGCCAAGCCAGCAGTCATGGTGACTAGCCAGGTACCTGGCGAGGAAGGTAGTGCCCCGGGGTCACCTCGGGTCACAGCACGTTACTGAAGCGAAGGCTCACTTTATCACACTCGCCCCGCTCCTCTATCTCACTTCTTAGAGCAGCTAACGGCCGCTCTGCTCAGCTTTGAGATTCAAAGACCCCAATCATAAACCCAGAAATCACTGACACGAGGCTGCCCTGGGTTGAGCCGGGGGGCTCCCAACTCGTCACCTAACAGGGAGTCAGAGTTTTTACTAGCGTGCACAGCGGCGCGTCCCACAGGCCAGGGAAAGGTGCTCTCCCTCCCCGGTAGAGGCTCCACTTGTTGCCATGGTTTTAATGTGTCTCCTCGGAGATTCAGGTGTGGTCAATATGGCAGTGGGCCCTTTAAGAGATGCCTGGGCCAGGAGGGCCCCTCCCTCCGGAGCGGGATCCAGACCCTTGCAAAAGAAGCTTCAGGCGGCATTGGGCTCAGCCCTTCCACCTTCCCTGAAGTCGGCACGCAGGCACGCAGAGCTGCTCCCCTCCGAAGGCTGCCATCTTGGGATATGGCATCTTGGAAGCAGACAGCGGTCCTCCCGGGACACTGAACCCGCCTCCAGAACTGTGAGAAAGTATGTTAGTGTTGTCTAAAATGACCCAGTCACAGGCACTCTGTTCTAGTAGTGCTAATGGGCTAAGATGCCTGGCGAATGGACTGTGCGTGTTTGGGGCTGGATTTCAGCCCCACGCGTCCCCTCTGGGCCTTGTGCCGTGAACGCCAGGTGCGACCCCCGTGGCAGCTGGGCAGGAAGGAGCCATTTAAGATCAGTTACGAAGCTGGATCGTCCGCTCCACAAGGGCAGAGAAGACATGTGTCTTCATCACCCCTGTATCCAAGCATCTAGCTTAGAGCCTGACTCAGAGTTGGTGCTTAATTAAATCTATGTTGGACAGATGGGTGAATGAATGAGGCAACGGGGTTAATGACTCACCAGGCTTGGGTGTGCAGAGCCAATGGGCTTGCAGAACACAGGTGGGGATGCTCATAGGGTTACCTGTGTCACCTGCAGCTTCCCCTGCTCTGCAGGAGGACCGCATGAGAAGCATTCCACCTTTTAAAAAGGTCAAGGGGGAGCCGGGCATGGTGGCGCACACTTGTAATCCTACATCCGAGAGGCTGAGACTAGAGGATTGGGGTTCACGGACAGCCTCAGCTTAGTGAGGCCCTTTGCAACTCGGTGAGATCCGGTTTCAAAATAAAGAATAAAAAATAGGGCAGGGGGTATAGCACGGAGGTTGAATGCCCCTGGGTTCCATCCCCAGACCCGCAAGAAAAAAAAACAAAACAAAAACAAAAACAACTTGCTGGGCATGGTAGTCCATGCTTGGAATCTCAGTACTTGGGAGGCTGAGACAGGAGGACTGCGGGTTCGCAGACAGCCTCAGCTACTTAGTGAGGCCCTCTGCAGCTTAATGAGACTATTTTTTTTTAAATAAAGAGTAAAAGCCGGGCGTGGTGGTGCACGCTTGTAATCCCCGCGCTTGGGAGGCTGAGACAGGAGGATCGCATGGGTTCGAAGCCAGCCTCAGCTACTTAGTGAGGCTCTCAGCAACTTAGTGAGACCCTGTTTCCAAATAAAATAGAAAAATGGGTCTGGGAGTATAGCCCGGAGGTAGAAAGCCTCTGGGTCCCCCCCCCCAGTACCACCAAAAAAAACCCCATTTACTTGGTCTAATGCTGGGAGTGGTGGTGCACACTTGTAATCCCCACGCTTGAGGCGGAGACAGGAGGATCGCGCAGGTTTGAAGCCAGCTGTGCTGGCTTAGGAGACCCTGTTTCCAAATTAAACAAATATATAAAAAAATAGGTCTGGGAGTGTAGCCCGGAGGTTGAAGGGTTTCCAGGAACCCTGTACCACCCAAAAAACAAACAAAAAAACCCCAAAAAACACTTGCTTGGTCTAAAGAAGAACATTAATGTTTTGTGACCATATAGGTTGTAACAGTGGATTGTTTTATGTGTAGGTATTATTGTTAAATACAGGGACTGTTAACAGGCACAGAACATGAATCATAAGTTAGAACGTACATTAGATGTGATTTGCAGTTTTAGATCTGTGAATGCAGGGTGACAAATAAGAACAAACTGGAGACAGGCCATTGACACATGGACTCCGCCTAGTCATGTTAGAAACATAACTTTGACTCCAAGCCTTAAAATACCCCATGGAGTTGGCACTCAGCTCATTCACACAATCAAAGCTCCCTGGAGCCGCGCGTGTGGCACACACTTATAATCCCCACGCTTGGGAGGCTGAGACAGGAGGATCACACAGGTTCGAAGCCAGCCTCGGCTACTTAGTGAGGCTCTCAGCAACTTAGTGAGACCCTGTTTCCAAATAAAATATAAAAAAAGGTCTGGGAGAATAGCCTGGAGGTAGAAAGCCTCTGGGTTCCACCCCCAGTACCACCCAAAATAAATAAATAAATAAATAAATAATAAATAAAATAAAGAGTAAAAAATAGGGCCGGGGATGTAGCTCAGAGGTAGAGTGCCCCTGGGTTCCACCCCCAGTACTATGCAATCAATCAATCAATCAATCAGTCAATCAGGAACTCATCTAGGGTCACCTGCCATCTTCTTTGGGTCTGGAGTGTCCCCCAGCAGCTCCTGTGTAGGAAGCACGTCCCCGTGCAGCAAGGTTCAGGGGTGGGCCATCGGGGCATGGCCTTGGGGGTATTTATGCCCCAGTCTCCCTCCACACTCTCCCTGTGTCCAGCCACGACGACGGAGAGCAGCTTTTCTCCACCAAGTGCCCTGCTACCCGTGGTTTCCGCCTTGGAGCCGACTGACCGTGGACTGAACCTCTGAAATCATGAGCCAAGTAAATGTTTCCTCCTCTACGTTGTGCTTGTCAGGTGTTCTGGTCACAGCAATGGAAAGGCTGAGTAAAATGCCTGCCATTCTGTCCCCAATCCGAAGACTGTGTGCTTTAAGCTCTTCCCCACTTTTCCTTGTGACTGTGATGAGTGCCAGGGTATAAAGCTGTGTGATCCGAGTTCTACTAGGGGTCTTGCTCAGATCCTCCCTGGCTCTAGGAACCTAGAAGCCCCACTGGGCTGATACAGTGTGACTGGGGGGGTTGGTCGTGTACCAGGAATTCATCCTCTTAGGAACCATGTTCCTTTTGTGTGTGTGTGTGTGTGTGTGTGTGTGTGTGTGTGTGTGTGTGTGGTACTGGGGTTCCTGGAAGCCCTTCTGCCTCTGGGCTACACTCCCAGACCTATTTTTATATTTTTATTTGGAAACAGGGTCTCCTAAGCCAGCATGGCTGGCTTCGAACCTGCGCGATCTTCCTGTCTCCGCCTCCCAAGCGTGCCTTACAGGCGTGCGCCACCACGCCCGGCCGTGGAGCCATGTTCCTTATTGTTGATGGAGGACATCGTTTCTTGTGTCCTCCAAGTCCCTTTCCCAGGGCTGCACCCCTTTCTCTCTTTTCTTTTTTTTTCGGTACTGGGATGGAACCTAGGGGCATTCTACCTCTGAGCTATACCCCCAGCCCTAGTTTTAGTATTTATTTATTTATTTATTTATTTATTTATTTTGGTGGTACTGGGGTTCCTGGAAACCCTTCTACCTCCGGGCTACACTCCCAGACCTATTTTATACTTTTTTTTAAATTTGAAAACAGGGTCTCTTAAGCCAGAGCAGCTAGCTTCGAACCTGTGCAATCTTCCTGTCTCAGCCTCCCAAGCGCGGGGATTACAAGCGTGCGCCACCACACCTGGCGTTTTAGTCTTTATTTTTGAAACAGGGTCTTACTGAGTTGCAAAGAGCCTCACAAAGCAGCTGAGGCTGTCCATGAACCGTGATCCTCCTGTCTCAGCCTCCTGAATGCTGAGATTACAAGCATGCCCACCACGCCTGGTTTGCATCCCTCTCGAGATCTTTTCCGAGCTGGAGGCTGGAGCAGCTAGTTGAGGACATCAGAGTGTCTCCAGCTGCTGGAGCAAGGTGACCCTTATTCCCATTCCCAGTGGGTGTCAGGAGGGTGGAGCACACTCAGGTCCCGCCCCCAGCTCCCCCACCCGGGACTGTGCCAGGAAGCTTTGTCTCCCACCTGACCCCTTCACTGGGGCCACCAGGCCTGCTGCGAGGACTCTGAGCCATGACAGGTGCCTGCAGCTCAGACGACCCCCACGATCCGACCGCGGGAGAGGGCGGCGGCTGCGTGGCCTCGCAGGATCTCCTGCGGGGCCATGTCCTTTGCTGAGATTATTTACCTCTGGTGACTGAATGAGGCCAAAGTCAGAGAAAACTGGAGACACCAGAGGGGCTGCCTCTTCCCGGAACCTGCCACCAGCCTGCTTTCCCAGGGAACAATAATATTCTTCCCTTCCCTCCCCCTTAAAATCATTTTTTTTTCAGTACTGGGGATCGAACCCAGGGGCCTTCTACCTCCAAGTTACACCCCCAGTCCTATATTTTATTCTTTATTTTTAAACTGGGCCTCACTAAGTTGCAGGGAGCCTCACTAAGTAGCTGAGGCTACTTAAATATTAATATATATATATGTATATGTATATATAGTTTTAAAAAGTCAAATAGACCTATAAGGCTTCTATTTCTTTTTTTGTGGAATAGTATTGAGGATTTAACCAAGGGGCATTTTTTTTTTTTTTTTTTGTGGTACTGGGGGTGGAACCCAGAGGCTTTCTACCTCCGAGCTATACTCCCAGACCTATTTTATATTTTTATTTGGAAACAGGGTCTAAGTTGCTGAGAGCCTCACCAAGTAGCCGAGGCTGGCTTCGAACCTGTGCGATCCTCCTGTCTCAGCCTTCCAAGCGCGGGGAGTACAAGCGTGCGCCACCACGCCCGGCTTAACCAAGGGGCATTCTATCTTTAAGCTACATCCACGGACCTTCTTTTTTTTTTGAGACCCTGCGATCCTTCTGTCTCAGGTTCCTAAGTACTGGATTACAAGCAGCATGCACTACCACACTTAGCAAAAAAAAAAAAAAAAAAAAAAAAAAAAAATATATATATATATATATATATATATAGTTTTAAAAAGTCAAATAGAACTACAAGGCTTCTATTTCTTTTGTGGGATGGTACTGGGGATTGAATCAAGGGGCATTCATTCTATCTTTAAGCTGCATCCATAGACCTTCTTCTTTTACAGATGCTGGGGACTGAACCCAGGGGCATTCTACCTCTGAACCATACCCCCAGTCCTTTTCATTTTTCACTTTAAAACAGAGTCTGGCTAAGTCATTTTAGGCTGGCCTGGAACCTCCAATCCTCCTGTCTCAGCCTCCCAAGTACTAGGATTTCAGGCGCTCACCACCAGGCCTGGCTCCTTACTTTTCATTATGAAACGGGGTCCTACTACGTCCCCGCGAGCTGGCCTTGATCCTGCGATCCTCAGGTCTCGGTCAGGCTGACATTTCCAGCCCTGTTCACTGCTCTTCAGAAGTAGTCACATGCCACTCTTGTGGATTTATCTTGATTTTGCAATTTTAGGAACTGTCCAATTGGTGTCCTGCTGTAGAAAATGAGATTTAACTCTTACTCATACACACATGAGCATGTGCATGCGCGTACACACACACACACACAGACACACACGGCCTTACACTTCCCCTTTATCCTCATGATCTCACAATTCTAGTTAACTCAGTATTCCGCTTCTATTGTGCTATGACATACTGTTTGCCTCTGACCAAAATACCTTGATTATACTTCTTGACACAATTTTATTTTTCTCAGTCATTTTTTGGGGGGATCTTGGCTTTTCTATGTAACTATCATTTATCTCCAAACACTGTCATAACTCTAAAGTTCTTGTTAATATAATGAAACCCCGCCAGACATGATGGCTTACGCCTGTAATCCCAGTACTTGTGAGGCTGAGACAGGAGGATCACAAGTTCGTGGCCAGCCTCAGCTACTTAATGAGGTCTTCCTCAACTTAGTGAAACCTTGTTTCAAAATAAAATATTAAAAATAGGGCTGGGGAGCCAGGGTTAGTGGCGCACGCTTATAATAATACCAGCATTTGGGAGGCTGAGACAGGAGGATCGCGGTTCATGGACAGACTCAGCTATTTGGTGAGGCCCTTTGCAACTCAATGAGACCCTGTTTCAAAATAAAGAATACAAAATAGGGCTGGAGGTGTAGCTCAGAGGTAGAATGCCCCTGGGTTCCCATCCCCAGTAGACAGTCAGTCTCCAAAAAGGTGTGTGTGTGTGTGTGTGTGTGTGTGTGTGTGTGTGTACACATATATACTGAAACCCTTAGAACCCTATCAGTTCTGTGCCTTGCTCTGCGCCCTCCAGCCCGGGTTGCTGCGCCAGGCCAGTGCACACCGTGGGCCGGGGCCAGCTGTGGCCTGGCCTTCTGAGATGACGCCTGCCCTTCTCCTGTGTTGTCCCGGGGTTCCCATATTTCCACTTTCTTGCGCTACTTTTTGGTGTTTCTGGAGCACACCCTCAAGGTCACTGTCGAGCAAGGGAGCCTGGGAGGAGAGCTCGCCGAGACCCAGCGTGTCTGCAGCGTGTTTAGCCCACACTTAATACTTAACTAATAAAATTGTCAACACATTCGAGGCTGGAGACATTTTTTCTCAGGACTAGAAAGATTCCATACTGTGTCTTCCGGTTGCCAGAGATGGTGTTAGAAAGCCCGGTAACGCTTCCTGATTCTCTGAGTAGGATGTTCTCTCTTTGAAAGCTTTTGATATGCTTCTGTGATAGCATCTGAAGGCTTGCTATTTATTTTTTATACATATAATATATAAAGTATATGTAAGTGTATATATACTTATATGTACATATATTTTATATTGACTCATTTTAATATATTTTATGTATTTATATCATATATATTATATGTTGTATATATACATATATATTTATGTGTATGTGTGTGTGTGTGTGTGTGTGTGTGTGTGTGTGTGTGTATGGTACTGGAGATTGAACTCAGCGGATTCTATGTCCATGCTATACCCCCTGACCTATTTTATTATTTATTTATGGTACTGGGGATGGAACACAGGGGTCTTCTACCTCTGGGCTACACTCCCAGTCCAATTCTATATTTTATTTGGAAACAGGGTCTCGCTAAGTTGCTGAGAGCCTCACTCAGTAGCTGAGGCTGGCTTTGAACCTGCGTGATCCTCCTGATCCTCCTGTCTCAGCCTCCCAAGCGCGGGGATTACAAGTGTGCACCACCACACCTGGATTATTTTTTATTTTGAAACATAGTCTCACCAAGTTTCAGAAGGCCTCATTAAGTAGCTGAGGCTGGCCATGAACCTGCGATCTTCCTGTCTCAGCCTCCCAAGTACTGGAATTACAAGTGTGTGCCTTCAGGCCCACCTCTGAAGGTTCTTCAAATACAGAAACCTGTGCCCTGTGGTTTTGAGAAATGGCCATATATAATTTCTTTTCTTTTTTTTCCTTTTCTTTTTTCGGTGGTGCTGGGGCTCCTGGAAACCCTTCTACCTCCAGGCTACACTCCCAGACACCTATTTTTAATATTTTTATTTGGAAACAAGGTCTCTTAAGCCAGCGAGGCTGGCTTCCAACTTGTGTGATCCTCCTGTCTCCACCTCCCAAGCGCAGGGATTACAAGCGTGCGCCACCACGCCCGGCCATATATAATTTCTTTGATAATTTCCTCTAGTCTACTTTCTGTCCTTTTTGTCTAGAACTTCTGGAGTGTGTGTGTGTGTGTGTGTGTGTGTGTGTGTGTGCGCGCGCGCACGCTCATGTACATTCATGCATTGTCCTGGGAGTTGAACCCAAGGGCATTCTACCTCTGAGCTACACCCCAACCCTTTATTATTTTGAAACAAGTTCTTGCTAAATCACTAAGGGTCGAGCTGAGTCGCTGAGGCTGGCCTCAAACCTGCGATCCTCCTGTTTCAGTCTCCTAAATACTGGGATTACAGGCGGGTATCACCAAGCCCCCCATTTTTTGAATATCAGATTTCTTGAATTGTGGCAGATGGAATAATGGTGCTCACAGGTGTCCACATCTTAGGTCCTGAGACCTATGAATGTGTTTCTGACGCGGCACAAAGATATGGCAGGGGAGATTATGCGAAGGACCTTGAGATGAAAGGTTACCATGGATTATTCATTTGGGCCCAATGGAATCCTAAGAATCCTTATAGAGAGAAGGAATGAAGGTCAAAGTTAGCAAAGGGAGGTGCAGCCCCCACCGGGAGCAGAAGTGCGCCTGAGAGATGGAGGAAGCCGCAGGCTTGCAGGTGGCTTCTAGGTGTTGGAGAGCGGGGTAGGCTCTGGCCCTGAGCTCCCAGAGGGAGCACAGCCCGGCCAGCATCTTGCTTTAGTCCAGTGAGGGAGTAGGGATTGAATCTAGGGGAGTTCTGCCTCCTTTTTATTTTGAAGCAGAGTCCCGCTAGGTTGCTGAAAGCCTCACTAAGTTGCTGAGGCTATAATAGATTTATATAATGAATGTATGGTTTTTTTTTTTTAAATGTGTGTTTGTGGTACTGGGAATCGAACCTAGGGATGTTGTGCCTTCGAGCTACACCTCCAGGCCCCCCTCCCTTTTTTTTTATTTTGAAACAGAGTCTGCCTAGGTTGCTGGGAGTCTTGCTAAATTGTGGAGGCTGATCTCGAACCTGTGGTCCTCCTGTCTCAGCCTCCCAGGTGCGTGCCACCACACCTGGCTATACATGTTAGGTTAACTCGCTAATTTTTCAGCAATTTGTGACAGCAAACATGGAAAATGTACCTAGGAAGTTACAGGCACCTAGGAAGGGCCAGGTGCTGCTTAGCAGTTTACCACCATTAACTATCTATCTATCTATCTATCTATCTATCTATTTACTTATTTTGCAGTACTGGGAATTGAACCCAGGGATATTCTACCTCTGAGTTACACTCCCAGCCCTATTTTTTATTCTTTGTTTTGAAACAGGGTTTCTCCAAGTTGCAGAGAACCTCACTGAGTAGCTGAGGCCAGCAGTGACCCTGTGATCCTCTTGTCTCAGCCTCCCAAATACCGGGAGCCATGAGCTTTAGGTCTGAAATGTCACCCGGGGTGTGTGTGTGGTGGAACTTAATTCCCAAAACAATACCATTGGGAGGAGTGGCCTAGGCTCTGCCCTTAAACGCGGATCTGCGTCATTATTAAAGGAGTGGGTTTGTGTCCTCTCTCCCCTCCCCTCTCCCCTCCCCTCCTTCTCTCCCCTCCCCCTCTCTCACCATGGAACGATCCAGCAAGAAGGACCTCTCTAGATGCAGGTGCAGGCCCTTTGGTCTCTTGAACTTCCTATCCTTCGGAACTCTAAGGCTTACATCTCTTGTTCTTTATAAACCGCCCATCCTCGGGTAATTTGTGATAGCACCGCCAAACAGACTGTGAGAGCAACTAAGTTAAAGAGCCCGTCTCGGCTGTCTGTCCCTGGCCTCTGCCCCTCTGACAGCCCTTGCTGACTTCTGCCCAGAGACCTGGCACCCCGGAGGCAGGAGCGTCTCAATTAGGCCACCCGGCAGCTGCTGGGGAGCCGCCTGGTCCCCGTGCAGGTGGAGGTTTCACGACAAGTCCCGCGCTTCTCGAAGCTGGGGGCTGGAGCTCTAGGATTTGCCAAGTGGCGCTGGGATCCTCGGGGATGGGCTTGGTTCCAGAATCATAGTGTCATCCTCGTTATTATTGTTTTATCTAATCTGTTCTGGAGAACAACCGTTTGAGACTGGGCAAAAAATACAGCCTAATATATTTAAACACATATATTTTTATTTTTATATAATTTAAAAATAAACGCATTGATGTACATTTTCCATGCGCTGCCTGCTGAATTTCTAATGTAATACAACATGACTCAGAGCTAAATTTAAAGAGAGAAGCACATATGTTTAAAGCAGGCAGCAACTTTGAATCTGCGGAGAAACAGAGGCAGAAGTATTTTTTTTTAGCGAGCGAGTGGACCGAGTGCAAAGAGAATTATCTCGAAGCCATCTGGGAAGTCTGGTGTTTTTCAATGCCTTTCACAACTCTAATTTTAAGCCGTTATTTGGCCTTTAAATAACAATATCTTTTCTTTCCATTGGAATCTGCACCAGATTCTGCATTTTTTGCGCTATCGACTCCAAAAAGAGACCTATCTCTGAGAGCAAAAAAAGAGCAAAAGTTATTGAACGCATTACTCTGCAGATTGGCTCGGGGGGAAAAAACAGCAGTCTGATATTTTGCAAATGAAGTTTGACATATTCTGGGATGGCATATTGCACTCACCAAAAACAAGCTGGTTGTGCCTGGAGGGGAAGGCTTAATCAAAGCCCCCTTCGCAGAATCTGACTCTGGGAAAAGGACCCGGGTGTCCTGTAGATGACCTTCAAGTTGTTCTCCAGGGCTCTCAGGGACAGACAGTCTTGAGGGTGACCTAGAGGAAAAACAGTACAAGCTGGGCCCGGTGGCTCACGCCTGTAATCCCAGTGCTTGGGAGGCCGAGTGGGGAGGATCACAGATTAGAGGCCAGCCTCAGCAACATAGGGGGGGTCTTGGCAACTTAGTGAGATCCTGTTTCAAAATAAAAAATAGAAGCCAGGCATGGTGACACACACTTATAATCCCCGTACTTGGGAGGCTGAGACAGGATTTCTCCTTGCAGACAGTCTCAGCTGCTTAAGCGAGGCCCTCTGCAACTTAGTGAGACCTTGTTTCAAAATAAAGAATAAAAGCCCGGTGTAAAAGCTGGGTGTGGTGTCACACCTTGTAATCTCAGCATTTGGGAGGAGACAGGAGGAGCATGGCTCGAGGACAGCCTCAGCTACTACTTAGTGAGGCCCTCTGCAACTCAGTAAGGCCCTGTTTCAAAAGAAAGAATAAAAAAAAAAAAAATAGGGCTGGGGAGTGTAGCTCGGAGGTAGAATGCCCCTGGGTTCCATCCCCAGAACTGCAAAAATAGAGAAAATAAAAAATAGGGTTGGGGGTATAACTTGGAGGTAGAATGCCCCTGGGTTCCATCCCCAGTATCACAAAATAAACAAATAATAAATAAATAAAAGGGATGAGAATATAGCTCAGAGGTGGAATGCTGAATTCAATCCCGTGTCTGTCTGTCTGTCTGTCTGTCTGTCTGTCTCTCTCTCTCTCTCTCTCACATGACAGAATCTGAGCTCTCTGGGGGTCCGGGTCCAGCCTTCCAAATAGCACAGGGATCTCCTGCGTAGCATCTCGGGTAAATGTCCATTTGATTTCTTCATGAATCCTCCAGCGCTGGGCAGCACGCTGCCCTTCAGGTAGTTGGGGCTAAAGTCTTCCTCCATCTTCCCTGCAGCCGGCTCTCGTTCTTGCCCCTGTGAAGTCTGGAAGGGCCCTTCCCTCTGCCCGACATGAAGGTGACTTGAAGGTCATCGCATTCTTTCTCTTGCTCTCGTTTTTCTGCTCTCAGCTGAGCTGCTCAGCTCCTCTAAGGAAAGAACATGACGACTTGGCCAGGTGCTTTCCAGCAATGGAATATATATATTATGCTCCATTATGAACATATACATGTGTAATGTATACTTAGACATATAATGGAATATAATATATATGTATATGTGCATAACATATATATTATCTATCTATCAGCTGGGTGTGGTGGCACATGCCTGTAATCCCAGTACTTAGAAGGCTGAAACAGGAGGAATACAGGTTTGAGGCCAGCCTCAGCAATTTAGTGAGACTCTTAGCAACCTAGGGAGACTCTTGGCAACCTGGTATAACCCTGTTTCAAAATAAAAGAGAAAAGCCAGGCGTGGTGGTGCACGCTTGTAATCCCCATGCTTGGGAGGCTGAGACAGGAGGATCGCACAGGTTCGAAGCCAGCCTCAATTTAGTGAGGCTCTCAGCAACTTAGTGAGACCCTGTTTCCAAATAAAAGTATAAAATAGGTCTGGGAGTATAGCCCAGAGGTAGAAAACCCCTGGGTTCCACCCCCAGTACCACACACACACACACACACATAAAATTAAATTAAAAGAGAAAAGAGTTGGGGGTATAGCTTGCAGGTAGAATGCCCCTGGTACCACGAAAAGGCAAAAAAACAAACAAAAAAACCCACAAACAAATTTAAAATAATCTATAATAACAAATAAAAATAACCTATTTAGCTGGGTGTGGTGACTTAATCCTGTAATTCTAGTACTTGGGAGGCTGAGATAGGAGGATCACAGGTTTGAGGGCAGCCTTAGCAACTTAGCAAGACCCTGTTCCAAAATAAAATTTAAAAAATAGCTGGGCGTGGTGGCACACGCTTGTAATCCCAGCATTCGGGAGGCTGAGACAGGAGGATCGCGGGTTCGCGGACAGCCTCAGCTACTTAGTGACGCCCTTTGCAACTCAGTGAGACCCTGTTTCAAAATAAAGAATAAAAAATAAGGCTGGGGTGTAGCTCAGAGGTAGAATGCCCCTGGATTCCATCTCCAGTACTGAAAAAAAAATTAAAAATAAAATAAATAATAAAAAGGGCTGAGGGTGTAGCTCAGAGGTAGAATGATTACGGATTCAATCCCCAGTACCAACCAACCAACCAACAAATAAAACACACACATACATACATAAACAAATAATAAATACGTATTCTTTTTTTGGTACTAGGGATAGAATGCAGGGGCATTCTACCTCCGAGCTATCCCCCAGCCCTATTTTTTGTTCTTTATTTTGAAACAGAGTCTCACTGAGTTGCAAAGGGCCTAAGTAGCTGAGGCTGTCCATGAACCGCAATCCTTCTGTCTCAAGCCTCCCAGATGCTGGGATTACAACCGTGCGCCACGTCAGGCTAATAAATAAATATCCTAAAAAGTTAAAGCCATCTGTAGTGAAGGATGGGGAGACAGTGATGTCTTGAGCCTCATAAAGCCAGATTCATCCAAGAGCTTGCTGGTTCCTGGACTCCGGAGCCTTCTCTTCCGCCCACAGTTCTAAGCCACACGTGTCCTCTGAGAGCTGCGGATGCAGCTGAAATCCAGGTTCCGGTCAGGGAAATGGCCGGCAGCACCCCACCCGCCGAGCCCAGGCCCCTTCCTGGCCTGCCTCGGCTCTTCAGCCATTGGGAAGGACAAGCCACAGACTTGTGAGAAGCAACGTGCCAGGCCTCGACGCCGGCTTGCCGGGTGACGGCACCAGTCGGCAGGAGATTTCCCCTGTGCCTCACCTGCCCGCCTTGGCCCTCCCCTTCCCTGTCCAGCCGCCTGCTGTCCGTACTGTCCCTCCCGTCATTCCTCACGACGTGGCCCCGGCTGTCCCTTCTGTTCCCAAGCCCCTCCCACAGGCCTCACGGGCGACTTCCTATCAAGATGGCCCTCCGGTCTCCCTACCCGCTCACCCTGCTTTCCTCTTCTCTTACACAGCGCAGACACGACACATTACGGACTATCTCTTCCTTCGTATCAGCTGCTTTCACTGGCCAGCAGAGCACTGACATTATCTGATTATGTGCCCTGCCGCATCCCCTGGGCCTGGGCCGTGTCTGCCATCGAGGACTCAATGAATCGATACTTATTGGATGATGCTGGAGGATCAATCCAGGATTCGTGGGCTGTGCTGTGCACAGGCGAGGGGGCGGGGTTGCCTCTGAGGTCGCCCCTCTCCCGGGCCCTTTCTGACCCTCTCCTGGAAGGTGTCATTCCCTCCCTGTCATCTCTCAAACCTGACAGTCACCACTCAGATAACCTTGATTCTTTAGAACTTTTGGGGGGAGCTGGGGATTGAACTCAGGGGCACTCCACCTCTAAATGATACCCCCAGCCCTATTTTATTTTTCATTTTGAAACAGGGTCTTGCTAAGTAGCTGAAGCTGGCCTCCGACCTGCGATCCTCCTGTCTCAGCCTCCCAAGTACTGGGATCATAGGTAAGCGACACCGTGCCTGGCTGATCTTTTAGAATTGAACTGCTTCACGTTCATATCTCCCCTGTTATGAACAGTGCCAGGAGAGCAGTTACTCAACCAGCTGTCAGGAGGTGCCCAGAAAACAGACATAAAGAGGAACGAAGCACCGTCCCTCTTCTGCTCTCTGTAGTGGAAAGGGTTCCGAGATATTTAGCCTGAGATGTTTTTTTATGACAGGAACCTGTCATATCTTGTATAATCTTGTACTGCAGTTGTGCGAGGTGCAGTAAGAATGGTCATGATGATGGCAGGCATCATTTAAAACCCATAAAAAAAAAAAAGAAGAAAGCCTTTCTAGGTGTGGTAGCACAACCCGTAACCCCGGTACTTGGGAGGCTGAGGGAGGAGGATCACAGGTTTGAGGCCAGCCTGGGCAACTTAGTAAGATCCTGTTTTATTTTTTATTTTTACTTATTTACTTTGTGTGTGGGGGGGTCTGGGGATGGAACCTAGGGCATTCAACCCCCGAGCTACACCCCCTGCCCTTTTTTTTTATTCTTTATTTGGAAACAGGGTCTCACTAAGTTGCTGAGAGCCTCACTAAGTAGCTGAGGCTGGCTTCGAACCTGCGCGATCCTCCTGTCTCACCCTCCCAAGTGCGGGGATTACAAGCGCGCGCCACCACGCCCGGCTCAAATAACCTAATTTTGAAATGGACGAAAGTTTTAAATAGCCATTTCTCCAAAGAAGACATGGGAAGGACCAATAAGGACAATAAAAAGACGCTCAGCATCGTTAAAGAAATGCAGATCAAAGCCACAATGAGATTCCACTTCAAGCCCACCAGGATGGTCATAATAAAAAAAATGGACGATAAGAAAGTGTGGGCGAGGATGAAGAAAAAGAACTCTCATATATTGCTGGTGGGGATGTCAAAGAGTGCAGCCACTGTGGAAAATAGTTTGACAGGTTCTCAAAATTTGAACAGAGTTACAATATGACCCAGAAATTCCACTTCTAAATATCCAAGAGAATTGGAAATATATGTCCACACAACAACGTGTACGGCAGCATTATTCATAAATAGCCCCAAATGGAAACAACCCAACTGCCCATCGACTCTTGTGTTAAAAAATGAAATGGTGCCGGGCGCAGTGGCGCACGCTTGTAATCCCCGCGCTTGGGAGGCTGAGACAGGAGGATCGCGCAGGTTCGAAGCCAGCCTCAGCCACTGAGTGAGGTTCTCAGCAACTCAGTGAGACCCTGTTTCCAAGTAAAATAGAAAATAGGTCTGGGAGTATAGCCCGGAGGTAGAAAGCCTCTGGGTTCCACCCCTAGTACCACCAAAAAGAAAAAAAAAATGAAATGGCGCAATCCAATCCTTGCTGTGAGAAGAAATGAAGCCCTCGTCCACGTCCCGGCGTGGGTGAAACTGGAAAACGTCATCCCAAGTAAAAGAAGCCGTACACGGAAGACCACGTGGCGTGTGGATCTATTCACGTAAGATCTCCAGAATAGGCCGATCCGTGGAGACAGAAAATAGTGGTTTCCAGAGACCCGAGAGAAGTAGAAAATGTTCTGGAATTAGACGGTGGGGATGGCTGCACAACTTTGTACATAGAATTATCCCTCAGGATCCTTTGCTTCCAGGACTCTCCAAGAATACCAGGGTCTGCGGCTGCTCCCGTCCCTGAAGGAAAGTAGCGCGGCATGTGCATGTCACCTGCACAGACCCCCATGCACGCTGGAGCGTCTCTGCATCACTTTCGGTACCTAGCCGATGTGATGCTACAAGATGCAAGCGCTCTGTAAACAGTGAGACTGTTCTGTGTGGGGCGCTCGGTCGGTGGGAGTGAGAGTCCGGAGATGTTCAGGCTTCTGCTTTTGCAAAACGCCCAGGGGCATTGGACTTCCAGGGAACGCCCTCGGTCCCTTCCCCCTTTTACATTTGACTTATTTAGTTAGTTTGTTTCTTTATTTCGTGGTACTGGGGATGGAACCCAGGGGCATTCTACCTCCGAGCTCCACCCCCAGCCCTATTTGTTTTATTCTATTTTTGGGGGGGGTCCTGAGGGGTGGAATCCAGAGGCTTTTCTACCCCTGGGCTATACTCCTAAACCTATTTTATATAATTTTTTTGGTGTGTGTGGTACTGGGGTTCCTGGAAACCCTTCTATCTCCGGGCTATACTCCCAGACCTATTTTATATTTTTATTTGGAAACAGGGTCTCTTAAGCCAGCAAGGCTGGCTTCGAACCAGCATGATCCTCCTGTCTCTGCCTCCCAAGCGCAGGGATTACGAGTGTGCACCACCATGCCCGGTGCCTATTTTATACTTTACTTGGAAATAGGGTCTCACTAAGTTGCTGAGAGCCTCACTAAGTAGCTGAGGCTGGCTTAGAACCTGCATGATCCTCCTGTCTCAGCCTCCCAAGTGCTGGGATTACAAGCGTGCGCCACCACGCCCAGCTCTTATTCTTTATTTTAAAACAGGGTCTCACTAAGTTGCAAAGGGCCTCACTAAGTAGCTGAGGCTGTTTATGAACCGCGATCCTCCTGTCTCAGCCTCCCAAGTACTGGGATTACAAGTGTGCGCCACCATGCCCGGCTTACATTTTATTTTTATAAAAAATTATTTCTAAGGCCGGGCGTGGTGACGCCCACTTGTAATCCCAGTACTTGGGAGGCTGAGACAGGAGGCTCGCAGGTGCAAAGCCAGCCTCAGCTACCTAGCGAGGCTCTCAGCAACGTAGCAAGACCCCGTTTCCAAATAAAAATAAACAGGGCTAGGGGTGTAGCTTGGAGGTAGAATGCCCTTGGGTTCAAGCCCCAGCCCCCCCACAAAAAAAAACGATTAAACATACAATACTAGAGTGAACAGTACAAGGTGCTCCAGTTCCGAGCAATTCACCCCCCCCCGTGACCTCTGCCCTTCCTATATTGTTTAAAGCAAAGCTCATATATCACATCATCTCATACGCAAAGGGCTTGACATGTATCACTAAAAGATGACTGTCTTAAAAATACACACAAGACACATTCAGATTTCCCCTATTGTCTTGCAGACTTAAAAAAGCCGTATGTTTGTGTAATGTCCTTTTTATTATTTCTCTAGTCTCCATGGAAACATGAAAACATGCACCGCCATTGATTGCCACTGTCTGAGAGCAGCTTCTGGGTGCCGGGTAGTTTCCTGGAGGCCTGGCACTTAAGATCTGATGTAGTGTCTGCATCAGTAACCAGGAGTTTGCTGCTGTCACCACCAACCCCGACCTTCCCTAACTCAAGGAGGTTGAGTGGCCCAGCCCAGGCGTGACGCACAGTCCACCGTAGCTGGCCCGGTCTCTGTTTCTCACCATTCAGGCTTCTCCATTCCCTGCCTTTACTATATCGCGGGGCCACCCAATAGTGCAGCCACTAGCTGTGTGTGGTCCCTGAACACACTGGGTAAAAAGTAGCTAAGGAAGCCGGGCGTGGTGGGCACGCTTGTCATCCCAGCGTTTGGGAGGCTGAGTCAGGAGGATCGTGGTTCACGACCAGCCTCAGCTACTTAGTGAGGCCCTCTGCAACTCAGTGAGACCCTGTTTCAGAATAAAGAATAAAAAATAGGGCTGAGGGTGTTGCTCAGAGGTAGAATGACCCTGGGTTCCATCTCCAGTACTGCAAAAAAAAATATAAGCTATGTCACTAGCCATTTTTATAAAAATATAAGCTATCTCACTAGCCATTTTTATAAAAATATAAGCTATCTCACTAGCCATTTTTACAATCATTGTATATGGGAATGATAATGTTTGGGATACCTTGAATTAAATAAAATATATTATTAAAATTAGTTCCTATTTTCCTTCCTTTTTTGTGGTGCTGGGGATTGAACCTAAGGGTATTTACCTCCAAGCTACACCCCCAATCCTATTTTTTATTCTTTATTTTGAAACAAAGTCTCACTGAGTTGCAGAGGGCCTCACTAAGTAGCTGAGGCTGTTGGCGAACCGCGATCCTCCTGTATCCGCCTCCCAAATGCTGGGATTACAAGCGTGTGCCACCACGCCTGGCTCTTTAATTTTTAAAAATTGTGGTAAAGTACATAAAACATGAAGTTGACCTTCTTGATCACTTTTTTTTTCCTTTGCAGTGCCAGGAGCATACTAGACAAGCATTCTACTACTGACCACCCAGCCCTTGACCACTTTATTTATTTATTTATTTATTTATTTATTTATTTATTTTTGTGGTACCGGGGATAAAATCCAGGGGCATTCTATCTCTGAACTCCACTCCCATCCTGATTTTTTATTCTTTATTTTGAAACAGCGTTTCAGTAACGTACTGAGGGTCTTACCTAAGTAGCTGAGGCTGGCCGCGAACCTGGGATTTTCCCGTCTCAGCCTCCCAAACACTGGCATTACAAGCGTGCGCCACCGTGCCTGGCACCCTTGACTACTTTCAAGTATGCAGTTCAGTAGTGTTAATCCACATTTGTTTTACCAGTTCTTTCATCGCTGTGACCAAAATACCCAGCAAAGCACAGCTCAGAGGGGGAAAGTCTTATTTGGTCAGTTTCATAGGTTCAGTTCACGGTCAGCCAGCTCCAAGGCAGAAACCACAGTGGCGGAGCTCATGGTAGAAGGAAAGAAGCCACTCTCAGCCATGCTGGCCAGAAGCAGAGTGAGCAGCAGGAAAAAAAAAAAATCAGGGACACATATAATCCCCGAGGCCACGCCCCAGGGCCCATCCCCTCCACGCACGTCTCATTTCCAAGCCTGCTTCCAGCACCAACCCAGGAGTTTTCAAGGGGATATTTAAAATCCAAGCCATGAACTGCGCGTAGCACGCCAGACCCCTGAAGAAACCTGGCCCAGTAAGACGCTGGGTTCTGGGCGGGGGTCGCGGGCGGGGCACGCCAGCTGGGGCCCGGGTCGCGGGACTCTGGGCCCTAGGCCGAACTGCGAGTAGCACGCCAGACCCCTGGAGAAACCAGGCCCAGTAAGATGCCGGGTTCTGGGCAGGGGTCGCGCGCGGGGCACGCCAGCTGGGGCCCGGGTCGCGGGACTCTGGGCCCCGGCCGAACTGCGCGTAGCACGCCAGGCCCCTGGAGAAACCGGGCCCAGTAAGACGCTGGGTTCTGGGCGGGGGTCGCGCGTGGCGCACAAAAGCCGGGGCCCGGGTCGCGGGACTCTGGGTCCCGGCCGAACTGCGAGTAGCACGCCAGACCCCTGGAGAAACCGGGCCCAGAACAGAAAAAGATAAAGAAAAATATCGGAGAGGAGGTAAGAAAGCCGTTATGGATGCCAGGACACTGGAGATGCAGACAAAACTTATCTAAATGCACTGGAACTTATGGAAAAATTCGCCGTGAAAGAGGACTGCTATTTCTCTATATTGTTAAGAATCTCAGACATCACATATAAGGAGAGAGTTTAGCGGAGACCAAGGAGAAATGCGGTGTTGAAAGAGTTCTCCGCAATGGTGGTGGAGACTTGTATTCAGGAGAAGCAGAAACCGGATCTTACCAACTTTATTTTTTTGGAGAAATTACACCAAATGTCGAATGCTACCATCACGCATGCTTAGGAACACTGGACAACATTCAGAGTGGAAAAAGAGCCTGGGAAGGATTTGAAACAGTGGAGGCAGTGGCAATGCCAGTGGCCAATATTCGGGGGAGGCAGAGATCTGATACATTACAACTGGAACCTTTGAAATAATAACCACAGAGACAGTGATCAGAACCTGCTGAGGGGTTAGGCAGGCGCCGGGGCCAGTGGCCGACATCGGAGCTTGCTGTGAGGCAAGGCCACTACTGAGGCCTCCGTGGCCGGATTGGAACCTGCAGAGGGGTTAGACCGATGCTGGGGCCAGCGAGGCCGGCAGCAGAGCCTGCCGTGAGGCAAGGCTTGTGCTAGGGCCTCCGAGGTCGGGTCCGGAACTTGCTGAGGGGTTAGGCCGGTGCTGGGGTCAGCGAGGCCGGCATCGGAGCCTGCCGTGAGGCAAGGCCAGTGTTGGGGCCCCCGAGGACAGGACCGAAGCCTGCTGAGGGGTTAGGCCGGTGCTGGGGCCAGCGAGGCTGGCATCAGAGCCTGCCATGAGGCAAGGCCGGTACTGGGGCCTCCGAGGCCAGGATAAGAGCCTGCCGAGGGGTTAGGCTGGTGCTGGGGCCGGTGAGGCCGGCATCGGAGCCTTCCGTGAGGCATGACCAGTGCTGGGGCCTCCGAGGCCGGGATCGGAGCCTGCCGAGGGGTTAGGCCGCTGCTGGGGCCCGTGAGGCCGGCATCGGAGCCTGCCTTGAGGCAAGGCCGGTACTGGGGCCTCGAGGCCAGGATAAGAGCCTGCCGAGGGGTTAGGCCGGTGCTGGGGCCAGCGAGGCCAGCATCGGAGCCTGCCGTGAGGCAAGGCCGGTACTGGGGCCTCCGAGGCCAAGATAAGAGCCTGCCGAGGGGTTAGGCCAGTGCTGGGGCCAGTGAGGCCGGCATCGGAGCCTGCCTTGAGGCAAGGCCGGTACTGGGGCCTCGAGGCCAGGATAAGAGCCTGCCGAGGGGTTAGGCCGGTGCAGGGGCCAGCGAGGCCGGCATCGGAGCCTGCCTTGAGGCAAGGCTGGTACTGGGGCCTCCGAGGCCAGGATAAGAGCCTGCCGAGGGGTTAGGCCGGTGCTGGGGCCAGCGAGGCCGGCATCGGAGCCTGCCTTGATGCATGACCAGTGCTGGGGCCTCCAAATCCGGGATCGGAGCCTGCCGAGGGGTTAGGCCGGTGCTGGGGCCAGTGAGGCCGGCATAGGAGCCTGCCGTGAGGCAAAGCCGGTACTGGGGCCTCGAGGCCAGGATAAGAGCCTGCCGAGGGGTTAGGCCGGTGCTGGGGCCAGCGAGGCCGGCATCGGAGCCTGCCTTGAGGCATGACCAGTGCTGGGGCCTCCGAGGCCGGGATCAGAGCCTGCCGAGGGGTTAGGCTGGTGCTGGGGCCAACGAGGCCGGCATTGGAGCCTGCTATGAGGCTAGGCCGGTGCTGGGGACTCCGAGGCCAGGATTGGAATCCTGCCAAGGGGTTAGACCGGTGCAGGGGCCAATGGCCAGCATCAGAGCCTGGCGTGAGGCAAGTTCACTCCTGCGGCCTCCAAGGCCGGGACCAAAGCCAGCTTAGGGGTTAGACCGGTTCAGGGGCCAGCGAGACCAGAACTGGGGCCTCCCATGAGGCAAGGCCGCTGCTTGAGCCAGCGAGGTCTGGATCAGTCCACTGAGTAGCCAGGCCACTACTGGGACCATCAAGAGTAGGATCGGTACTTGCAACGCAGCATGCACAGAGAAATATCGCAGAAAATATAAATCAGACGCTTCTCTTAATCAGCAATAACTAGGAGGAAAAGGGCAACAGGAAGAGGTTGAGCTATAGAAAGGGCCCTATAGTGAAGCAACTAATGTGACCAATCAGAGGGTATGTAATACTGGAGGACGGAGCCTCTTTAAAATGCAGGAGGTACATAAACAAATGTATCAAAGTAAATCACCAAAGAAGTGTGGGATGGAGGGAGGGGGAGGGAATGGGATGGGGGCTGGAGGAGGGCTAATTGGATGATGTGTGCTTGTATATCCTCTCAAGTCTTGTACTCCAATGTGATTGATATATGACTACAATGCACCAATTTAAAAAATAAATTAATTAAAAAAATTAAACAAAAATAAATAAATAAAATAAAATCCAAGCCGTAAAATCATTACTGAACAACTGTCACCACCATCCAGAATTCTTTTGTGATTGTGTTGGGAGTGGTACTGGGAACCCATGGGCATTCTACCTTTGAGCTACACCTCAGCCCTGTTTTATTTTTTAATATGGAAACAGGGTCTCACTAAGTCGCTGAGCGCCCCAGTAAGTAGCCGAGGCTGGCTTCGAACCTGCGCTCCTCTTGTCTCAGCCTCCCAAGTATTGGGATTACAGGCATGTGCCAGTATGCCCAGCTCAGAATTCTTAATATTACAAAACTAAAACTCTGTCCTCATGAGGCTCCTCCTCCTTCGACTCTCCCCAGGTCCTTGGTAACCGGCATTTTCCTTTCTATTGCTATGACTTTGACTATTCCACACCTCTTGAACTTTATAAAGCCAGAACTGGCCAGTCTTGTTTGTTGTGTTTAAATCCCAAATCTTTTCCGTCCACGAGGTCTTTGCTGTGCACGTTTGCACGGAGTTCCCGTTTCCCTGCATCCTCACCACCCTGGGTTTTAACAGTACCTATCATAACAGGAGTGAGGCTTTTTACTTGCTCAGACGCAACGATTAGAAAGCCCTAGATCACACTTGTGGCTCGCAGTTGACTTCTTTGGGACAGCTGTACTCACACAGGCTGGGAAAGAAGGATAAAACGCAACCTCCCAACCTCCTTTGCGATGGAGGTGGCCGCGTGACACTCTTGGCCAATGAGGCGTTGGCTGGTGCTGCCTCTTCTCCTGCTCCTTCCTGTCTCTAATGCGTACTCAGGGTCCAGTCATCCTAAAGCTGGAAATGTGATAGGAATGATGATTAGGTTAAGGGTGGTGGGACAGACTGATGAAAGGGTGGGGGTCCTAATGAGCCACGGCATCAGGCCCTCATGATGTGCCTCCAACCACCTGCGCACACCTGCTCTCTCTAAACCACCTCTAGCTTTTTATGTTAGTCCCACAGACACTCTTCTCTAAATGGGGTCCTGGTGTCATCGGCAGAGCTGGGCTTTCAGCAAAAAAGCCCGTCTT
This sequence comes from Muscardinus avellanarius, assembly GCF_963383645.1. Classification (NCBI taxonomy): domain Eukaryota; kingdom Metazoa; phylum Chordata; class Mammalia; order Rodentia; family Gliridae; genus Muscardinus; species Muscardinus avellanarius. The sequence continues at coordinate 5,037,780 of NC_137799.1, forward strand.
CTGGAGCCCGTTCTTGCCCACGAATGGGCTGGTAATACCAGTGAGGTGGAAGCCGGGCTCCCGGCTCCTGCTCCTGTTATCCCCACTTAGGAAAAGCCTTTTGTCTGTTCAAATGGCGAACAGACATCAATTGCAAGGAATGTGTCCACCTCACACGTGATGATGCACCAGTCGAGATGTCCACAGCTAACCCAGGAGTGGTGGTACACACCTACTAATTCCAGGGCTTGGGAAGCTGAGACAGGAGGATCACAGGTGTCAGAGGGTCACAGGTTGAGGCCAGCCTCAGCAACTCAGTGAGACCCTGTTTCAAAATAAAAAATAAAAAGGGCCAGGGGTGTAGTTGGGAAGTAGAATGCCCCTAGGTTCAACAATCCCCATTACCAAAATGAATAAATGAATGAAAGAATGAATGGATTAATTAAAAGATATGAAGATGGAGTCGGGCACACGCTTATAATCCCAGCATTCGGGAGGCGGAGACCGGAGGATCGCGGTTCGCGGACAGCCTCAGCTACTTAGCGAGGCCCTCTGCAACTCAGTGAGACCCGGTTTCAAAATAAAGAATAAAAAATAGGGCTGGGGGTGTAGCTCGGAGGTAGAATGCCTCTGGGTTCCATCCCCAGTTTTTTTTTAAAAAAAGATATGAAGATGTAGGTCAGCAGTAGAATATTATGGGGTTCAATCACCAGTCCAGAAAAGGATGTCTGTGGCTGAGCTGGGCGTGGTGGAGATGCCTGCCATCTCAGTACAGTACAGGCTGGGACCGGAGGTTAGCAGGTTCAAGGCCAGAACACAGAAACTCTTAAAAGTTAGATGTGAATATATAAAATATTATATATACATATGAATATGTGTATGTATGTATGTATGTGTATGTACATGTATGCATATGTGTATATGGGATATCCACGGCAGTATAATTTTGGGGGAAAATCTCAGCAGTCAACAGTAGGGATACAAGAAAGCCTGTAATGTCATCAAATTGGTGCTTTGAAAGTCAATTAAAATCATATCTTAGGAGAGGGACTCATGATAGGGGGAGGTATTTAGGCTGGAGTATGAAAAAGAGAAGCCAGGAAATGTTACAATTCCCGTTTTGCAAAAGTGCATAAATAACCAAAATGTCGAGTGGTGGAATTTTGCGAGACTTTATTTCCTTGTGTGGGCTTTTTCTATAGTTTCCCAGATTTCAAAATAATCACTATTGTGTATTTTTTTTTCAGAATAAATTAGGAAGAAATAAAGCAGCACATAAAAAACAAAAACAAACAATCAAAAACAAGACTCCAACTTCGTTTCTTTGCCAGGAAGCCGTCTTCTCCGTGGTCTTGCTGAGAGCTGGGGGAGGGGAGCTGGCGGTGCTGTAGGAGGGGTGCTCAGTGGCTGGCGGTGCTGTAGGAGGGGTGCTCAGCGGCTGGCGGGTGCTGTAGGAGGGGTGCTCAGCGGCTGGCGGTGCTGTAGGAGGGGTGCTCAGTGGCTGGCGGTGCTGTAGGAGGGGTGCTCAGTGGCTGGCGGGTGCTGTAGGAGGGGTGCTCAGTGGCTGGCGGTGCTGTAGGAGGGGTGCTCAGTGGCTGGCGGGTGCTGTAGGAGGGGTGCTCAGTGGCTGGCGGGTGCTGTAGGAGGGGTGCTCAGTGGCTGGCGGGTGCTGTAGGAGGGGTGCTCAGTGGCTGGCGGTGCTGTAGGAGGGGGTGCTCAGTGGCTGGCGGGTGCTGTAAGAGGGGTGCTCAGTTCCCGAGACAGGTCTCCTCCAGTGGCTGTCTCATCTGTCTTGGCCGCCCTGCCCTTTGCCGACTCCCGGGTTCTGGCGAGGGTTCCAGGCTTGGTAAGATCTGGTGCTGGAGCCGTGGTCCCTCTTTATTAAAGTGCACCGTCCACATAACTCAGTAATACAATTAGAGGCCATCCCTTGCTCAGACGGGCTGCGGTCAAGGCTACACAGCTACTTGTGTTTTCTTCCTTCACTTTTATTCGTCCTAATGTGTTGGTAAAAGGGTCTACCCTCAGACATCTGTACTTTCCTCCCTGTGAGCGTGGCAGAAAGCGGAGGCCCCTATCAATGTGCTCGGTGGTTGATTAAGTGAGTGTCCACATGGGTGATCGATAATTTACTAAAATATTCAAAACCCTTCCCGGCTTCCTGTGATGGGAAGAGTATGGCTGCTGTGTGTGTTCCTGAGCTGGCTGCTCTGCAGAGAAAGGTCTCCCCTGCTTCTCTGGTCTCTCTGTGTCTAAGCTTGGAGACTTACATGCTTTCTCCATAGCTAGAAAGGGCACTTTCAGAAGCAGAGATCTGATTACAGCACCCCTCACTTAAAACCATCTCTGGCCCTCACCCCACCCTTATGTGCTGCAGAGTCCAGGCCACATGATGACTTTTACATGATTTAATAAATGTGACTATAGTTTGGGTCTTGAATGTGGCCCACATATCGAAGGCTTGCTACCCGGCCTTTGTTAAAAGGTGGTGAAGCCGGGTATGGTGGTACATGCCTGTAATCTCAGTACCAGGGAGGCTGAGACAGAAGGATGGCAGGTTTGAGGCCATCTTCCACAACTTAGCAAGACCCTGTTTCAGAATAAAAATTAAAAGGCTGGGAGTGTAGCTCAGATTTAGAATGCCCCTGAGTTCAGTCCTCATTACAAAACACAAAAGCAAAGCAAAAAAAAGGGGGGGGGAGGTGCTGGAACCTTCAGGAAGTGATCCAGTGGGGGAGTTCTTTAGGTGCATGATGCTCCCTGCCCCCAAACAACAGCCAACTGGCTGTGGACTGAACCCTCTGAAACTATGAGCCCAAATAAACCTTTCCTCTTTTTACGCTGATTTCCTCAGGTGTTGCGTCACAGTGACGGGAAGCTGACTCACACACGCGCTGTCTAAGGCCATCGGGCTCCTCGCCACAGTCCGCGCTGCTCCGCACACCGGCCGCTTCTCACTTGGCAGGTGCTTGGGCCCACCAGCCCTCTCTTCCCTCTACCTCCCACTTTGAGGTAAATGGCTCCTCTTTGCCTTGGTAGACAGGGCTCAGGCCATCCTCGTGGGGAGGATGCTTTGACCATCCTCTCTGGGGACTCCAGTATCCTCCGTGTATGGCTCTTATCTTGCACTTGAACCTCGCCGTGCTTCCTGTTTCAACTGTGTCTGTCTCCCTTGCTAAGCTGTGGGCGAGCAAATTCTATTTGGGTCCTTATTTGCTTCTATCGGGTGGATGTTGCCGAACAATCTGGGAGTGCAGGAATCCTGGCATGGAGACTGTGATCAATGCTAATGCTTAATGCGTCTCTCCCTTTTCTGCCTCTCGAATTAACAAATTCCTTGTAATCTTAGATGCTAGAATTGTTAGCGCTGGAGGGAATCCATCTCCTTATTCTCTAGACACAGGTTTGGAAGGTTCGGGGCAGGGAACCCTGACTAGGCTGATTTCGATTTTCAGGCTATCTTTGTCTTTGGGGTCGATTTGGCCCTCGTGGTCACCATGTCTTCAGCATCAGCATCCTGTCAAACTCCCCATCACCAGGCGCGGTGGCCATAACTTCAATCCTAGTGCTTGGGAAGCTGAGGTAGAAGGATCGCAGGTTCAAAGCTAGCCTCGGCGACTTAACAAAACTATTTCAAAATAAAAAATAAATAAGCTGGGCGTGGTGGCGCACACTTGTAATCCCAGCATTCGGGAGGCTGAGATGGGAGCTGAGGAGGTTCACGGCCAGCCTCGGCTACTTAGTGAGGCCCTTTGCAACTCAGTGAGCCCCTGTTTCAAAATAAAGAATAAAAAAATAGGACTGGGGTGTAGATTGGAGGTAGAATGCCCCTGGGTTCCATCCCCAGTACCAATAGACAGATAGATGGATGGATGGATGGATGGATGGATGGATGAATGGACAGACAGACAGGCAGGGCATGAGAGGAAAAGTTTCAGAAGAGAGCAAAAGAGGATTCTTTCCCATACTTGCTTTAGATTAATTATAATAAAGCTGATTCTTTTTTTGTGTGTACTAGGGATGAAACCCAGGGGCATTCCACCTCCAAATGCCCCATACACCCCAAGCCTCATTTTTAATTTTTTATTTTGAAACCGGGTCTCACTGAGTTGCCAAGGGCCTCACTAAGTAGCTGAGACTGCCCTCGAACCTGGATCCTCCTGTCTCAGCCTCCCGAATGCTGGGATGACAAGTGTGCGCCGCCACGCCTGGCTAATAATAAAGCCGATTCTAAGCAACTTAAAAAATAATTGGTGCTCTAAGCCTTAACCAGGAGAACATGGATGAATACTCCAGATACTGTCCGTGGTGTTTATTGGGCTAGGCTGGACCATTGGCTCCCCAGCTCTTTAGCAAACACGGGGCGCATTCAGCATATGTTTATTGATGGCTAATGCGCGTGCCTACGACATCCCCAGGACGGCCCCTCAGCCTCGTCCTCAGCCCAGCCCGCAAGGTCACGGCGGTGTCTTAGTCCCCTTGTCGTTTACCGAGGCAGGTTTTGTTCAGTCTGTCCAGTGACATGCCACCCAACCATCCGAGGCACTGCTCTGCTTCTAGTGAATCCTTAATAATTATTAATTGATGAGGGCGTTCGCTCAGTCTGAATGCTAAAACCACGTGCTCTCTGGTTGTGATGAGAGCCACGGCATATTTTAATTAAATACTGACAACTTTAATTCTGATCGCTCATTCTAATACCCCTGAGCTGGCTGCATCAAGCTAATGGCTTGTTCATTTTGGAAGATATTAGCAGCAGGGTGCTGCCTTTTACCCAAACATAAGATCATCATAATTAAAATCTGATATTGCTCGAAATGAACTCCTTTAAAATAATTTCTATCCCACAAACACACACGGATGCGGGCGTCTAAGTGGCAACATTCCCCAGAATTTACTACGCCTCGGAGAAACCCTGTCCATTCCCTTCCAAAATGAGAAGTTTTCTGTGGACGTGATAAAAGCCTCCTTACTAGGTTCAGGGGAAATGTGTATTTCCACGGATCAATTTCTGAGTTTCCCAGAAGAGGGAAGCCACAGAGAAATCCTGAAAACTAATGACTGTGGGAACAAAGACTATTTGTACCTTATTACCCCGAGTGGAGTCGAAACCACCAAATCAGAGAATGAAACAAAGGAAAGTCTTGCGTGCGTGTGTGTGTGTGTGTGTGTGTGTGTGTGTGTGTGTGAGAGAGAGAGAGAGGGAGGAGAGAGAGAGGGAGGAGAGAGAGAGAGGGAGGAGAGAGAGAGGGAGGAGAGAGAGAGGGAGGAGAGAGAGAGAGGGAGGAGAGAGAGAGGGAGGAGAGAGAGAGAGGGAGGAGAGAGAGAGAGGGAGGAGAGAGGGAGGAGAGAGAGCACACTTGAGCAGGAGGGTGTGAGGGTGTGGGGGACTGGACATGGTAAAGAGATGGGCTTTGAGGATATGAGGGATGGAATACTTGGAGAGGGGATCCAAGAAGGCAATCATTAATTCATTGCCTCAATTCATTACTGCCCTGTGCTTACACTGAGCCTCTACCGAATCCCAGGCATTGGCCATCCAGTGGCGCTTGCAGCATGCTTGATCCTTTTTCTTTTTTTTTGTACTGGGAACGGAACCCAGGGGCATTCTACTTCCAAGCTACACCCCCAGCCCTATTTTTTATTCTTTATTTTGAAACGGTCTCACTGAGTTGCAAAGGGCCTCAGTAAGTAGCCGAGGCTGTCCGCGAACTGTGATCCTCCGGTCTCAGCCTCCCGAATGCTGGGATGACAAGCGTGCGCCACCATGCCCGGTTCTTTTTTTTTTTTTTTTTTTTCTTTCTTTCTTTCTTTCTTTCTTTCTTTCTTTCTTTCTTTTTTTTGTGGCACCGTGTATGATTGAACCTCGGAGTGTTCTACTTCTAGGGTACACTCTCAACCCTTTTTATTTTTTATTTTGAAACAGGGCCTGCCTCTCCAAGTTGCAGAGGGCCTCCTGCTAGGTTGTTGAGGCTGGCCACGAACCTGCGATCCTTCTGTCTCAGCCTCCCAAGTGTGGGGGTCACAGGCGAACACCGACATGCCCGGCTCTAAAGCTTGATCTAGAAGACTGTGGGCGGGGTTTACGGGGGCTGCAAACTCCCCGAAATTGTATATAAACGCCCCTGTTTATGGCTACATATGGGCACCAGCAGAAACTGACTAGTATCCTTGGGTCACATGCTGTAGTCTTCTAGTGATCTCAAAAGGCAGCAAACAGGCAAGGACTGCGCCTTCTCTGGTCTCCTAGAAGAAAGAATGCCCAAAGCAAGCCGGCAGCTCTGTGCTTTACTTACGTTTGTAGAATTAAAGAATATTTCCTACAAACTGCACACAAACCCTACATCCCAAAGAAGTCAAAGGACCACCCAAAGGAGAAGTGCGGGGCAGGGTCGTGTCCTGAGGGAAAGCCCGAGCGGACGGAGCCATCTCCAGCCCTCGCTTCTGTGTGGAGTCCGCCAGTGGGAAACCACCAGCGCCTTCTCCAGATAGTCAGGAGTTTCTTTAATATGCACTAAGCATCCGTGTCAAAAGCTTTACCTACAAAGTGTTACTAAAGCCCACAGCTATTTTATTTTATTTTAATTAATTTATCTTTTGTGTTACTGGGATTGAACTCGGGGGCTTTCTACCTCTGAGCTACGCCTCCCGCCCTTTTTTAAAATGATCAATCGATTGATTGATTGGGATGCTGGGGATTGAACTGAGAGGCATTTTCCCTTTGAGCTACACCCCCAACCCTATTTTTGTTTTGCTTTGAAACAGGGTCTCTCCAGGCTGCTGAGAGTGTCACTACTTGCCGAGGCTGGCCTCTTATCTGTGATCCTCCTGTCTCGGCCTCCCAAATACTGGGATTACAGGTACACGCCACCGCACTGGCTTCACAGCTATCCTTCCTAGTCTTGTCTTACAGATAAGAAAGCAGGTTTGGGGAAGATCACTAGCGGGTCAAGTTCTACGGCTAGAAGTTTTCTGTAATCCTTACCACCTCCCTTAAGAAAAGCTATAAATAGCAGCCCCATAGAGGTGAGGTTGGTGTCAGGAAATGAAAGCAACCGTGTGACCCAAGTCAGCAAAGCCGCTTTTCGCAGGAGACTATAATTAATTTAAATCGTGTTTAAGAGTTGCCTCGTGGAAAGCAACATCAGGGCCCAGATTGTGTGCATAATTTATCTCTGTGGTTCCAGAACTAGCGGGTTTAAATCGCGATGGCGCAGCGGGGTTGGGGCGAAGTGGGGCATTATTAAGGAAGCAGGATCCGGGGCAGCGACACGGTTTTGAAATCTTGGTTAGCGGAGCCTGGCAGGACTGAAGCTTTTCTTACCATCTGGACTCTGTTTATACTCTCCCTTGCTCCTTCAAACACTGAGGCGCTTAAAACAACTTATTGTGACATTATTTCCAACTTACACAAAAATAGTACAAAGAATCCCTGGATCCCTTTCACCCGGATTCTAAGACTGTTCGCGTCTTCACCACATTTGTTTATCTTTCTCTCTTTCAATAAACACACTTATGTGGCTTTTTTTTAAGCAGACCCACTGATGCTCTTTTCTTTACTTTTTCCCCCAAAACAAAGATATCTCCTTCTGTAACCATGATACGATGAACGAAATCATGAAATTATCACTGGTAAAAATATGACTAGCCAATCTTCAGACCTTGCCCAGTTTCATCCGGTGTCCGTGTCCCAATCAGATCAGTAAAAGAAAATCCCGAGCTGGGCGTGGTGGCCCACACTTGTGATCCCGGCATTCCGGAGGCTGACGCCGAGGGTTGTGGTTCGAGGCCAGCCTCGGCTACTTAGTGAGGCCCTCTGCAACTCAGTGAGACCCTGTTTCAAAATAAAGAGTAAGAAATAGGGCTGCCACACTGCATGTGACTTATTTTTATTTTGCGACAAGGTTTCTTGCCGAGTCGTCCAGGCTGGCCTCAAATTTGTAATCCTCCTGCCTCAGCCTTCTGAGAAGCTGTGATTGTAAGCATGAGCCGCCACCCCCTGCAATCCTCCACCCCTTTTTAAGACTATGAAGTTTTTACTTTTATTTATTTATTTATTTTGGTGGTACTGGGGTTCCTGGAAACCCTTCTACCTCTGGGTTACACTCCCAGACACACACACACACACACACACACACACACACACACACACACACACACACACACGACATCCCTCTTGTCCCTATCTTCTCTGCTCCAAGTTGCACAAGCTTAGCTCTTTGAAGGAAAGGACATACGGATTTGGGCAGGTTCTCTCCACCAACAGAGACAGGATCGTGCCGGGCGTGGTGGGCACGCTTGTCATCCCCGCGCTCGGGAGGCAGAGACAGGAGGATCGCGCAGGTTCGAAGCCAGCCGCGCGCGCTGGCTTAGGAGACCCTGTTTCCAAACAAAAATGTAAAAATAGGTCTGGGAGTGTAGCCCAGAGGTAGAGGGGCTTCCAGGAACCCCAGTACCACCAAAAAAAAAAAAAAAAAAAAAAAAAAGACAGGATCGTTCCACTAACCTGGCCAGGCAGGACAGAGAAACAGAGGTCCAACTCCACAAAGCCAACTTTGACCAGCATCTCCAGTGGTTTGGTTGGACTCTCCAAGTCTTCTCTTCTTCCACAACTCTACTCTCTGGATTTTTTCTTCAGAGGTCTGGACTTCACTACCCCCCCCCCCCCCCCCCGCAGAAGTCACTACTCTAGGTTTTGTCTGTATGACCTTTTTTTTCTGTACTTGGGATGGAACCCAGGGCCTTTCTACCTCCGGGCTATACTCTCAGATCTAATCTTTTATATTTTATTTGGAAACAGGGTCTCACTAAGTTGCTGAGAGCCTCACTAGGTAGCTGAGGCTGACTTTGAACTTACGCGATCCTCCTGTCTCAGCCTCCCAAGCGCTGGGGTTGCAAGTGTGCGCCTCCACGCCTGGCTTTGTCTGTTTGATTTTGACTAAATACTTCTAAATAGAATCATCCAAGCAGGGCGTGGTGGCGCACGCTCGTAATCCCAGCGTTCGGGAGGCTGAGACAGGAGGATTCGAGTTCACGGCCAGCCTCAGCTACTTAGCGAGGCCCTTTGCAACTCAGTGAGACCGGGTTTCAAAATAAAGAATAAGCCGGGCGTGGTGGCGCACGCTTGTAATCCCCGCGCTTGGGAGGCGGAGACAGGAGGATCGCGCTGGTTCGGAGACAGCCTCGCTGGCTTAAGAGACCCTGTTTCCAAATAAAAACTATAAAAATAATAGGTCTGGGAGTGTAGCCCGGAGGTAGAAGGGCTTCCAGGAACCCCAGTACCAAAACAAACAAACAAACAAAAAACAAAATAAAAAATAACAAATAGGGCTGGGGGTGTAGCTCAGAGGTAGAATGCCCCTGGGTTCCATCCCCAGTACCATATAAATAAATAAATAGAATAACAGAGTACTTGTCCTGTTGTGACTGTCTTATTTTACTTAACACAGGACCCTGAAGGTTCCTTCACTGAATTGTCTCTGACTACATATTAACTAGTCTACAGAACTTCTTCACATCTTCATCAGAGTAGCATATGTCAGAACTTTTCTTTTGACACTGGGAATTGAATCCAGGGGTATTCTACCTCTGAGCTACACCCCATTTATTTATTTATTTATTTATTTATTTATCGTTCTAGAATTAAACCTAGGGACATTCTACCTCCAAACTACACAACCAGCTCTATTTTATTTTTTATTTAGAAACAGGGTCTTGCTAAGTTACCGAGAGCCTTTGCTAAGTTGCTGAGAGCCTCACTGAGCTGCTGAGGCTGGCTACGAGCCTGGGTCTCCTGCTTGAGCCTCCGAGCCGACCAACTGGCTCTAACTTCCCGCTCTGTCAAGGCGGGATCGTACTCTGTCCTCTGGATAATGCCGCATTTTGTTTATGTGTTCGTTTGTGGATGGCCACTTAGGTTACTGCCACTTTTTGGCTATTGTAAATAATGCTGCTAAGAACTTGGGTGTATAATGATCTCTTTGAGACCCTGCTTTTAATTCTCTTGGAAGTACGCCCAGCAGCAAATGGTTGGCTCTTTATTTTCCCCTCCGTAATTAATACGTATCCTGGGGAAGGATACTTTAAGACTATGTAAAAATCCTCTTATTTTTGTCACACTTGCCCAACTAGTTTTACTATCTATTGATTTGTACCTGAATCGATTATTCTAATGGTCACCAAACAGCGGTTTTCTAGTTTTATCATCCTTTCTACATTTATTGGCTGGCATTCTACTGTCGGGAGACATTTGCCTTCCCCTTTATTTATGAATATAAGCCTTTTGTGTGTGTGTATGTGTATGTGCAGTACTGGTGATTGAACCCAGGGGCATTTTACCTACAACGTACACACCCCGTCCTATTTTTATTTTATTTTTTTGCTGTACCAGGGCCATTCTACCTCCGAGCTACACCCCCAGCCCTATTTTCTAGTCTTTTTTTTATTTTTGAAACAGTCTCCCTGAGTTGCGAAAGGCTGTCCGCAAACGGAGATCCTCCTGTCTCAGCCTCCCGATTGCTGGGATCACAAGCGTGGGCCACCACACCCGGCTCCTATTTTTATTTTGAAATAGGGTCTCACTAAGTTGCCGAGGCTGGCTTCGAACCTGCGGTCCTCCTGTCTCAGCTCCCCACGTACTGAGAACGCGTTTACCACGCCCGGCTAAGGTAAACGCATCCCATTCCAGAGGGTTAGGAGGCTTTACTGCACCGGGGTGCTTTATTGCCTCGAGCACTTCTTTTCCATGGGCCTCCCAGGAGCACAAGTTTGGGGGGCACGCGGCCCTTTCTGTAGTTCTTTGCCACCCACTATTAAGGCAACTAGAGTGTAGCCTGACTTCCCCAAGTCGAGATCTGGCCAGCTGGTCAGTCTTGGCTCTGAGCGGACCGACACCCTGTTTCCCACGGTGCCAGCGCCGGCTCCCTGTCCCGGCCGCCGCGCGCACTACATTTCCCAGAGGCCTCTGCGGCCTACGTCATCAGCGCGCGCAGCCCCGGAGAGCCCGCGGCGGCGGCGGCAACATGGCGGACGTGCTGAGCGTCGGGGTGAACCTGGAGGCCTTCTCGCAGGCCATCAGTGCCATCCAGGCGCTGCGCTCGAGCGTGAGCCGGGTGTTCGACTGCCTGAAGGACGGAATGCGCAACAAGGAGACGCTGGAGGGCCGCGAGAAGGCCTTCATCGCGCACTTCCAGGACAACTTGCACTCGGTCAACCGGGACCTCAAGTAGGTACCGGCCGAGGGGGCCGGGTCGGGCCCCGCCGCTCCCCACCCCGCGCCGATCCCACGCGGGTCTCCCCGGTCTGGGGCTGCCCGGCCTTTTCCTCGCGCCCCGTTCTCTGCCCGCCCCCTCCGAGTCTCTGCCAGCCCCTCCGGGACTCCTTCCTCCCGGCCCCCTCTCTCGTCCCCATCCTCTCGGCCCCTAGTCCTGGCTGCTTTCAGTCGAGCTCGATCCCTGCCCCGAGCGTTCCTTTCTGACCAGAGGCGTGCTCTGCCCGGGAACTCCCACTTCCCTGAGCTTAGCAGGTGTCTCACCTGTGGGACCTCCGCCCCGTGCTCAGGCCGTATATACTGTAAGGTCCAGTGGTCCTGGAAGGACTGTTGCTTACAGGACCTGATCAGCGCTGCCCCACAGCCAAGCGAGAGAACCGGGTGTGACTAGCCCCAGTTCCACGTCCCTGAACCTGGAATTCGTCAGTTCCCGCTCATCTCACTCCTAACGCGGCAGAGCAGGGCTTAATCTGTCGTCCCCTCGTCCCCTACCCCTTCCCAAACCACCCGCTCAGCACTGTGGAGTCGCTTTCATTGCTCCTGCTTAGTTCTTCCTAGGTAGAACCAGTCTCTTAATTTGTTAGGGAATCTAATCACTTATGTTTGTGACCCCCCCCCACAACAATTGTGTGTGTGTGTGTGTGTGTGTGTGTGTGTGTGTGTTTTACTGGGGATTGAACCCAGGAGCTTTATACTTCTGAGCAACACCCCAGTCCTGGTGTATTTTTTACTTTGAAATAAGGTCGCACTAAGTTGTTGAGGCTGGCTTGGAACCTGCAGTCCTCCTGTCTCAGCCTCCCAAGTACTGGGATTACAGGCACGTGTTGCTTGCTTGCTTGAGTCTCATCTCCGTGTTCAATCCCAATAAATACTGGGATTACAGGTGCGCACCACCACGCTCAGCTGGCAGGCACTTCTTGGTTGCTTAGGTTTTGAACTTGCCTTCCTTCCCTTAAGAGAGTCATTCCTTCCCGGGAAGGTTAAAATTTTAGGATATTAGTAGAGGTGGGCGCTTTTTATTTTATTTTATTTTTTTTGGCGGTACTGAGAATGGAACCCAGGGGCATTCTACCTCCAAGCTACACCCCCAGCCCTATTTATTTATTTATTTTTATTTTGAAACAGGGTCTCACTGAGTTGCAGAGGGCCTCACCAAGTAGCTGAGGCTGTCCGCGAACCGCGATCCTCCTGTCTCAGCCTCCCGAATGCTGGGACTGCAAGAGTGTGCCACCACACCTGGCTAGAGGAAGGTGTTTGGTGAGCTAGTCATACTATGATTTCTGGACTGGTTGGACCTTTTTTTATATTGGGTGTGTTTTTCTCTGCCTTCAGTAGCTGCCATAAGTCATATAGCCCCCCTCGACTCCCACAGCTACTTGCTGTTTTGGGGTGCGGTCCCCAGCTCCGGTTACTACTTTCCTTGTTTGAGGGGCTGCGCTAGCTTGTTCCTCTCTTTCGTTCCCATATTGCTCTGATTCGCCTCGCTTTGTGATGGTCAAGGTATTCTAATCCTTCGCCATTTTAGAAACTTTAGAAATGTTCACATTCCCCCTCTGCCTTTTTCAATCTTTGTATAGTCGTACCAAGAAGGTATCCGAAGGTTCCAGAAAGAACGTGGCCTGAGGCGCCGTTCCTGGGGAGCCTTCGTTGGCAGGTGGGCACTGACCCCGCGGAACGAGCCCCCGGAGCGTGCCATTGCCGTTGGCTCTCTTTCCAGAGCGTCTCCAGCATTTTCCTGTTAGACGGAAGTGTGTGTGTTTGACACAGCCCCCTCGGTGGTGTCTTCCCATTCCATTTGTTTATTTGATCTCCTCTTTGTTTTGCTAAGTTTCACCATCTGTGAAGCATCATGTCAAGTGTATCCCTATGTGAATGATAAATAATCATCATTTGTTCAGGTACTTGCTGTTCTGCCAGATGTAGTGATCCGCACGTGGGTCTGGAAACCCTCAGTGAGAGGCGGCGTCACACCTCATTGCAGGATCTCAGAGTCTCCGCCCCCCGCAGAGACTGATTCGAGCCGTTCAATCCTGATTTTAGGAATCTTACTGATTCTCGCGGCCTTAACTGTGTTCTGCTTTGGAACACCACCAGGGAGTTCGATTTTCAATGAAGATAAACCCCCAGCTAGGGGTCTTCTTGGTGGTTCCTGAACTTTTTTACCTTTCAAATACAAATACTTCCGTATTTCTCCTTAAAAGACTCCTGCTGGCGCTTTGATGAGCAGCCCTTGCCTGTCGTGACCAGCTTCACTGGAGTTGAAGTGGACGCAGGTTCATCTGCGTTGCCCGTTTCCTTTTCAGTGAGCTGGAACGCCTGAGCAACTTGGTGGGCAAGCCATCCGAGAATCATCCTCTCCATAACAGCGGGCTGCTGAGCCTGGATCCTGTGCAGGACAAAACTCCCCTCTACAGTCAGCTCCTGCAGGCCTACAAGTGGTCCAACAAGGTAAGAGATGACATAATGGCACTGACAGGGGAGAGCCGAGGGTGGCTGGCCTCCACAAGTTCAGACAGTGAGAGGAAGCCTTGATTTCTTTTTTATTTTTGACTCAGCAAGGGGGTTGTAGAGATGGAAGTTTTAGAATCTTGCTGTCTAAATGTATCTTGTAGTCCTTTTAAGTCTTTGAGGATACATAATGATACTCAGATTATTACCTTTACAAAGGAATTGTAAGTATTTAACCAGGAGACAGGGAGTAGGGAGCGGCTTCCATGAACACTTTGATATTGTATGCAGTATGTTGTGGTATTTTTGTCTAGGCAAAGTGTCCCCACTTTCATCAGATTCTTAGGGGTTCACGACTCTGGAAAGTTAACTGGTGATGTAAGTGTTTAGCCATTCACATTGTTGATGTTTTTGTATTATCTTTTCCCTGTCATTGATGGAAAACCATCGCAGAATGCTGTCTGTGAGATTACTCTTTAAATATTTGAGAGCCCATGTTGTTCTTAACATGCTCCATAGAATTTGACGTTCATGGCTTCCTTCAGCAGGCAAGCCTATGGCATAGACTTTAGGGTGATCGTGAAAGGAAAACTAAATGGTAATTTTAAAAATAACAAGAGTAAAGCCAGGTATAGTGGTGCATGCTTATAATCACAGCACTGGGGAGGCTGAGATAGGAGGATTGCGCAGGTTCGAAGCCAGCCTCAGCTACTTAGGCTCTCAGCAACTTAGTGAGACCCTGTTTCCAAATAAAATATAAAATAGGCCTGGGAGTATAGCCTGGAGGTAGAAAGCCCCTACTACCACCCCCCCCACACACAAATAAATAAATAAGTAAATAAATAAATAAATAAATAACAGGAGCAAAGCCGGGCGTGGTGGCACACACTTGTAATCTCAGTATTTGGAAGGCTGAGACAGGAGGATCTGGGTTTGTGGCCAGCCTCAGCTACTTAGGCCCTCTGCAACTTAGTGAACCCTGCTTCAAAATAAAGAATTAAAAAAAAAAAAAACAGGCTGGGAGTGTAGCTCGGAGGTAGAAGCCCCTGGGTTCAATCCCCAGCACCACAAAAAACAAAACGGGAGCAGTTAGGCTCATAGGCCTGGACATGGTTTGCTCACTGCTGACTTCCTTGTGCGTGCCTGCGATGTGTCGTCTGGTGTGCGTGTTGGTGTGCGTGTTTTGCTGTTGCTAGGGAACTAGAGAATGCTTTAGCAAGTGTTTCAGAAGCATCTCGCTATACTCTGCTACGTCCCTGCAGGTGATTGTCCTTACTGTTACCGGTCGTGTCCTGTTAGGCCCGCTCCATTTTCCATGTCTTTTTCCTCCTGTTCCTGGTCCACTCTTGGGTCTTGGATGACAGACAAGCCTCGACAGTTTTTCTCTTGTGCAGAATTTTTTTCTGTGATTTCTTTCTTTTTTCCCCCCTGCGGTACTGGGGGTTGCACTCAAGGGCATTCTACCTCGAAGCTACCCCCCCCCCCCCCAGTTTTTATGTTCTATTTTTAAACAGTCTCATTAAGTTGTGGAGGGCTTCAGGAGTTTGCGGAGGCTGGCCGCAAACCCGAGAGAGATCCTCCTGTCTCAGCCTCCCAAGTACTGGGATTCCAAGCGTATGCCACCACGCATGGCTTTTATTTTGAAACAGGGTTTCATTAAGTTGCTGAGGCCAGCTTCAAAGCTGTGATCCTCCTGTCTCAGCCTCCCAAGTACTGATGTATAGATTATTACCACTGTGCCCAGCTAGGCCCCACCTCTTAAGAGGATGTCATGCTTTTGACCTGTGACGCTCTGGAAACACACTTAAACACATCCAAACCGGAGCAGAGGAGCTACGAGGAAGAACAGATATGATCTCTGACTTTGCAGTTGCGGAGACTGGACGTGGGACTGTCCCAGCCCATCACAGATGGCCGGTCCTCTCAGACTGTCCTGTGTGAGCATCCTGGTGTTCCCGGGGCAGGCTTGGTCATAACTTTGCCTGGTGACGAGTAGAGTCTGGCCGGTGGGTGTGTGGCGCGACTTACTGCTGGTTGGACTTCCTGTAGAAAGTGTGTTTTGGTGTGTGGGTAAGGGAGCTGTGTTGATATGTCATGTGGGTGAAGTTGTTGTGAGACTTGTCTAGAGAGGAGGCCTTTTGGCTCGTCTCAAAACCACGAGTGGCTGACATTCCCTGGGAATGCCCGGTCTCACATCGAAAGATGACACTTTACTTTTGAATGAGGGTAATTTAATTATTCATTGAATTTAATTGTGCATCTATTAAAGTAGGAGTCCCTGACTTTCACCCTGGCCCCAAAGTGGAAAAGGGATGGTATTAAAAAGAAATGCATGGGCTGGGCGTGGTGGCGCACGCTTATAACCCCAGCATTTGGGAGGCTGAGGCAGGAGGATCGCAGTTCGCGGACAGCCTCAGCTACTACTTAGTGAGGCCCTTTGCAACTCAGTGAGACTCTGTTTCAAAATAAAGAATAAGCCGGGCGTGGTGGCGCACGTTTGTAGTTCCCGCGCTTGGGAGGCAGAGACAGGAGGATCGCGCTGGTTCGGAGCCAGCCTGGCTGGCGTAAGAGACCCCATTTCCAAATAAAAAAATATAAAATAGGTCTGGGAGTGTAGCCCAGAGGTAGAAAGGTTTCCAGGAACCCCAGTACCACACACACACACACACACACACACACACACACACGAATAAAAATAAGACTGGGGGTGTATCTTGAAGGTAGAATGGCCCTGGGTTCCATCCCCAGTACTGCAAAAAGAAAAAAATAAATGCATGTAAACGGGCCTCTTGCCCTGGACATGCTACATGTTAAACTGTGTAGACATTTATCACAGATGATCGGTCTCACATGACCACGTGAGGAGGCATGGGCTTGGGCCCCGGCGGGGTGGGGCGGCCCCGCGGAGTCCCTGCATCCTCACTGCTCCCTGGTGTTTCGAGCAGGGAGTGGTCAGGAGAGGCCTCTGAGCCGACCTCCGCGCTGCCCAGCTCCACGATACTTTGCGTTTCCCGACTCAGTTCCCTGGTTTCCTCAGAAGCTCGATGCTGGGGCCAGTGTCGCTGAAAGCTTTCAGCGATGGGGAACGTTCTCCCCTTCGTGGTCCATCGTCGGGACGATGCACGCGCTGTTTGTTCAGGTTGCACCCCCCCCCCCCCAAGGAAGTAGCCTCGAGGAAGCAGCCAGCGCTCTCATTTCAGCTGGCGACGTGGAAGGAGCGAACAGTTAATTATATGTGTTTGTTTTGCCTCTCCCACAAATGAAAAGAGCTTTTGAATCGCTAAAGCTTCACCATTCATCATTTTCTCGCCAAGAGTGTAAACCAGTCAGTGCAGGAGTGTGGTAAGTGAAGTTTGGGGTAACTTGCTGACGTCAGCGTTCCGCGCTGTGGCTGAGGACCGAGGGAGGTGCGGAGGGCTCTGACACCGCCCGTTACGGCAAACTTTCTGTTTTATGTGCTCTTGGCCATAGGAACGGCTTGTGCATGCCTAATGACTAATTCTTTTCTGTAGGGGCTTTTTCTAATTTCTGTAAAGTCGGTTAGAATATTAATTACATGGTCGTTAGCCTAATTGTGAGAATATCACATTTAAAAATTAATCTAATTTGGGGAAATGATGTCAGATTGCTGTGAGCAGCACTTTCTCGTGCTGAACTGGGGAAAGAATTTAGCTTTTAACCATTAGGCCCCGATAGATAATTGTTCTGTGGAAGGATGACAAGCTCTCTTGACTAGGGCGAAAAATAATTGGCATCAACGCCGTTCTTGCTATAAAACAGTCAGTGTAGCCTTTATCACTTACTATGTTCAGACGTGCTGAGAGCCAGCCCAGCGTATCCTGAAGGTCCCGTTCTAAGGGCTCCAGCGTCTGTCACCAGGCTTTTATGTCTAGCTTTGACTTTGCTCATTTGTTTTTGGCAGAAGTCTACTTTATAAAGTTGTCCCCCGGTGTCTGTCAAGAACTGGCTTCAGGACCCCTCCCCCAAACGCCCAGGATACCAAAGTCTATGGATGCGCAAGTCCCTTATATAAAATGGCGCCGTATTTGCACATGATCTACGCGTGGCCTCCCATAGATTTTTTATTTTGCTTAAGCATCTTATTATGTTGTCCAAGCTGATTTCGAACTCATGAGCTCAAATGATTCTCCTGCCTCATCTTCCCTAGTAGCTGGGACTATAGGTGTGTACCGTGGTGCCTAGCTTCTCCCGTGTACTTGATTTATTTTCTTATTTATTTATTTATCTATTTTTGTGTGCTACCGGGGATTAAATTCAGGAGCATTCTACCTCTGAGCTACACCCCCAGCACTAGTTCATTATCTTTTTTAAATTCTGAAACAGGGTCTCACTGAGTTGCGGATGGCCTCACTAAGCAGCTGAGGCTGGCTGTGAACCTGCGCTCCTCCCGTCCCAGCCTCTGAAGTTCTGAGATTACAAGTGTTGCCGCCACGCCTGGCTGACCATTACTTTAAACCATTTCAGGATAAAAATAGGTCTGTACCACCAGCCATATATATATATATTTTCATTCTTTATTTTTGAAAAAGGGTCTCACCAAGTTGCGGGGGCTTCACTAAGCAGTCGAGGCTGGCTGCTAACCTGTGATCCTCTTGTCTCAGCCTCCCAAGTCCTGGAATTACGCGTGTGCGCCACCGTGCCCAGCGAGAGTAACTTTTACTCCAAGGGAATGCACTTAACAACCTGAAGGCGCTTCCTCCACCGTCCCCTCCTAGACTCGGCATAATCGGCACCCTCGTGGCTCGGTTACCGTGACGTCTGTCGCCCACGTCCCTAGTTGAGGGTAGTCTTTCTGCCTTTGCTGACGGAGTTGAAGCAGTTCTGCAGTGCACTGCGGAGCCTTTCCCGTGGGGCCCTTGTCCCCTTTGGAGGGTAAGCCATGAGCTCCAGAAGGGAGGTGCAGTGTCCTTCTTGTTCCTTACTGGGCGTCCCCAGCACCCCAGGCGCCTGGCGCAGCAGGCTTGCACTTAAACCCACTGGGCGAGGGAGAGTCAGGGGCAGCTCTGGTGTTTTTAGCTTGTGGCGCTCTTGCTGCTGGCTTGCTGGTGCGTGGCGGAGCGCCCTGAGGACCTCTGCACTGTCAGTGTCTGAGAAGTGTAGGTGTGCTACTCGTACATGAGAGAGGTTCCTGGGATCTCGCGATTGGGGTGGGTTTCCAGAGGGTAATTTGGAAGGATGGGAGGTCAGGTGGGTGAATGGATGACAAGCTCTTTGAGGCTGAGGTTAGCGCTTCATCTGCATCCTTTGTCACCCGGTGTGCCTTAGGTGCGCCGAGTTGACAGCAGTGCTTAGGAGGGCGGGGTGGGTAGAAGTCCTTTGGAGTTGGCTAAGTCAGGCTAATCGGAGCTGCCGCACCTGCTGTCAGGGGTTTCGAGGCAGCTGTCGCTCCGCCCGCCGTGTGAAAGCTGTCTGGGAGGAGTGGCATCCACTCGGCCAGCCTCGTGGGGTCACCTTACTGTGGGGGGAGTACGATCCACTGGGTGAAGGAGTGACCTGCCAGTGCTCAGCCTCCCCAGCAAGCTCTGGCTGGTGATGGCTGCCAGCCGGCGGAATGAGTCTAGCACAGCTGTGGTACCTGGAATAGTGCGCAGGTGTGCCGAGTGTGCAGCGTCAGCTGGTCCTGGGCGGTTCGATAGGAAAGGCAGCGCTTTGGGCAGCATTCACTCAGGAGAGCCCTCTGGAGAGCGGGTTGTGGCCCGGGCTGTCCGCGCCCGGCTGTGTGACCTCGGCTGGGTTACAGTGTCCTTGGGGGGAAACTGTAGGGTTGGACCGGGACCTCTCAAGGCCCTTTCAGCTCTCCCTTGGAACAGTCGGGCGGCCTTGGTGCTGTGTCCCTTGGGTGTGGACGTGAAGTCTGTGGGGACAGGAGAGGAGTCTGTCCATCTCTTCCCTTATCCAGGAGCGTTTCCAAAGTGCAGGGAGCTGTCGTCAGGGCTCCGGAGCATCTCACTGAGGCAGAATAGAGGCTGCCCGTGAGGAGCTCAGTGGAAAATTACCTCGCAAGGTCCTCCCGCAGCACCGGCCTCAGCAGTGCGCCAAGTGTAAATGTTAATGAAAACCAAGTGGCCGCCCTGCAGCTGAAATGGTTTCCATCTCCAGGCTGCGGGCCAGTTGCACACCTCGATGTGGTTTGTGGAGCTTGCCACTTTGTCGTTGCCACAGTCAGGTTTGCGATGGCCTCGTTCTTTTCTATGGGAGAGGACCGGCAGTCTTCGGAAGCTGCGCCGGCTGCCCGGGGCGGCTGCGGAGGCGCGTGGCGCGTGGCGCAGGCGGCCTGCCCGCAGGGGCCGCCGTCGGGGCTCAGCGGGGATCCTCTGTGGCGCTTTTTTGTTAGTCTTTTCAGGACGGATGAGGTTTGTCCAGAACTTTCTGTAGAATATAACCGGAACCTTAAAATGGCATGTCTCCTCTCTTTCTGGAATACTAGGTAGAAAGGAAGTTGTCTCACATGCCAAGTTGCGTGTGGCCGGTGGGAAGGAGGCCCATCGCTGCGCGCAGAGGGCCTGTTCCTCCCGCGTCTGGTGGGCTGGGCTGGGGAAGAACGCTCGATTACAGGGCTTCCCTTTCCAGCCTGCGCGGTGCCACCCAGCTGTCTCTAGCCCGATCTCTCCCCACATACTCGGCTGTGCTTCCTACTCTCTTGGATACCAGCCCTTGGACGCTCACGGGCTCCGCAGGCGGAAGGCCCCCCAAATCCTGCTGCTCCCCATCTCCACCTGGCAGGTGCCCTGTCTAAAGTTACAGCCACGTGTCGCTCCCCCTGCGCCTGAGATCTGCTGGTGCCAGCCCCTCACACCCTCCGTGCCCGAGCCCAGGCGCCCACTGCTATGAGCTCGGCCATGCCACCACTTTTTTCTCTTCTGTTTTGGGCATTAGAGACATTAGACTGCCAGGGGCTATTCTATCTCTGAGCTACACTCTAGCCCTATTTTATTGTGAAATAGGATTTTGCTAAGTTCTGAAGGTGACTTTAAGTGGCTGAGGCTGGCCTTGAACCCGGGACCCCCCTGTCTCAGCCTCCCACGCATGGGGATTACAGGAGAGCGCTGCTGTGCCCGGCTCAGTTTCCTCATCTTTGAGTGGTCTGAACAGCCCTGCCTCGGAGGCGGTCCCGAGGGTGATGGGCGCCGGGAGCCTCCCTGCCCCAGCAGCTCACGCCTCCTCCAGCTGCCTCCTCCGTCTAGCCTTCGCTTCTCTCTTCCTGAAGAAATGAAACTTTTTGTTATGAAAACTCTCAAGTATACACAAAAGTGAGACTCGCATGATGAGCCAAAGAACTGCTGTGTGCACAGAGGTGCCAGCCACCTCCCACCAAGACTTTGAGGTTTTTCTGTGTGTGTGGTGCTGGATCGGGCGCAGAGGTGCTCTGCCACTGAGCTGCCTCCCTCCGCAGCCCTACTCGACTTTTGACTCTGAGACACGCTCTCCCAGAGCCGACCTGGCTTTGACCTTGCCGTCCTCCTGCCTCAGCCTCCAGAGTCACTGGACTCGGGTGGGCAGCGGGGCCTGGCTCCGCGTGCGTCTTTTCTGCTGGGGTTGTACTTGGGCCGCCCTTGGGTTCCTGAGCCGCTAGTGGCCCCTCTTTTCCCTGTTTGTGTGCGTCTTTGGGGAGTAGAGGGCTACGTCCCGCAATCTGGCGTCTTCAGCGGCAGGCTTCTCTGCTTGTGAGCACTGGGCGTGCCGCGCTCGGCTCTCTCCTTGAGGCCTGTGTGCGCCTTGGAGGGGAAGGCTCTGTGCGGGCTCTGTGCAGGTGATCCCACCCGAGACACCGTTGCACGATGTCCAGTTGTAATCGTGTCCAGCTGGGCTTTTGGGTGGTGTGCTCTTTGCTAGGACATATTCAGCCCATTTGCTCAGCACACATCTATTGAGCACCTACTGTGTGCAGGCATTGTTCTGGACGCAGTTGGACAAGGCCTATAAATTCTCACCTTCCGGGAACTTAGCCTCCATTTACTCCTCTAACTCGACGAGAGGAGTAGCTGTCCAAAGCACATGGTTTTAGTAATTCCCAGCTCTCCTGCTGGTCCCCCTCGCTTTCCCCAACCAGGGGGCCTGGTGACGCAGCGGCGCAGGCAGCGGTAGAAAGCGTCTGAACACAAAGGCAGCTGAGCCTGGGTGTCCGGGTGGCTCAGTATCCCGTGTCTTTAGAGCTGGCTGTATTTTTTTTTAATTTATTTTTATTGGTGCATTGTAATCATACATCACATTGGAATATAAGACTTGAGAGGATATACAAGCACACATCATCCAATTAGCCCTCATCCAGTCCCCATCCCATTCCCTCCCTCTCCCCCTCCCTCGATCCCATGCTTGTTTGGTGATTAACTTTGATACATATGTTTATGTACCTCCTGCTTTTTAAAGAGGCTCCATCCTCCCCTATTCCATACCCTCAGATTGGTCACCTTAATTGCTTCACTATAGGGCCCTTTCTATAGCTCGACCACTTCCTGTTGCCCCTTTCCTCCTAGTTATTGCTGATTAGGGGAAGCATCTGGTTTTAATTTTCTGCGATATTTCTCTGTGCATGCTGCGTTGCAAATACCGATCCCACTCTTGACGGCCCCAGTTGTGGCCTGGCTACCCGGTGGACTGATCCAGACCTCGCTGGCTCAAGCAGCGGCCTTGCCTCATGGGAGGCCCCGGTTCTGGCCTCTCTGGCCCCGACACTGGCCTAACTCCTCGGCAGGCTCCAATCCAGACCTCGGGGGCCTCAGTAGCGGCCTTGCCTCACGGAAGGCTCCGATGCCGGCCAGTGGCCCCGGCACTGGCCTAACCCCGCAGCAGGCTCTGATCCCGGCCTCGGAGGCCCCAGCACTGCCCTTGCCTCACAGAGCTGGCTGTATTTTAATTGTCGTGCTCCCGGCACATTTCTTCCTAGTGATGGGCCGTGCCCCGGTGGATCTGCCCTTGGCACCTCACTAGTTTGCCCTGACTCTGTATCCGTAGCTGGCACCAGACCCTCCAACTGAATGCCCTTTCTATTCTGACGGGGCATTTCCCGTGCACCGTGGCCATAACTTTGGCAGTTTGAGGTGTGACACAAAACTAGCATAAATTTCTTCACAGTTTCATGGAGAGGAGACTTGTCCTCACGAGGATCTTGGCAATTGCAGCACTGTAGCATATGGCTTTTTTTCTCTTTCCTTATTGAGTACTTTGGCCTTTGTACTTAAAGGAAGCACTTTGCAGCTTCTCTTTGGCATATCTGATTTGCCAGTGTCACTACTCTGGGGCCTCAGTTCATAATTAAGTAAAATAAGGGCTACTTGAACCTAGGTGCCAGCCGGGCGTGGTGGCGTTGCTTGTAATCCCTGCGCTCGGGAGGCTGAGACGGGAGGATCGCGCAGGTTCGAAGCCAGCCTCGGCTACTTAGTGAGGCTCTCAGCCACTTAGTGAGACCCTGTTTCCAAATAAAGTATAAAATAGGTCTGAGAGTAGAGCCCAGAGGTAGAAAGCCCCTGAGTTCCACCCCCAGTATCACCAAAAATTAATAAATAAATTGAACATAGATGCCTTGATACCAGGACAGTCAGTCTGATATCCCTGGCAGCCCTGGAGTGATTACTCTCAGGACAGAGGGATGACTCTCACCCTGGGTAGGTTGGCGTGGGATGGTGGAGATTTCCTCGCCTACTTGGAAGGACACACAATTTAAAACTTAGGAGTTGTTTATTTCTGAAATTTTCTGTTGACTATTTTCGTATTGCTGGTGACGGCAGGTAACTGAAGCTGAGGATCGCTAAACCGTGGCTAGGGAAGACGACTGACTCTTCAGCTGGGTCAGTTTAAATTCCCCCGGGATCCCTGGAAGCCCTGCGGAGCGACATGGCCGGTGCGTGACACTGGCCCCCCAGGGCCTCGCCTGGTCAAGCCCAGCTCTGGGGTGCCTGTGTTCTCTCCATTTGCCAACCGCCCACCTGGCCCTCCCCGCAGTCACCCAATCAGAACACGAGTTGTGTACCATGCGGTCTAAGATCGCGCTTGGTAATTCAGCGTGCTTCCCTGAGTTGAACGCGTGGATTCAACATCACACAGCATCTGTGGCGGCTGTGATGTGAATTGGAAGGACCCGAGTTTCAAGATGGACTGAACCGTGACTTCTTCGCAGAAGATGGTGGAGCGAGCGTTGGAGAGCGCAGCGCCAGGCAGAAGTGTCTGCTTCGAAAGCACCGCCCTGGCGTCTGTGTGCTGCCCCCCAGCCTCACCCTCTTCGCCTGCAGAATGGGTTTGAAGGCGCTTGCTGGGCGGCGAGTGAGCCTAGCGCGTGGCTGCCACGTGGCAGGCCCCAGGTCTTTGCTTTCCGTCCCTTGTGCCCTCTCCCCAAAACACTTAATTGGAGCCAGCGGAGACACGTCTCCTTTAGGCTTGATTCAGAGAACAAAAATACCAGCTCGAAGTGCCTTTAAAATGTTAAATAAAAAAAAAAAAACAACCTCAGCCCAAACGAAACAGCAGCAGATTCTGGAGGCCCCGCCCCCATCCCGTGTCTCTCCCGGCTCAAACAGAGCAGTCCGTGTTAATTTTAATTGCTCCGATGTGCTCAGACATTGAGATTTTAATGCGTTTTCACAGTAGCTCAGACAGCATAACCACATTATCCTGCTGGCAGTTCATTGGAATCCTCGGCCAAAACCTCGTACTTGGGGACCTCGGCTTACACAGCCGGAACGCAATCATTTTCTAGCGAGGTGCCTTGTGGGGAATGTTGCTTTTCCTGTTCAGACGCCCTCTGAGCGGTGGAGTGCCCTTTCCAGGCAGAGCCAAGGGGACACGCAGCTTTCTAGGAAGGGTTCAAAGCTCTCCTTGGTGCAGGTGTCTCGGGAGTGGCTCTGCCTCTAAGCCTGCCCGAGCTTCGGTCCTGAGGGGCACTGACGCTGCCTGCAGCTGCTGTGGTCTCGGGGTTGCTAAACTAGCGAGCCAGCTCCTCTCTCTAAGACATGCGTCCGGCCTGCTAACCGGCCTCCCTCTCTCCCCAGCACCAGTCTTTCCCACACACAGAGTCAGCGTAGCCTTTCAAGATGCAGCCTAGAGCACATAACGCCTGCTGAGGTGTGTTTATGACTCTGTCTTGTGCTTGCCATGCCGCAGCTTGTCATAATCCGGGGCTCCTGTGCTGTCCTCGCTTGGCACCGAGGCACCCTGGGCTTCCATATGCCCTGCTGCTTGTGCCCTCTGAGCTGAGGTCCTGCTCAGAAGGCTCCGCCCCCTTTTGCGTGTCTGATCGGCCCCATTTTTGCGTACGCATTTGGGAGAGTCTTTTCTGACTCCTCCTGAGTGGGGTGGGTGCCCTGTGTGCTGCTCAGCCCCTCTCTAGACTGCCCACACTGCGACATGACGGCACGGAACCCAGATTGCCTGGACGGGGTGCATGTGGCCTGTTCACCAGCGCCTCTCCAGCATCCAGCGAGGCCCATCAGAAGACACTAACAAGATGCTTTGAGTTAAAAAAAAAGCCGTTTCAACTTAGGCCCTCTGCAACTTGGTAAGACCCTGCTTCAAAATCAAAAAGAATAAAATAGGCCTGGGGGTGTAGCTTGGAGGTGCAGCGCCCCTGGGTTCCAGCCCCGTTGTCCTCACAGTGATGTACCTGGATGCAGCGTGAGTTTGGGGGAGGTCAGGAGCACGGGCGGGCGCCGCAGGCGGGAGGAGCCGCCCGGCGCACACGGCTGCGGGGAGGGCTGGCTGCTCATGCAGTCTACTCACGAGTTGGCTTGCTGAAGGGTAATGCATATTAAGGTGTTTTTTGTTTTTAAACTAGTTTGGGGATAGAAACAGAAGGCAAATTATCTTGATTATTTTGAGGCAGATAGGAAAAGGGCAAATAAAGGGTAAATCGAAAGTTGGAGCAGCGCCTTAGACTTCTTTTGGCCTTTTCGGCTCCGGGAGTGTAGATGAGCATCGTCTCTTCAAACCCAGGGGCGGGCGCGTCGTGGAGGTGAATCATGGGCTCACAGTCCGCTTCTGGCTTTCCCAGCCAGTGACCTTGGGCTCTCTGCTGCTGTCTCCTGAGCTAGAAACCGAGGTTGAGGAGAGTGTCTGCCCAGGGTGGTGGAGTGCCAGGAGCTCAGAATACGGAGCAGCTTGGCCACGGAGAAAGATTGATTTCTCAACTCGGGGCGGGCAGGGCAGGGGCCTCGGCTTACGTGATGAAAAGGAATTTCAGCCCGTGTCAGCTAGAGACATGGAGATTTACTGAGGAAAATAAGAAATATACCTTTAAGGAGAATACAGGCCAACCCAAGTGAGCGCAGCCCTTTGGGAGCCCAGGGCTCCTTTTCAGGGGACTTCTGTGAGGGGTGGGCCGGAGAGGTGTGTGAGCACGACACCGCCCATCCGGGAGTCGCAAGGTGCTTTGGGGACTGTGGCCATCTGCCAGGCCCTGCCCGTCACTGTCTGGCCAGGTGGCTTCCATTTTGTTTGGACTGTCCAGTGGCTGCAGCACCGCCTGCGGAGTCGCGTGGCCGTGTGACCGGGGTCTATCCACAGAGACCTCCCTGAGGATTGCCGGCCTCAGCTGGGATCTACCTGGCTGGGCTGAGGAGTCTGGGCATTGGCTCTTTGCTGTAGGCTTCCCTCTAAATGTACACTGTCTGTCTCTCTCTCTCTCTCTTTCTTTCTTTCTTTCTTTCTTTCTTTCTTTCTTTCCCCTTTTGGTACTGGGGATAGCATTCTACCATTAAGCTACACTGCGGCCCTTTTTATTTTGAAGCAGGGTGTTCCTAAATTGCCTGGTCCTCCTGTCTCGGCCTCCTAAGTGCTGGGCCACAGGCCCGAGCCACCCGCCTGGCTTCTGTTCTCCTCTACGTCTTCTTGCGACCTGTTTCTTCTGTGCCGCCTCGGCCTCAGGAGAGTGGCCGGTACTCTGTTAGGCAGGTCTCAGCCCCTCAACAGTTAGCTCTGAGGCTGGGCGGGGCCCTGATCTCCTGGGGAAGGACTGGGATTACCGCAATTCAGTGGCTCTGCCTTGGGTCTCCAGGCCGCGCGGGGTTGCAAAGCCTCCGCGCATTTGGTTCCGCTCCCCATCCTCCATTCCGCCTCTGGTCCCCGTGCAGTGGAGCCTGCAGCTGCTCCCTAGAGGACGGGCGCCATCTTCAGAGTGAGGGCTCCTCTTAGGCAGAATCTCAGAATGTTTCCTTAACTTTATATGAAGTGTATGAATTCCTGAACTTTGATATAAACCACAAAGGTCATTCCTGATATGCTCGTTTCTTTAATTAACTAATTAATATTTCAAACCCAGGGGCATTCTATCTCTGAGCTGTACCCCCAGCCCTTTTGTTTTTTAAGTTCCTGAGGCAGAGGCTAGCCTTGAACCTGTGATGCTCCTGTCTTGGCCTCCCAGCTGTTGAGATTACAGACGTGCGCCACCGCTCCTGGCAGCATTCTCATTTTATAAGTATACGATGGGCTGACTATAAGGCCGCAGTAAAGGAGGATTTTTCTAGGTAAGCTGTGATTTCCTGATGTGCTTGCATCCATATGTGTATTTTCACATGTTTTTCTTTTTTAAAATTTGAGTTGTTAAAGTGTCATTTAGCTCCCCAAACCTTCGGGACCATAGGAAGGGTCTCTGGTCTAGGTTTTCGCCCCATTCGCATCCATCCCTGTGGCTCTGGCAGCCACTGGCAGCAGTGTGGTAGAAGCGATGTAAGCACTGGGCTGGTGTTACTAACGTGGCGTCTGGGGTTAGGCCTCCCTTGGGTCCATGAATATACGTGGGTGCGTTTTTCTGTGAGAGCACTTCCGGCTGGGCACGGGGGCACACTCTTGCAATATAGTACTCGGGAGGCTGGGACAGGAGGATCGCAGAGTCAGAGCCAGCCTTAGCAGGTTAGTGATACCTCTCGGCAACTTAGTGATACCCTGTTTCCAGGTAAGATATAAAATAGGTCTGGGGGTGTAGCCCGGAGGAGGAAGGCCCCTGGGTTCCATCCCTAGTACCACACACACAGAAGAACCCACTCTCTGGCTGTCATTAAGATTCTTTCAGGGCTATGGGGCATCAATAAGTAAGAGCCAGTGCTATGGAGGAATAAGTATTGTTAGTTGTGGTTTCTTAAAAAAAACCGATGAGCGTTTTCTTAATATTTACACCTTTCTTAAAATATAGTACAGTTTGCAGGGATTGGTCTGTTACACCTTCAAAAGTTTCCTATGGAATATTCAAGCGAAAACAATATAGTTTAAAAGTATGTCATGTCACCCAGTGTGGTGGCGCACGCTTGTAATCCCCGCGCTTGGGAAGCAGAGGCAGGAGGATCGCGCAGGTTCGAAGCCAGCCGAGCTGGCTTAAGAGACACTGTTTCCAAATAAAATATAAAATAGGTCTGGGACTGTAGCCCAGAGGTAGAAGGGCTTCCATCCTCAGTACCACCAAAAAAAAAGAAGTATGTCAAGTCCATTTCATTTGCAAGCCATGACTAGCCTAGGTATAAAAAGAAGAATCTTAGAGCTAAAATGAGTAGGTCTAGAAGTAGGCTTGTTTCTATGGCACAGCATCACCTCCAGCTCTGCCTGCGCGGGCGCTCCCGGGGCCCGGGGCAGGGCTGCTGCTGGGGCCACTTCATCTTCTCACTCTGGCTTCCAGAGTTGGGGTTCAGCTCGTGTCCCACAAGGCTTCACCTGTGTCCCTCGCCTCGCCCTTTTGACCTCTCTGAGATGCCTGTTAGTGTTTCAGAAGTGGTTTTCCGTGCAGTCTTGGTCAGGACTTGGTTGGACGAAGGGTGCCTGTTAGAGCTGCTGGGATGTAAAACTTGTGAACGCCTTCCTCAGAAAGGAAAAGGGAAGCATTCTGAAGACCACAGCGCGCGTGGCTGGTGGGGAGCGTGCAGCCCGGAGGACGGGGACTGGGTGGGACAGAGGCTCCGCAGAGGCCCGGCCACTGGCTGGCTCAGGGCCTGCGCTGTCCCGTGTGTTCATTCTGCCAGCCAGTGGGACAGAGGCCCCGGGAGTTGGCCTGCCCGAGCTGGCTTCATGAGGGCGCGTGCGTCTGTGTCTCGGGGTGCAGATCAAGGGCACCGTGTACCTGTGTCTTGGGGTGCAGATCAAGGGCATGTTCTCCAGCCTCTTTATGAGGGCACTGTGCATCTTGGGGTGCAATCAAGGACGCCGTGCGCCTGTGGCTTGGGGGTGCAGATCAAGGGCGTGTTCTCCAGCTTTTTTGTGCCAGCTGTTACTTGTCCCCTGGCCCAGCTGCTTCCAGCTGTGTGTCCGCCAGGGCACTGTGTTTGCATGGCAGCAAGATCGTGTCACTCACGTGGGACCTGCCTCCTCGTGCACAAGGGGACATACTTACACTGATCCATCTTTTTCAAAAGAAATGGAAATGAAATTTTGTTTTTATAAATGTTCCCCCCCCTTGAAACACAGCCCCCCAGGCCCAATCTGTGCAGCCAACAAGGTCCAGTCCGGGCTTCAGAGTTTATTTGCTGTGTGGCCTCGGGCAGGTTACCTGGCCTGTCTTGAGTCTCAGTTTCTACATCTTGAAATGGGGGTAATACTAGTCCCCACCTTCTAGGGGTTTTGCAAAGATTCAGTGAGCACATACAGGTAGAGAACTTAGCCCCGGGCTGGCTGGCTGGCTGTGTTGGGCAAGGCATATGAAAGGCCGCTTTCCTGAGGATTTATTTCCAGCCGTGATGTACAAATGGCGATGGGTGTGGAGGCTGTAATGGATCTTGTGTTTAAGGTCTCCGTTGCAGCGCTCAGCAGCCCTCCCTCGGCCCGCCCCTCGGACTGCTGCCTCTCCGGCCGTCACCTGCCAGCTGCGATTTGGTGGCTGTGAGCTGTAGCCTCGGCGCCCGTGGCAGGTTGGCCTTAGGAGAAGCAAGGCACTGGAGCTTGCCAGCGCAACTTGTACTTTGATTAATTTACTCCATCTAACTATCTTGTGTCAAGCTGCAAGGATAATTACGCACAAATTACTGTTTAAACTTGCAGCGTGTCTCCCTTTCACGAAGCCCCATGCTGGTCCATAGCTCATGGCCTCAGTCTTTCTGAGGATGATTCTCTTCCTCTGATCCTCCAGGGTCAATTAAAAGCTTTTGGAAAAGCCGGGCGTGGTGGCGCACGCTTGTAATCCCAGCATTCGGGAGGCTGAGACCAGAGGATCGCGGTTTGCGGACTTAGTGAGGCCCTCTGCAACTCAGTGAGATCCGGTTTCAAAATAAAGAATAATAATAAAAAAAATAGGGCAGGGGGTGTAGCTCAGAGGTAGAATGACCCTGGGTTCCATCCCCAGTACTGCCAAAAAAAAAAGAAAAAGAAAAACTTTTGGAAGGAAAGCACTGGTTTGGATTCTGATCACGTGTGGCACGGCGCACAGGTGGAGAACTGGCCCCTCTTGTCTTTGCGTGTGAGTTAAATTCGTTTTCTCCCAGCAGTGGGGCCCTAGCGCTTCTGCTTTTGAGCCGAGGGGTACTCTCAGGCTGGGGCTGGGGCGGCTCGGGAGTCCTCCCGCGGGGAATGAGGGAGGGCGCGCTCACCTCGAGCCTGCCTCTGTTTTACTCAGTGTAAGATAGCCATCGATTGTAAGACCCGTCATTCTTTTTTGTACCACTGCGAAACTGTCAAGGAAACTATCGCACTGTCAAAGATAATTTTCAGACACCACGATCGTAAGATGCATCATGATTTCAGAACGTTTTAGAATAAGTGAAATACAATATATTGATAACGGGGCTGGCTATGAAACCCGTGGCTTTTCCGACAAGTTTCACTGAAGCGGTACAGATGTGGATTTGGAGGCCCAGGCATTTTTGTTACACAATGACCTTCACGTGACCTTCTGAGTTACTGTGGAAAGAGTAATGCAGAGCCAGGCCTGGTGGTGCACGCTTGTAATCCTAGTATTTGGGAGGCGGAGACTGGAGGATCCCAGGTTCGCAGCTAGCCTCAGCTACCTACTTAGTGAGACCCTGTTTCAAAATAAAGAATAAAAAATAGGGCTGGAGGTATAGCTCAGAAGAGAATATCCCTAGGTTCAATCCCCAGTACTGTAAAAAACAAAAACAAAAACACCCACGAGTACTGCACCTTGCATTTGAGGTAGTAAGAGGGGAGCAGCAGTCCTACAGTCATAGGAAATTGAATCGATGAGTGGTTACCTTTTGATTTTCTATGTCTAACTTTCAAAGATCACATGAAGTATATTTTTATGCAATTTAATAGAAGGTTTTTACAATTAAAATTGGCGGCCAGAACTCATATAATTCTTTGCGTGTGTGTCTGATGTTGGGGATTGAATGCCAGCTATGTGCTGCCTGGGTTCAGCTACACCCTAACCCTATTTTGCTCTTTATTTTGAAACAAGGTGTCTTAAAGTTAGCGTGCTTTGGCTTCCTCCAAGTACTGGGATTACAGGAGTGTGCTACTGCACCAGGTAGGACTCACAATTCTTAAAGCTAAAGTAGAAGGAAAAAAGCTGGCTTGTGACTCGTGCTCATAAACCCAGCACATGGGAAACCGAGGCAGGAGGATTGCAGGTTCATGGCCAGCTTCACAGCTTAGCGAGGTCCTCAGCAACTCAGCAAGCCTCTGTTTCAAAATAAAAAAATAAAATAGAGCTGGGGGTGGAGCTGGGGGATGGAATACCTCTGGGTTTAATCTCCAGTATAACTACCACCACCAAGAAAAAAAAATTCATTTAGCAGTGGGAGAAGATTCTAGGGTCTTTACCCTCCTCACGATGACCCCTAGCAGTGATGTCTTAGGTTGCCATCATCATCGCCAGGAAGGGGGGTGGTTGACAGTTTGAGAGGCGTGAAGATAGACGCAGGAACTTTTCTCTTTCACGAGTGGCACTGGGGACCACTTGTTAGAAAATCCCAAGTACGGGCAGAATTCACCAGTCACCAACTAATTTAGAATCGGAGAGAGCTGGGCGTGGTGGCGCACGTTTGTAATCCCAGCATTCGGGAGGCTGAGACCGGAGAATCGCAGTTTGCGGACAGTCTCAGCTACTTAGTGACGCCCTCCGCAACTCAGTGAGACCCTGCTTCAAACTAAAGAATAAAAAACAGGGCAGGGGGTGTAGCTCAGAGGTCAGATGCCCTTGGGTTTCACCCCCAGACCCGCAAAAATAAATAAATAAATAAATAAACAGAATCGGAGAAACTAGGATTCTGCTGCCCATGGGCTTTTATTTATCCCAGAGTAAATGAAGTGTAAGGAGCTCCCATCTCAGTTATTCCTGGTTCTGTCGGGCCCAGGAAGCCGGCCTCAGATGTAAGAGTGTCTGAATACGTGCTGGTTGCCTGTGGCCCTTGCAGACGCCCCGTCCCCTCCTGGAGACATACCAAGCAAGCGCTCTGTGCCTTCCCTAGTGCAGTCCGCGCGTGGTTCTCCCATAGGTCCTCACCGCGGGCACAGCACAGCCTCCGGGTCCATTGTCTCCGCTCTCCCCTAGGGACTGTGAATCAAGTCGTTTGAGCATGGCGGTCCCTGTTGGCTTGCCAGATGAGTATGCCAAGGCTCAGGGAAGATAAATCACTTGGCCCCAAATAAATAGTTCTGAGGTGGAGAGCCTGGGTTCTTTCCAGGATGGCCTTCACCCCAAGATGGCCAGGTGACCCAAACAAGGCCCAGTTCTCTAGCCCTGCTGGACGGAGTTGGCTGAGCACTGTGTCAGGCGATGCGGGCTCTGGTGTGTGTTCACCTCCGTGTAGACTTTTAGGTTACAAGAAAAACACTCACTTGAGTTCTCATTGGCACTGAAGGGCATTTACTGGACGTTTCTGTTTTCCCATGGCAGGTGCCTGAGTCTTGGCCCTCCAGGGCCCCGCGGTCCCTCGTTCCTGTCTCGCTGCTTAGCTCGCCTGGCCGTTCTGTCTGCAGGCTGGCCTCATGGCTCTGACAGTAGCTCCGCTGGGGCGAGCAGTGTGCGCCCAGGGGAGGGTCTTGGGTGCCTTTCTTGAAGAGAGAACCTGGAGCCAGCCGTGCTCCGGCCACTGCACGTGCCCACATTGTCTGCGTGTTGGTGGGGTCGGGTGGCAGTTGTTCGCCGGGTCATGCTGTGCGGCTCTTGGCTTCCCTGCGAGGTCGAGAGCCCTCCCCCATGGTGTCTGCCCCTTCCCTTTCTCTGGAAGCTGGGGAGTTGCTTTTTTGGACGGCTCAGACCTGCTCGGCAGCCGGCCTCCGCCGGGCCACGCCTGTCCACTGTTGGACGCGGGGCGGTGGCTGTGTGATTATCCACGAGGCGCCAGCCTGGTGCACTCGCCGCTTGCTCTTCTTTTCCTGTCGTGGCTGCTCCACCCAGGAGTCCACGCAGAAAGGAGATTAATCTATGTATTCCTATGTGAGGGTGTCGTTGGAGGCCTCATGATGAGGTATGAAAAATGCCAGTACTTGTCCTTTCTGATGAGGTTGCCATAACAAAGGCATGGCGTAGGCGCCGTGCCCTGGTCGTTGAGGTGGAAACAGGAGGGAGTGTGCAGTGAGTTACCGCCGAGGCCAAGCTGCAAGTGTGGGTGCACAGCAGTCGGAGTGGTGATCTGACCCGGGTGTGTCTGGGCGGCTCAGACTCTCCCCCACCTGCCCCCTTCGCGCTGGGCCACCTGAGGCCTTGCCTAGCTTAGCGCTTCCCCGGCTGAAGTGGCCTGGGCCTAGCAGCCGTGCACCGGGCTGTGATGTGGCGTGGCCTAAGCACTGGCTTGCTGCTGCCTGGCATGTGCCTGGGCTCTGCATCCGCGATCGGCGGGGCTGGTGGTGGTGGAGGTTTAATTAAGATCAAGCTCGCCGCTACCTGTGGATGTACAGGTCTTGGCTGCTGGGTTGGCACCAGGGAAAGGGTGGCTCCAGTGACGGGGTGTCCGCTGCATTGATGTCGGCCCAAGCGCGGTGTCCCCTCCGCATGGCCCGTCCTGGAAGCAGCGTCTCGGCGCCCAGTGTGTAGAAGGCATCTTAATAGCAGATTTCATTTGTGGTTTGGGTATGAGCTGACCCACATCTAAATCCGTCTTGATCTAATCGTCTTTGCTATCCTGTTTGATCTTGTAAATATTAATTTAGTCTGTTTGTACATGTGGTTTTCAGTGGTCCCGAGGTTAATTACTGTATTTTGTTTATAAAGTGCTCACAGGAGGCTAGGTGCGTTGTGGAGGACGTGGGAGAGCTCACCGCTGTGCAGGCTGGCCGGCTGGCATGGAGCTGAAGGGCTGGAGGAAAAAGGGTGCCCAGTTCCTGGGCCTTGGCTGGGGGCTGCCTGCTCCAGCCCACTTTCAAGACGGCCTGGGGCTTAACTCTTTTGCACTTTGTCTCGTTCTTTGGCAGAACTGAGGCACTCCTAGGAAAATGCTCAGGGGAGCCCCGGCTCGGTCATTTAGAAACTGCCCGATGGCCCCTCAAGTGCAGAGCTCGACTGCGGGGAGACCCAGCGGAATGAGGCCCCGCATCAGAGCTCGCAGGGGGAAGAGGCGGGCGGGTGCCTGGGAGGTCGGGAGGGCTGGGAGCTGCTGCCGAGGCTGCAGGAATGGTTGTGTCCCCTTGAGGAGAAGCAGGGGGAGTCCGCTAGCCCCAGACCTAAGGAGGCAGGTGCTGCTGACCGGCAGGCAGATCTGGGGGCAGGAAGCGATGGGAGGGCGTGCCCCATGGGAAGGACAGTTTGAGCAAAGGTTAAGGGAAAAAACAGAACACGCCAAAACCCCATTCCTAAACTTCTCTGTCTAAGAAATTAGATTTACATGTCACTTTTTTGATTTTTTTTTAACCGTATTTTCATGTCATCTTTTATTTTTGGTTGCCTAATAGCTTTCTAAATAGATTAGCTTTTCTGATTACATTTGCTTTAAAAAAGAAACTGTCACATCTTTCGTCTATGAATTACATATTTCTTCTAATACATACTATAAGTATGTGACCACCAAAACTAAAGGCAGTGTTCACCTAGGAACTGCCCACGAGTCAGCTGGAAGATACCCACGGCGCATGGCCACCGGAGAGCTCTGAGGCCCAGGAGGGAGGCCCAGGAGGGAGGCCCAGGAGGGAGGCCCAGGAGTTGCCAGCCTGCGCCTGGGTCCAGCCGGGGGTCCGCAGTACGCTGCTGCCAGCCCTTAGCGGTGTGACTTCGGGTGTGTCGTTTGATGGCTATGCGTTTCCATTTTCTCCTGGTAATGGTGTCTTCTTAGAGGGTTACTGAGGACTCCTCGCTGTGCACACCATGGCATTTAGCAAGCCCCCGCTAGATTTTCCTTTTTTAAGGTGGTTAGTGTTTCCCCTGGATGCCCTAATACCTCTTTCTCTCTGGTGTACTATATTCTCATCTTTGCTGCTTATCCTAAAGAAATTGTGCCTTCACTCCCGATTACTTTCTTTTTTTTTCTAGAAATAAAAATTATTTTTATTATTTTATATTTTACATTTTTTTTTTGGTGCACTGTAGTCATACATCTTAATGGGGTACAAGGAGGTGGCCAGTTACTTTCTTTGCCCGTGTGCACACGTGGTTTCCTCTGTGGCCAAGCCCACTGAGCGGTTGTGGGTAGCCCTGCTTGGCGTCTGCGAGGG
Organism: Muscardinus avellanarius; assembly: GCF_963383645.1. NCBI lineage: Eukaryota > Metazoa > Chordata > Mammalia > Rodentia > Gliridae > Muscardinus > Muscardinus avellanarius. The sequence continues at coordinate 5,073,004 of NC_137799.1, forward strand.
CAGGCTGGGAAGATGGCCAGCCTTCAGGTAGCTGCCCTGGAACGTGGCTGGAGAACTCACTGCACCTGCGTGCGGTTGGGCTTTGCTGTGGAGCGATCGGGACAGCGTAGGCATGGAGCTCTTACCTTACTTTGTGACTTCTACAAGGAGTTACCAGGTTTTATCCCGAGAGCTGTTCTGTTCTTCAAAACATACATATTGCAGCACTACCAGCCAGCTGCTGAGAGGAATTAATCTTTTATCACACCCATGGGGCTGCTTGCAGATTAGACGACAGCTCTTCTTCTCTGGGTGTATTGTTGTGCTTCTAAAGCAGAAGTTGGTAGACAAGTGGCTGAGCCCTTGCAAAGGGAACACGAAGAGTGAAGTCGCCTGAGGCACAGGGCCCCACTTGTGCCCGCCCCTGGACTCCCTCCTCACCGTGGCCATCTGTCCGCTGGTCAGAGCCACCTGAAAGCTAGTGCCTGGGCTCCGTGAAGCCAGTCCAGGCCCGAGTGCACGCGCGGCACCATCTCTGGTGGCTCTTTGCCCTGTACCACACTCTGACTTGTTTTGTTACCCATTTTTACAGCTGATCCCCAGCTAAATACCCTTGTAGGAGTCAACACGCCAAGGGAAGGGACCTGCCCCGGAACTCTTCTGGCCGTGATGTGGCCGGTGACACAGGCATTTTCTGGAATCCGGAGTTGTGCTCCTTGGTGGAGCCTTCTGGGAGGAGGGCAGTACTCTTTCCGCAGCCCCATAGCCCAGTATGGTAGCCTTAGCCAGCACGTGTGACCCTGGAGCACTTACGATGTGGCCACTGTTACTGAGGAACTCAGCTTTTTATTTCGTCTGGGAATGGAACCCAGGGGCATTCGACCTCCGAGCTACACCCTATTTTTTATTTTTATATTTTGAAGCCAGGTCTCACTGAGTTGCGGAGGGCCTCACTAAGTAACTGAGGCTGTCCACGAACCGTGATCCTCTGGTCTCAGCCTCCCGAATGCTGGGATTATAAGTGTGCGCCACCACACCCCGCTCAGTTTTAGTTAATTTTAAATAGCCACATGTAGCCAGTGGCCACTGTATTAGAAAACACTGATCTGGAGACAGCAAAGAACCCTGGGCCACATAGACCAGTACTGCCCCTTTCCCCTGAGCCTGCGTGTGTGGGGCTTTATGTCCAGCTCGATGGGGGTGGGGGACAGGGCTTCGACAAATGTCAGCTGTCACCATGACCCGGCGAGAAGAAAAGCGGAGCCTCCGATAGAGGAGCCCAGACTGACCTAGACGAGCCCTCCCTGCTCCCCAGCACGCTTGGATTTGAGAGCAAAGTACATTTGGCATTTGAGCTAATCCTTCTGGAAACGCAGGCAAGAGCCAGCTACGGTGCTTCCCAGTCTTTGCACTCAGGGAGCTCCCGAGATACAGATGAGGGTGGGGATGCTATTAAGGATAGCCTTGAATCCGCTCTAATTGATTAGCAAACAATTGACAGTCTCATGTACTGTTAACGGGGACGTGTTATTCGGGACCGTACTTCACAATTGATTACAAAATCACCGTGGCTTAGACATTTCTGCTGAAAAGGTCAGTAGGAGCATTTGCCACAAGTAGTGTGTGTGATGTGCAGTTGTATGTACGTGTGTGTTGAGTTTAGTGTGTGTGTATAGTTGTGCATAGGTGTGTGTTGAGTTTAGTGTGTGTGTATATTTGTGCATAGGTGTGTGTTGAGTTTAGCGTGTGTGTATAGTTGTGCATAGGTGTGTGTTGAGTCTAGGGTGGGTGTGTGTGGTTGTGCATAGGTGTGTGTTGAGTCTAGGGTGTGTGTATGTGGTTGTGCATAGGTGTGTGGAGTTTAGCGTGTGTGTAGTTGTGCATAGGTGTGTGTTGAGTTTAGCGTGTGTGTATAGTTGTGCATAGGTGTGTGTTGAATCTAGGGTGTGTGTGGTTGTGCATAGGTGTGTGTTGAGTTTAGCGTGTGTGTGTAGTGTTGAGTCTAGGGTGTGTATGGTGTAGTTGTATGTACGTGTGTGTTGAATCTAGAGTTTGTGTGTATGGTACATAGTTGCACATGCATGCGTGTTGAGTCTAGGGTGTGTGTGTGCATGTGTGTGTGGTGTGGTTGTATATATGCATGTGTTAGTCGGTGTATGTGTGCTGCAGTTGTACATATGCGTGTGTTGAGTCGTGTGTGTGTGTGTGTGTGTGTGTGTGTGTGTGTTGTGCAGTGGCGAGTCCGGGGTTCCAGGGCTGAGCAGTGATTGGAGGGTACTGCTTCGGGCCACCGCCAGGTCTTTCCAGTTATCTGCTACGTACCAGGTGCCAAGCAGGTGCTCAGATGTGGCAGAATCGTAATGGGAAGGCAGAGTGTGCAGCGAGCGCTTGGCCTTTCTCTCGGGGCTTCCCTCAGCTGGGGGGACAGCGTGGAAGTGATGTCAGTAGCAGTGAGGACTTTGAAGACAAAGGCGCGCGCTCGCAGGCTGGCCTGGGCATCAGGGGAGACAGCAAGGCATCTGGCTGCAGCAGCTCTTAAAGGTTTTCTGTTGGAGTTGTTAGTATCTTTTACTGTCTGAAAAATGGTGCCCTTTCTAGCTCTCATTTCTTGCCCTGTGGCTGCAAGGCCTGGGCCCTGTCTCCAGCAGTCACTGCTCCAGGCGTCTTCAGCCACAGTCAGGTGGTCGGCTGCCGCCGGCTGGCCCCTTCCCACCGGCTGTGGTTCTGCAGCGTAGCCCCACCCGCAGCTGCCCTCTTAGCTGGCACCCGACTGCCTCTCACCCCAGCGATGCCCACGCGGACCTTCTCCAGTCTGACTCTTCATTTTCTGCCCTGGGAACAACTGTTCTTTCCACATTACCCTTTTGCTGATGTCATCCCTCGTTTTTCAAAGCACCCTGTCTTCCTCAGGGCTTTCCACTTCCCCGCGCCCCTTCTGAGATGCTTTCCCATCTCACCTTGCTGTGACCGGGACCCAGTCCCCTAAGGTACAGTGCAGTGTGTTTGTGTAACAGCTCACACAGCGCCCTGGTGACCGCTGTGATCAGACCCAGTCCACAGTATAAGAAATACTTTATTGTACCAGTTTCTTGGACTTTGAAGGGCTGTTTGTCATGTTAGGGTTAAAAAAAACTTTAAAACAGTGTAACATACACATACACACACCCCGATTCTGTAGTCTTTGGAAGACATTTTACCTTTCTGATTCTCTTTGGATTTCTTCTATTTCTCTTTGGCAGTGTTTTACTGAGAACTGACGAGTGGTCAAGGTGAACCGGGGTGCCAGGAACTGGGGTGCGAGGAACGGGGCTTGTTGACAGGTGCTAGGCCGGAGGTCAATATGCAGCAGCAGAGGTGTCAGCTTGCTCCGAGTTTCCCTCTGCCCTTCTGGTTAGAAGGCCCTGCCGCAGGTCCTGGCATCCTGAGACCCGCTGCTGGTTCCCTGCTTGGGCATCCAGCCCGACCTCACCAGCCTGTCCCCACCAGCCTGTCCCCGGGCCTGCGAGGCCCTCCTGCTCCTCGGTGCCCCCGTTCCTCGGTGCTCCCTCTCCCTGGTGCTCCCGTCCTCGGTGCTCCCTGCCCCCACTCGGGGCTCTGGTGGCCTCGGTGCCATTCCTCCACCTCTGGTTCCAAGCACAAGCACATGCGCACAGCATCTCATTTCAGGAATATTGAAGTGTTTCCTTGGTTTTTCCCACAGTCTGCGGAGCCTGATTTAGAGCCGCACTAGGATTAAGTAAGATTACCAGCATCTCCTCTCAGTCTCTCCTGTGTATCTCGTATGAATGTGTCCTAATAACTATTGATATCAAGTTCATCCCTCACGAAGCCAAGCCCGACCTTTAGTGTCCTGCTGAGGTTGCAGTTTTCTGATGTGTTTTTCTTGCAAGTAAAATCAATGGAGAGAAATCTCAGTAACTTTTCCCGCACAGTGAGATGGTGAGGCCCTGCTGCCCTGCGTCTTCACGGCACACTCCCCCATCACGTGCAAGGCTGTTGCACCAAAATTGATTGGTTGATCCACCACTCTTAAAGGTCGCGCTTAATCACACTTCAGGAAGATTGAAGAAGACGCCAAATCGCGCGGGTTCCTGGTTGACTTTGCGCTCTCCTTTGCCGCTGCTTTTAACAGTCCATTCCGAATTCGCTGAGCGGTTACACCCGCGCTTAAAGGGCAGAGACCCAGTGTGCATTTTTATCCTGAAAATTAGTCACAGCTAGTCAGCCATGGTTTGGAAGTGGTCTGGCTTGCTGGTGGAAACCCTAACATGAATGGGCTGACACCCCAGCGTGCTGCCAAAGGCCCGCTCTGCACCCCCGACACGGTGTCAGGTGAAGGACGGACCGCGGCCAGAGTGGCTGGCTCTGCCAGCGTGTGATGAAGCGGGCTGACAGGTCCAGAGGGTTCTGCTCTGGCCTTCCATGTTAAGCAGGGTGCTGGAGAGCAGATGGAGGGGAAGGGGCCTCCGTGACAGTTTGGGAGGGTGGGACCTTTAACTTAGGAGGAATCAGAAGAGCAGTTTAGTTATTAGTGGCGCTCCGTGTGACAGCTTGACATTCTGTTAACTGTCCACAGAGACCAAGCTGCTTTTGGAATGGCGTTCCAAACGTGTCAGATTAATTTTTCCCCCTAATAAGGAGGAACGGACTGATTTGAATGGTTCTGAATAATTTCACAGTACCTAATGACCGTCAGCTGCAGGCATGTTTTCCCTCGCCATGGTGGGAACAAGAGTAATTGTGATTCCTGCGTTCAAGAAATGTTTTAAGTCTCATTCCTGAGAGCAAAATTTGGCCTGGAGAATCTCTAACTCTTAGATCATAAGAGAGAATGTTGAGAATATTGCCAGATAGGAAAACAATTAACTTTTTGGCGTGGGGGTAGCTAATTATTGTTTTCAATGCAATATGTGCTTATTAATCCAACCTGCAAAGAAGAGAAGGGGAAAAAATCATCTACTACCCCAAATTGCTAACCTTATACTTTCCTTTTAGCCTTTTTTTCTAGGTAAATGTGTTTGCGTTTAGGTTTGCTGTAGTCATTCTTCATACGTAATGAAAACTGTCCTAACCTCATTTCCTACTGTATCCTAATAATTTTATGGTATTATGGGGGTAATATTATTACGTAGTATTCAGAAAATTTAAATGTTAAAAACCCCATTCCGAGGATGTACCATAATTTCCCTGTTGTTGGAACCCTTGTTTACTGCGGTTACAAATATTGATGGGCTCAACATCTTTGTTTTGGAGACTTTCTAAGGCTAGAGTCCGTAACAAGTACTGGGTCACTGCGTATCTTTTCCCCTTAGGACTGAGCCAAGCTTTATTACTTTACTGTAGATCATCACTTAAACCACTGCACAGGCGCCAGGTGGACCAGCAGGACTGTGTGTTTGCGCGCACGTCTCCAAAACATCTATTAAATAAGGCATTTAAACATTTTGAGCAATTGGACCTTAAATGTAACGTTACCTATATATGGCCCCCGTCCTTTGGCAGATGGGCACCCCCTATTTTGTATTGTATTCTTCCTGATGATCAGTCTCTTTCTCTCCCCCCCTTTTTTTGGTGTGTGTGTGGCACTGGACTGGGGATTGAACCCAAGGGTGTTCCACCTCTGAGCTACACACCCCAGCCCTGTATTACTATTTATGTTGAAACAGGGTCACACTAAGTTGCTGAGGGCCTCACTAAGTTGCCAAGGCTGGCCACAAACCTGTGAGCCTCCTCTCTCAGCCTCCCAAGTACTGGAATCCCAGGCGTGCGCTCCCATGCCCGGCTCCAGTGATTGATTGATCGATGGATGGATGGATCAGCACCCTGCGTTCCCTCCACATCCCGCGCTCTGCCTGCCTCAGCTCTGTAGCTCAGTGTGTGCACATGCTGCAGGGGTTTGTGCTCCCCATTTTCTCTGGGGGTCACTCAGGTGCGGTGAGGTGCGAAGCCATTAAGGCACAGATCTCTGAAGCAAGGACAATGTTCATGACGCACACACACACACCTTAATGTCTCCGTGGCAAAACTGAACCACACACAGTCTACAGAATGCTCCGTGGGCACTTGAGGTTGGAGCTCGCTCTCTAGTGACCCAGGGATGTACTAACTGCGCTCGCAGTCTGGGCCCCGGGCTGGCGTCACAGCTTCCAGGGCTGTAGACGTCACCCCTCTGATTTCCAAGCCTCAGTGAGTCGAGCGGGGTTTGGGGAGATCAGTGTTCGGTGTGACGAGCGGCACCGAGAAAGCTCGAGAGCGACAGCGGTGCCCAGCAGGTGGCCAGCGGTGCAGCGTGCACAAGGGCCGTCAGACGGCCTCCACGCAGCGCGAGAACCCCTTCCCGCGTCGGCATGCAGGCCACTTGGCTTTTCTGTGACTTACAGCACATGCAGAGATCCACGTGACCATGGCCACCACCAGCATCCAGAGCTGTTGTGTCGCCTCCAGAGCTCCTGTCACTGTCACGTTGGGGTCAGGCCTTCTGCTTGTTCATCCGCGCCTGGAAACACGGACGTCCTTCGCCTCGCAGCGCAGTCTTCCCGACGTCGCAGGAGTCTTCTTAGCTCAGCGCAGGCTCTGTGGTGCGTCCAGGGAGCAGTTTGTGGCGGCCTGTTCCTTTCATCGTCGCCAGCATCCCCCCCCTTTTTTTTTTTGGCGGGTCTGGGGATGGAACCCAGGGGCATTCGCCCTCCGAGCTACACCCCCTGCCCTATTTTTTATTCTTTATTTTGAAACCGCGTCTCACTGAGTTGCAGAGGGCCTCACTAAGTAGCTGCGGCTGTGTGCGAACCGCGATCCTCCAGTCTCAGCCTCCCGAATGCTGGGATTACAAATGTGCGCCACCACGCCCGGCTCCAGTGTCTGATTTTATTGTGCACACATTGCTTGTCCGCTCCCCACTGAAGGACTTTGGGTTGTTTCAAGTTTTCGCAGTTCTTTTTTTTTTTTTGTAGTTCTTTTTTTTGTGTGTGTGTATGTGGTACTAGGGGTGGAATCCAGGGCCTTTTCTACCTCCAGGCTATACTCCCAGACCTATTTTATACTTTAATTAGAGACCGTGTCTCACTAAGTTGCTGAGGCTGGCTGGCTTCGAACCTTGTGATCCTCCTGTGTCAGCCTCCCAAGTGCTGGGATTACAGGTGTGTGCCACCACGCCCAGCTTTTTTGTAGTTCTTAATAGAGATGCTTATAAATATTTGTATGAGTTTTAGTGTAAGTGTCCTTTTAGTGTTATGTCTAAGAAATCTCTGCCTACTCTAGGCCACAAAAAGATTTTCTCCTGTGTTTTCTTCTAATATTTTTATAGAGTACATTTTACACTTAGGTCTGTGTGTCATGTGAGTGCATTTGTGTGCGTGGCAGGAGACAAGGGTGTGGATTCATCTTTCTATGTGAGTCTCCAGTCGTCGCTGGTCATTTGAGGAAGGCTCCCTCCCCACTGGATGGCCTCGGTGCCTTTTGTCAAGATCAGCTGGCAGCAGGCTGAGGGCCCCGCTCACAGCGTGGCTTCTCAGGCCCTTCCCGGTCGGGTGGCTGCCTCGTGCCAGTTCCATGCTGTCCTGGCTGTTTTACCTTCATGAGCATTTGAAGTTAGTAAGTTCAGGTTGTGCCGCAGACTGTGGTACTGGGGCATTCTACCCCTGAACGACATGCCCCGGCCCCTTTTAGTGTTTACATCTTTGAAACAGGGCCTATCACAAATTTCTGAGGCTCTCCTTGAACCTGTGGTCCTCTTGTCTCCCAGGTACTGGGTTTGGAGATGGAACCCAGGGGCATTTGACTTCTGAGATATACCCCCTGCCTTATTTATTTATTTGTTTGTTTGTTTGTTTATGGGTGGTACTGGGGTTCCTGGAAGCCCTTCTACCTCTGGGCTATACTCCCAGACCTATTTTATATATATAATTTTTATTTTTATTTTTATTTTTTCACACTTTTTTTTTATTGGTGCACTGTATTCATACATCATAGTGGGATACAAACTTTTGTAGACATACATGCACACATTGCCCAGTCAGCCCCCACCCGATCCCCACCCCATTCTCTCCCCATCCCTCCCTCCCATGCTTGGCTTAGTGGTTGACATCTAGTATTATAGCAATTTATCCAAACTTAAAAATGATAATCTCACATAACAGTTTCATTTGTCTGATACCAAGCTTTTGATGACTTAAAGATAACATTTCAATATTTCTTTTTACTTTCTTTCTTACCAGAGAATATTTTTTTTTCTATTTTTTTTGTGAAACTATCATATATTTATATATTTATTTTTCAGAAAAAAAATCTATCCTAATATGGAATATGGACTCTAGATACCCACAACGATCTTGAAAAAGAACAAAGCTAGAAGATATATATTTTCTGATTTCAAACCATATAAAGCTACAATAATTGAAACAGTGTAGTAAAGGCAGATATATAAACCATTGGAGTTAAATACAAGCCTAGAGCTAAACTCTTCCCTATATTGTCAAGTTATTTTTGACAAGGTTTCCACGAACATTTGGTGGTGGAAATAATAATCTTTTAACTAAATATTGTTGAAAAATAATAATTACATGGAAAAGAATAAAATTGGACCCTTACCTAATCCCATATACAAATATTAACTCAAAATAGATAAAAGACCTAAATATAAATCTTAAGACTATAAAATTTTAGTAGAAAATCTGGGTCATAAAACCTCACAACATTGAAATTGGCAGTGATTGCCGGGCGTGGTGGCGCACGCTTGTAATCCCCGCGCTTGGGAGGCAGAAACAGGAGGATCGCGCAGGATCGAAGCCAGCCGCGCTGGCTTAGGAGACCCTGTTTCCAAAAATAAAATAGGTCTGGGAGTACAGGAACCCCAGTACCACCAAAAAAAAAAAAAAAAAAAAAAAAAAAAAAAGAAATTGGCAGTGATTTCTTGGATATGATTTCAATGGCACAGGCAACAGAAGAGTATACAAACTCCCTAAAAAATAAAAAAAAATATTGTATATCCAAAGACAATGTAAACAGAGTTAAAAGTTACTAATAGAATGGGATAAAATATTTCCAAATGCTATATCTGAAGGTATATTAATATTCCAACTAGACATCCTAAAAAATAACAACAATAAAGGCAAACAATACAATTTAGAGATACGTAAAAGACTAACATAAATAATGAATCTCCACAGATAACCAATCTTAGTTGTCTGTTGGATGGAGAATCTTGTTTCTCTGGTTCTGGTGTGTGTTACCTATTTCTTCTTTGTAGTTAATCTCTGAGTATTTTCTCTAGTGCTGGTTTTGAAGACATAAATTCCTTCAGTTTCTGTTTGTCATGGAAGCTTCTTATTTCTCCATCTAATTTGATAGAAAGTTTTGCTGGGTAGGAAATTTTTGGCTGGAAGTTGTTTTCTTTCAGAGTTTGGAATATGTTACTCCAAGACCTTCTGGCTCTCATGACGTGGTTTGGGAAGTCTGGAGTGATTCTAATTGTTTTGCCTCTGAATGTCACTTGGCCCTTTGTTTTTGTTGCCTTTAAGATTCTCTGCTTGGCTTCCACATTGGTCATTTTGACAATTATGTGGCGTGGGGATCCTCTTCTCCAATCCTGTCTAAAGGGAGTTCTATAAGTTTCCTGGACCTGTGTATCGACCTCTTCCTCTATGTTTGGAAAATTTTCTGCTATTACTTCCTTGAAGAGATTGTTGATCCCTTTGGTTTCACCTTCTTTTCCCTCCTCTATTCCAATTATTCTTAGGTTAGCTCTCTTAAAATGGGCCCATATTTCTTCAATGTCAGATTCCTGCTGTCGGATATTTTTTCCTAGATTAGAAACTATGCATTCATTTTTGGAATGATCATCTTCTAAGAGCGAGATTCTGTTCTCCATGTGGTCTAATCGGTTGCTTGTGCTTTGAATTGAGGCCTTTACTTCATTAATTGCATCCTTTATCTCTTTTTGACTCTCTCTGAGTTCTTTTCGAAGCACCTCTATTATTTCTACAGTTATTTTCCTGATTTGATCTTCTAGAAATCTCTGAATTTCTGTTTTATCGGGTTCTGATGTTGTGGGGTTGTGGGCATTCATTGCTCCAGTATTATTCCTCTTTCCCATGATTTCGGAAGTTTGTGCCTTCTCTGGGTTCTTCCCTTGGGTCACTATGACTTCACTTAAGGTGCTCTGGATCTCGAGTCAGTAGTATCTCAGACCCCACTACTTCTTTACTGGGTTGTATCACAGAGTCTCCGACCCAGGGAGTCGATAGAGGCTGCTTTAGACTGTGGGGGGTGCCAGGTTGCACGTTCTCCTATGGTGTGATATCTCTGCCACCGCCACTCCCCTACTGGGTCAAGTCCCAGGGAGTACAGTACTGAGATTTCTCCTCTGTGGCCCGCAATTTGACTCACTGTTCTTGAGTACGCAGATGTAGCTGTACTGGACTCGGTGAATTTACTGCTGCTGCCGCCGGTGGCAATACTGCGCCGCTGCTACGCCCTCGGCCGTGAGGCTGGTGTATTTCTTCTTGGTTTTGATTTCCACTCTGAATCCCTGCAGCGTGTGCTGAGCTCAGCCACTGGGAGCTTTAGATGCTCTCTGCGCCGAGAAATCCCGCCTGGCTGTTCTGCAGCGGCTCACCTCGGCTTGCTGTAGCCGTCCGGTGAAATCGCCGCTGCCACCGGCAGTATGGCGCTGCTGCCGCATCCTCGGGCGTGAGGCCGGTGTCTGTGGCTCTGAGTTCTGTTCTCAGTCCGCTTTCTCTATGGAGCCTGGTGATTTTTTTGTTTCTCTGGTAATGGTGTTTTCTGGCTATGAAAGGCGCTGATTTTGTGGTAATGGAGATTGGTTGTTAGCAGAGCTCTTAAGCCCCGCTTTTCTCGGTCGACATCTTCCTGGAAGTCTCTATATATAATTTTTATTTGGAAACAGGGTCTCTTAAAGCAGCACAACTGGCTTCGAACCTGCCCGATCTTCCGCCTCCCAAGTGCGGGGATTACAAGCGTGCCCACCACGCCCGGCTTTTATTCTTTGTTTTGAAACCAGGTCTCACTGAGTTGCGGAGGGCCTCACTACGTAGCTGAGGCTGTCCGTGAACCGCGATCCTCCTGTCTCAGCCTCCCGAATGCTGGGATGACGAGTGTGCGCCCCACGCCCGGCTTTCCTCTTAGTAATTCTGATTGAATAACTTTTAATTGGAAGTTCATTCGCTGTTTCTGCGTCATCTTCATTCTGCTGTTGAGCCCATCAAGTGGGATTTAAAAATATATTTATGTGTTTATTTACATTTAGCCAGGTAGCACATGCTGTAAACTCAGCCACCGGGAGGCAGAAGGATGGCAAGTTTGAGGCTAGCTTGAGCAATTTAGCAAGAGGCCTTGTCTCAAAATAAAAAATCAAAAGGGAGTGTAGATCAGTGGTGAATGCCACTGGGTTCAAACCCCAGTCCTCCCCCCCGCCCCGCAAAAAGCGAGACCTTATTATTTTCTTTCATTTAGTGAGCTCTCCGTGTGTACAGAGCATGTGTGTACACCGTGTATATGATACTGAATTTCATGGATGTACCGTGGTTTTCTTTTGTCCTAGTGATAGACAGGCTGCCTAGTTATATTTGAAAAAATGTGTTACAGGGAACATTTTTGAACACTTATCTTGGCATACTTCGTGTAAATATTTGTTGGTGTTTTCTTTAAGTTTATTAATATTAGGCTTTTTATTTTTGCATATATTTTCTTCATTTGTCTGCCTTAGATTTTGTGATATTTTCTTTTTTTAAAAGCATGCACAGAGTTTGTTTTTATTAAGTTAAATCTTTTGGTTCTTTTCTTTGTGTTTTTGGCTTTAAACTCACAAAGTAGCCAGGCGTGGTGGCGCACGCTTGTAATCCCTGCGCTTGGGAGGCTGAGACAGGACGATCACATGGGTTCGAAGCCAGCCTCAGCTGCTTAGTGAGGCTCTCAGCAACTTAGTGAGACCCAGTTTCCAAATAAAATATAAAAATAGGTCTGGGAGTATAGCCCGGAGGTAGAAAGCCCTGAGTTCCACCCCCAGTACCACCAAAATAAATAAATAACTAAATAAATAAATAAAAATAAACTCACAGAGTAGCCGAGAGACATTCATATCTTTTCTCTATGTTTTTGTTATTTAATTATACACCTGTAACTGTAAGTGATCTACAGTTACTTTTGGTAAATGGTGTGGTGCTGAAACTCAGGTCTCATACACGCATGCTCAGCAAGTGCCCGACCACTGAGCTGCGTTCCCTGCCCTTTCCCTTTTCCCTTTTCTTTTTTTTTATCGGAACTGAGGATGGAAACCAGGGACATTCTACCTCTGAGCTACACCCCCAGCCTTATATTTTTTATTCTTTATTTGGAAACAGAGTCTCACTGCCTTCAGTAAAGTTAATTTTTGCCATGTTAACAGCAGGATTCTCATTAAATGAACCTGACCAGAAATGAAAACAATATTAAATGGCTGTCTTCATCTGATTGGCTTCTGCAGGCAAATGTCCAGCCATGGAATTTGTGGGGAAAACAACCACTGCTTTTGCTTATTTAAACAGATACAGGAATGCCCTTCAGATGTGAGGTCAGCAGATGCAAAGGCGAAGTGGGTAATTAGGAACAAAGCTAGCTTGGTGCAGAGCGGCTGGAGGGGCCGCCCTGCTCCGCTGCCCTCAGGAGAGGGCACTGCCTGGGCGGGCCCGACCTCCTGCTGCAGGTGGTGGGGTGGGGGGAAGCGCCAGCAGCGACAAAACGATGGTTTCTTGTGCATCTATAATAGCAAGCACTGTTCGAGGTGCTTTATGATTTTTCTAAATCTAGAAGTGGTATTATCCCTCTTTGACCAAGGAGAAGGCAGAGCTTAGAGCCTTCGGTGAGCTGCACAGGGTCTGCAGCTCCCCACCTGTGCCCAGCCGCCCTCCCCGCCCCTCCCTCCTTCCCCCTCCACTCTCCTTCTGTCCTTTTCTCTCTCTCTCAGTTACATCATGAATCACCTTAAAATAACATTTTAAACTCTCGGGCTAAGTTTGCTGTAGAACTTCTGGAGAACACAGAAGCAGAGGGGACGAGCATCCGCGCCCCTTGGCGCCTCGAGTTGTGTCTGCCCGCTTTTAGTGGTGGTTTAGCGTTGTTCTTACTGACAGCCATGCTGTGTTGTCGAGCTTTGGATTTCTCACCCCGGAAGCTTCCTCTCCTGAATCCTCAGCCGTTACTGACCACTAGAATTCCTTTAAAAAGCTGTTGAACGTTAATAAGAAATCGCCTCTTTCAGTTTATACTTACAACATGTATTCTCATTTTACCACCATAATTGGGAATCTTAAGGGTGTTTAAAAGTAAGAGAACCTGTTTCCAAATTAAAATATAAAATAGGTCTGGGAGTGTAGCCCCGAGGTAGAAGGGCTTCCAGGAACCCCAGTACCACCAAAAAAAAAAAAAAAAAAAAAAAAGTTCAAAAATAAAATAGGGCTGGGGATGTAGCTTGGAGGTAGAAAGCACCTGGGTTCCACCCTCAGTACTACAATAACTAACTAACTAAGTAAATAAATGTTATAAAACTTTATTTAGAGAGCTCTGTGTATCATGTGTATGGGAATATACGTAATCGTGAAGCAAGTCCCCTGCGCCTGCACAGTCTCAGAAACGAGCAGGTAGGTAGCCGTCCCTGCCAGCTGTTGCCCTTATCAGAGCCCTCCACCCCCAGGGCACCCCATTATCAACTGTTTTCTAAAGGCAGATCTCTTTATCTCCCCCACCCCCATTGCGGTACTAGAGGTTGAAGCCAGGGGCGTACTACCACTGAGCTACACCCCTAGTCCTATTTTTATTCTTTTTTTTTTTTTTTTGGCGGGTTTGGGGATGGAGCCCAGGGGCATTCGACCTCCGAGCTACACTCCCTGCCTTATTTTTATTTATTTTGAAACAGGGTCTCACTGAGTTGCAGAGGGCCTCACTGAGTAGCTGAGGCTGTCCGCGAAGCAGGATCCTCCGGTCTCAGCCTCCCGAGTGCTGGGATGACAAGCGTGCGCCATCACGCCCGGCTTTCATTCTTTTATTTTGAAACAGGGTCTCACTCAATCGCTGAAGGCCTCACTCTCTTTCTGAGGCTGGCCACAAACCCGGGCTCCTGCCTCAGCCTCCCAAGTATTGGAATTGCGGGCGTACACCACCACGCCCGGCTTGCATGATGAGCTTGAGCCCCATGTAGATTGGGTGTCCGTGAGATCACCTCTGAGAGCCCTTATCTGAGTGCCAGGCGCACCATAAGCGTTAATAATTACAGCTGTTGATAATGACGGTTTGCTCTGCCATCGTCGTCTTCATCTTCTTTAACAAAGATCCACCAAAAGATGGCCAGCCACAGATCAACATGGAGGGAGAAACCAGGTCCCCGATCTTCCGGCCCCCGGGAGCACTTGTGGCCAAACTGGGACGAAAGTGCCAGTGTCCGGACTCCCCGCTCAGTGCTCCTTCCACCTGACACCTGCCTGTCGCTCGCCGACGTCTCCAGATCCTGTTCTTGTCACCTCCTCTGGTTCTCCATGGCGCCGGCAGATCCTAACAACAGATGGTGCTGTTTTGAATTAAAACAATTTAACTCAAGATCCATCAACTGCCAACATCAAACACCCTTAAAAGAAGGAAAGAAACTCATTATCAAGAGTATTTAAGCAAAGTAGGTATTTAATCTATCTTAATCATTCGCATTCTTGAGAAGAAGAAAGTCAGCGGCAGCTGCCACCACGGCCGGCCCGCGGATGCGCTCGCTCCTAATTGCTTTAGACTGAATGTGTCCCCTTTTCTTCTTTGCCCCGCAGTACTAATTTGGACCTGGGTCTTGAAGAACAAGTTTTTAAGCCATACTGAATGTTTGAATCTTTAAAAAGTCGTCTCATTTTTTACGTTGCTCTGTGGCTGGCCATCTCTTGGTGGGTCTTTGTTAAGATGCACACGTGCAGCTGGTCTCCTGACTACGTGAGGTCGCGCTCGCAGCACTGGGCAGACAGGGTGTGTTAGTCCATCTGGGACACTGTAACGAAGTACCTGAGGCTAGGTATGACCAACAAAAGAGGTTTATTTAGCTCACAGTTTTGGAGGGCGGAAGTCGCAGTGGCGTAGGGCCAGCTCTGGGGAGGGCCGTTGGCTGTCTCATCTTGGGATGGATGCCCCGCAGTGGCAGCAGCGCATGCTGGAGGGTTGGTCCCGTGGCCAGACAGGAAGCCAGGGAGCAGCTGGGGACTGGCCGGGTTCGTTCTTTTGGAATAACTCGGGTCCCAGGAGCGCTGCTTCAGTCCCTTCCAGGGGCAGTGCCTCCGGTCTGGGCCTGCCTCTTAGAGGTCCCTCCACTTTCCACCACTGCCACGCTGAAGAGATCTGCACACCACGCGCAGACTCTGGCGATGGGAGCGTGAGCGCGTGGCCGCTCTGGGGAGCACGGCGGCCGCCCTGTGCAGAGCCGAGTTCCCCCAAGTAAATGTGCACCGGACGCTGCTCCCTGAGGTGAGCCACGTGTGCTCTTCCCAAAGCCCGGGTCCTGGGGTTGCCCCTCCTAGCAAGTCATGATGGTGTGAGGGAGAGTGGCCCTGAGCGGCAGGACCGGGGGCTCCGCGGTGCACCCTGTGCCAAGCCCGCTTCCGCTGCCTCTGCCGGCTGGGCTTCTCTCGCCCAGCCTGGGCTCCGAGGCTCTGAGGGCCGGGGAGGCCATCCTCGGTGGCCGCCTTTCTTTTCCTTTTTCTAAATCCTGGGGCTTTAACCCAGGGCATTGTACCTCCAAGCGCTTGTTCTTTTTTATTTTGAAGCAGGTCTCAAGTTGCCGAGGCTGGCCTCCCATCTCCAGTCTGTCCTCCTATCTCAGCCTCCCAGGTACCGAGACCCCAGGGCAGTCCTGTTCCGACCTGCCAGCCCGCGTTCTTTCTCTGTTCGCCCTTTCCTCTTGCTTTCCTCCGTTTGCCCTCCGGCCGAGCTGCAGCATTGCTCTTTGGAGCCGGGCTGTGGGCCTCCCCCCTTGACCGCGACGTGAGAGAAAGTGACGGGGCGCACCAGTGGTCTGAAAGTAGCGGATGTGCACGTGCTTTCTAGAAAGCCCCGCGTGTGAGTGCGGAGCAGGAGTGCACGCGCGTGCGGCGTGTCAGCGCGAGAGCGGGGTGTGCTGACCACCTGGTCGGCGAGGCACTCTGCCACCTACACGCTCCTTGCTGGGGCCCGCATGCCCTACGTCTGGATCCCAGCCTGCTGGCTGCGGGGCTGGCCTGTTGAGCGCCGCGGTCTGCTCCCGGTGTGAGTAAACGTGCTGCCGCCGTGTTCGTCTTCTTCGCCACACTTCTGCCCGGTGTGTAGGTTTTCAGCCCTAGTCGGAGCTGCCCTGTGCCGTCTGCGTGGCGGCTGCCGGGTGGTAGCGCTCGGCCCGCCCGCCGCCCTGCGCGCCGCCTCGCAGCCGACCGTTGGGTTTGGGTGTTTTAGGAACGGCTGTTCTTAAGTAACCTGCCATGCGGTTTCCACGTAGTTTGGTTTAAACTATTCTCCCACAGGGAAATAAAGCAGAAAGGTGACGGCATTTGCTTTTTAATCTTTTAATAATTCATCTCCCCACTGCAGGGAAGAGGCCGAGGCTCCCAGCGGCTTGAAAGGCCCAGGCTCCGTTTGGTGTGTGTGCCGACAGGTGCCGGGCAGAGCAGATGAAGCTCAGGAGCAGTCAGTTGGAATCCGATAACATTTGGAAAAGTGATGTGGAAGGAGTTGATACTGGCGTGGCAGTATGAGTGAGACTTGTCATGAAGTCTAGGTGAAAGGGAATAGTGTATATTTTCTCTTGACCAAAGTGTACTACCATTTTTCATCGGCACTTTTCACCTTTCTCTGAAAACAAAACAAGTAAGAAATGGAAGTAAGAAATTTCAGAACCACCAGGCATGGTAGCACACGCCTGTAATTCGAGTGCTTGAGAGGCTGAGACAGAAGGATCGCAGGCTCGAGGCCAGTCTCGGCACCTTAGCGAGGCCCTCAGCAACTTAGTGAGACCCTATTTCAAACTGAAAAATAGGGCTGGGAGTGTAGCTCTGAGAGAGAATGCCCTGTTCCACTCCTGGTACCAAGCACACGCACTCATGCGAGCACACGGAAATTGAGAGCCACGGGGGAGGCCACAGAGCCTTGTTCTGAGGGAGGGGCCTGTGGTTGTGGAGGTGAGGTTGTCCTCATCTCCAGTGACCGCCCCTGCGCTCCGGACTGGCTTGGGGTCCTCCAGCCGGGGGCCAGCACGGGGTGGCGGCGTGACCGGCATGGCGGGCACGCGGACTCATTTGAAGACGGCTTTTCCTTGGAGTATACGCTGGATCCAGAGCGGCCGGACAGGGATGAATTCACTCGCTGCGGATGGACTGAGGGTGCCTTGTATGCCTCTGTGCTGCACGTGCGCTGTGTGCTGGGCACTGGGTGAGGCGCTTTGCACGGCTTCGTGTCTGTAGCTGCCACTGCAGCGGGGGCACGCGTGCTGTCGGCGGTCTCCCCTGGAGGCGAGGAAAGCACGGTGCACAGAGCTGATCGCGCAGCGCCTCCTCGTCCCCGGCTCCTGAGCTGTGCTACCTCCCAGCGGAGCGCCAGCGCAGCCTCCCCACCGAAGGGCGGGCTGGGATAGTAAAGGTGTGCGCCTGCGTGTGGATTGTACCACGAGCGCGCTGTGAAGGTTGGGGCGCCTCTCCTAGAAGGCGTAGCTCCGGGTTCCATCAGGGCTCATTCTGGCACGTGGCCTTCCTTGGCATCCAGAGGCCCACACGGTGGCAGAGGACCCACAGTCATGCCCTGGGTTGCACTCGGAGTCCTTACTAAAACAGGCCCCGAGCGAAGCCGGCGGTGACCCCGCACTCCCGCGGATCCTCAGGCCGTCCGGTGCACCCGTCTCCACCGTGGGCACTGTGCTGGCCGCCTTGCCCCAGGTGGCCCGAGGGTCCCGGCCTTCATTTTCCATCTTCGCGCTCCATCTTCTCAGGGACACCGCGCTCAGTGTTGCACAGCCACGGTCCAGCCCCCTTCCCTGCACACTTCAGCGGCCGGCGTGCACTTCACCCTCTCTTGGGCTGTGTATTTTACTGTAAAAAAAATGGAGCCTTTTGTCTCATCCTCATCTAGGAAGTGCTGTCGTGTATTTGCTGATGTCTCCCAAGGGCTAGGGCGATGCCGGCACATTCTCGGGTGTGGTCCTTACATATCTGTGGGTGGGTAGATAGATGGGAGTGTAGCCTTGTGAGGCCATTTTCTCTTGGGGCCTTTAAAAAGTATTTAAATAAATAGCAGCGTGTGCTAGAGGAAATGTCACGTCCTCCCAACTGTGACTTCTGTCGATTCTGTGCATCTCGTTGTGTTCGCGCAGCACCCATCCGCCCTCACCCCACCCTGGATGCGGGGCTTCTGGGGCGGGAGGATTCAGCCGACGTTGAGGAGGCAGGTGACGCGTCTCCGGGGTCTCTTTTCGGGACGGGAACGTGCTCCTTGACAGCCACAGCTTGCGCTCGAGGGCCACACCACTTCTGCCTGGACGGCGGCCACTCGGCGGACGCCTCACCTCTTGGCACATCCGTTTGCTGATGTTTCCCGGAGGCTGTGCGGGCCGTGGTCCTTTGCCCAGCACCAGCATGGCAGCTCGGCTTTTCTCGGTGCCCCTGAAGCCAGCCGAGCCCATTGTCGCCGTGGATTTGTTTGCATATTGCACAGCCATCTGTTCCCCGTGCCATCCAAGCTTTAGATTCTGCGCTAGGGTTGCCAACCGCCCCAAGCTTGGTGCTTACTGTTTGTTTTGTGTTCCAGTAACTAGTCTTTCAACTGTTAGAACCACTGCGTGAGGAGCCGAGCTCGCTCTTGGTTTGTGGGTAGGCACGCTGGGCAGGGATTTGCCTAAACGAGCTGGTACTTAGGTATCGAGCTCAACTGTGGGCTTGCAAACCTCACAGGGCTGTTACTGTCAGGCTTTTGTCCAATAGAGAACACCAGGTCAGGGCTGTTTCAGAAAGTC
This sequence comes from Muscardinus avellanarius, assembly GCF_963383645.1. Classification (NCBI taxonomy): domain Eukaryota; kingdom Metazoa; phylum Chordata; class Mammalia; order Rodentia; family Gliridae; genus Muscardinus; species Muscardinus avellanarius. The sequence goes on from NC_137799.1 coordinate 5,091,968, forward strand.
ACCAGTGTACAGGAGCCCCAAATCCAGGAAGCACATGGATTACGGCCACACTGATTGCAGACGTGCGCGTTTGCTTTGTGGCTGCGGTGCGGCCTTCGTGGTGGAGTCCTGTGTGAGCAGTGGTAGTTGGAGGGACACGCTCATCTCCCTGGCAGGCAGTCTCCTGCCGCCGCCACCCTTCACTGGTGCTGAACCTGTCCCTGCACTGCGCCTCAGGCTTCGCTGCCTCCTTCATTTCTTCTTTTTTCCTTTTTTTGGCACTGGAGATGGAACCTAGGGCATTCTACCTCCGAGCTATACCCCAGTACTTTTTATTTTTTCTTTTGAAATAGGGTCTCACCGAGTTGCACAGGGCCTCACTAGTAGCTGGGGCTGGCCGCAAACTGCAATCCTCTTGTCTCAGCCTCCCAAATGCTGGGATTACAAGTGTGCGCCACCACGCCCAGCTTGGAAGCCAAACATTTAAGTGTGCACTTTCTTGAAAAGCCTGGGATGCTAGCCAGGCGTGATGGCGCACACTTGTAACCCCAGCATTTGGGAGGCTGAGACAGGAGAATCATGGTTTGAGGGCAGCCTCAGCTACTTAGTGAGGCTCTTTGCAACTCAGTGAGACCCTACTTCAAAATAAAGAATAAAAAATAGAGCTGGGGATGTAGCTCGGAGGCAGAACGCCCCTGGGTTCCATGCCTATTACCGCAAAAAAAAAAAAAAAAAAAAAAAAAAAAGACAAATGCCTGGACTGCTGGCACTGGTGATGACCAGTTACTAAGATAACAGTAACACACACCCCAAAGTTGTGTCGCCACAACTGAGCGCACCGGCATGCCGAGGAAGAGGCATCGTTCCTACCCACCACTTAACCAGGGCATGATATATTGGTTTTCAGCTCTTCAGATACTTCCAGGAATGTCTGTTTCTGTTTTAAACAGCCCCGTCCGTGAGTGCAGTTTAGTCCCTTGTTTTTCTTTTTAGGAACCTGCAGGTGTCATCAGGAGGGCAGCTCAGTGGGGCCGGACGGGAGGGTGGCGGAGCTTGCTCTGTCGCTTCTCTGACGCAGTGGCAGCCGCTAGTGGAGTTCTGGCCCGCTGCACTCCGGCCTTGTGTGCTCCGCGAGCTCAGGTCTTCTCTCCCTGCCCTTTGAGTCTGCTTCGGGTGTGCGTCGTGGGGTGCGTTCGAGGGGCTCCAGCCCCTGGCGCGCTGGGCCCGCCCGCGGGGAGCGCTAGCCACGGCCACCGCAGTTTCCTTAAACTCCTTAGTTTGAGAATGCTTGCAGCTTTCAGAAGTATTCCAAGAAGAGTAGGAGCAACTCCGTGTACTTTGTTCCCTGGATTCAGGGCATCTGCTGCGCCTTGTCATCACTAAGATGCTGGAGAAGTAAGTGGCTGGTCCCGGCCCTGAGCCGGGAGCAGAGGCGCTCGTATTTGCAGTCGCAGCACGCCGGCAGGCAGGCAGGCAGGCAGGCGGGGAAAGGCCGGAATTTCATCCCCGCTCTAACTCACTGCGCGGAGCCCAGGGCCTCGGATCCTGGGCAGGTGCTTTCCCCTGGAGCTCTGCCCAGCCAACCTCTTCTCTCTGAATCGTGTGCTTGGAGTCTACTGTTGGACGTACCAGGGCCAGTTCTCCGTAGAGGAAGTTTAGGTCGTTTCCAGTCTCTCAGGATTATAAATGCGCGCCAGTACGTCTTTGCTCAGATAGAGGCAGGCTTGCTGGCCGAGGGGGCTCGTTTGCCATTTGGATGGTATTGTCCATTTACCCGTCCTGGTGCTCCAGTTCCCACTCCCATCCCGAGAGACAGGCTGTTTTCTCTGGTTCTCATGTCCTCGTTTTAGATCTTGGCCAGTCTTGTGGGTGAGCAGAACACCACGTGTGCCCTCCCGTGTACAGCTGTGTGCAGGAGACGGGGTGTGGGATGGGTGTGATAGGGAGCACTCCTCACGTGGAGTGGATTCGTAAAGTGGAGAAAGCAGAGGCCGATGCTCGGGACCAACCGCGGCTCCCGGTGTGTAGAGCGGCAAGCCCCTTGCCCGCCCACGGGGCCGCAGGAGGAGAAGCGGGCGGGGCAGCGAGCAGTGTCCCGAGCATGGCTCTGCGCTCCAGGGCCCGAGTTCTCTGCGGGATGCTAGACGTGTGCCCAGCCCTTTCATGGTCGACCCCCCTCTGCCAGTCGTGCTCCTTGGCTCCTCTAAATGCGTCTGCACCTGCAGCTTTGGGCTCAAGCTGCACGTTGCAGGAAGCCCTCCTGGCCGCCCTGTCTGACGTGGCGCCCTTCACCCACACCGCCCGTGTTTCACTTCTCCTTTACGGTCTGTCCTTCCCCTCAGGAGCGTTCTCCACAGGACCAGAGTCTCAGTTTTGTCTGTCGCTTATTTCCAGTGCTGTTACTGGAGCAGAGCCAGGCGCATTAGACCCATAGTATGCATCAATTATTAACCATATTTATCTATTAGTGCTTAATTATTAATATACATTATTATTACCATTCATCACTGAGTGAATGAAATTCTAGTTGGCAGGCATGTGGGTCTGTAGTGAAACGGGCAGGAGTAGGCCATATTTGGCCCCAAGGCTGGCCGTGTGACTTTGGGAGGTGACTGCGGCTCGGAGTCTCCCTATTGGTGGAGGGAGTGGCGCGGATACCTCCCCTGCGCTGTCGTGAGGACGCAGGCTGCCAAGTACACTTGCGGGCTGTTTGTAAGCGCCATGCATAGGCCAGCTGTCTTGATTAGTCTTTGCTGTTTGCACACCACTCATTCGAGGTGAGTGTGTGCAGGGTACGTGGGCCCTGGTGAGCTCACGATGCTGTGCAGGAGCCAGACCACTCGCAGACTTCACACAAACAGCCCTACTTCCTACTCATGCCAACTTGGTATTTTGTCACACAGCCTGTATTTGAGTCCAGCCCTCTTCCTCCAGCCTCTCTCGTGCTGAGCCGGGCCCCGCCACCATCTGCATTGCCGCAGGGGCGCCACCCTAAGTGTGAGGTGTGTGCACCGCGATGGGGGAGGACCCCGGAGGCAGGTAGCTCCCACTGAGCCCCCTCCCCCATCAGCTTCCCCGTCGGCGCTCACCCTGAGGCTGAGGTGTGCTTGAAGCCTTCTGCCCACATCTTCAGAGAGCATTTCCCAAGTTGCCCTGGGTCCTTGGGGAGAGCGCGGTGATGCCATCAGGCAGAAGGGTGGCCTTTGACAGGACGCTAGCTCTTGGAGACGTGGGAATAGAGTTCGTCTAACTCTCGTAAGAGGTCACTCTAGTGACCTTAAACCCTGGAGTCCTCTGTACTGGATGGATTTACAGTTTTGACGTGAACACTTTCAAATGCCTCTTCCTTTTTTCTCTGGAATCTGATAAAGGCGATCCCTTGTTTTCCACCTCGGATCTGTTTATATTTATGAGAGCTAATGATATGTTGTGCCTTTGGGCAGGAAAGGAGACACTCCGCCTGCTCCTCGAGCGTGGAGTGGCAGGGCAGTGAGCCGCATCCTCCATCCCCGTGTGTTTAATAAAGGTTGCTGTGCGCTCAGGGTCCCACATCTGTGTGAGTGGGGCTGCGGGTCGGTGCCGTGTTGCTCCTTCTGAGATTGGCACTGGTATATTATTAATGGCGCTCATCACACATGCCTTGCATTTAATACAGAACACGAGAGGCTCACCTAGCATGAATGAAAAGTCTCAAATTGAAAGTGTAGAGGCTATAAAATTTTTAAAGAAGGGGATGTGTTATGGTTGAACTTTGAAATAAAAATAGTGTATTTTTAATCACCAAGATAGGTATGTCCTTGGATTCTTGACTTGGGGGGAGGATAGTAGAGGAAGGAAAGAAGGCATCTTCCTCCCACCTGTCTGCCAAATAGAATCGGCGGGACCTAAGTCACCCTAGCAAAAGCAGAGGGAAAACCACAGCAGAGAGACAGTGTGTCGGGAGGCGGCCATGCCATTATTAAGTTCTCCAGTTCCACCAGCAAAGAGCTCAGGACAGCTGGGGACTTAAAGACGCAGATGCGAGCGCTGAAACCCCACACTCTGCTGACATTTGATGGGGCAACCTTTGATGATGAATTTTCTTGCCCTTTTTAGGGGAGTAGAAGGGGAGGCGGGTGGAACTTCACAAGACTCTAAATTTACCAAAGTTTTTTAGATTTAAATTTTCTTAGAAAAAATGTCAAATGATTGTAGATCCCCAAAATGCCTTTGCTGGCATTTTAACGGTGCCTGCGAACCCAGTTTGGCGTGTAAGGGAGGAGAAGAACAGGCTTCTCTTAATGTGGCTTTGTGTCTGAAGCCCTGGACCAAACAAACGGTGTCCCAGGAATCCTCATGATTTATACATTGTATGTGATCTTTTCTTAAACATTGTTAACCTGTGCCCTTTACAGACAATGCTGGGTCGGAAAATGTCAGGGGAACTTTGGATTGCTTTCATAATCCTGTAGAGAAAATTGTCCTCAAACCCCGGAGACTGACGGGCGTTCTCTATAGAGCGATATATGTTGGGAGAAACACAGCGCCCGGCATGAGCCTGCTCTTGGCTGGTGGGGATGAAAAAGATTTGAGCGAGATTTTCCTTCTGGCCTAGACCAGTTGTGAGAAAGGAAAAATCTGTTGCTACCTGTCAGGCTGTTGGAGAGGTCTACTTAATTAGTCGGGAAGGCGAATTCTCAAGGCGGGAGGCCTTTTGGAATGCTTACACACACTCAGACTTAGCTGCCCGTGGGAAGAGACCCTGGGGTGTGGATAGAGGAAGCGGGAGAGGCCAGGAGGGAGGGAGGGTGACGGACCCGCCCTTCCTGGAGCCAGGGGGACCAGGAGAACTGACCCTGGGGACGGATGGGGGCCCTTCCCTCCCGAGGCCTGTCAGCTCCCGGCGTAGTTAAGGTCTATAATCGGGCGCATGTTCTGCGGCCAGATCGTGTTTGCAGAGGTGAACATGGGGGAGTGTCTTCTTGCTCATCTTATCATCACTTAGGTCATTAAGAAGAGCTGAGTGGAAGGAAGGACGAGACAGCTCTTTGGCAGGGCAGACGCCGCGCGACTATTTTCAACTCCCGTGTTTTAGACAACATTGGTAACTCCAGTTCAGCCCTTTTAGAAAGAAGGAAAAAAAGAAAAGATCCAGTGTGTGGGCGTGGTAGGTGGTTTTGCCAAAGTACAGACTGAAGTTGAAGCTGCAACGTTTCTTTTCAAAAAGTTAACTTTCCCGGTAAACATTGAACGAGAACCTGTACGCAGGAGCCTGACGCCAGGCCTTTGTCCAGGAGACAGTGTCCCACGTGCCTCCGGTGCTCCCGCCGTCGGCCGGTTTTGCAGTCTTGTTTTGTTTGCAGCCAGGGTTGGGCCTTGGGCTGGAGGCCGGGGCAGAGCTCCGCCCGTGCCACCCCGCCCGCAGGCGCCAAATTTAGCGCCTCGCCCACCACATCCACCTTCTGATGGCAGGCTCGCCAGTGGAGAAAGCACTCGCGCCTCATTATCTCTACAACCTGAGTGAATTTGCAGATTAATTGAAGTGTGGGAGGGAAGGCATCTGCTATTGTAAAAACCTTTAACGGCGACAGTAAAGCTTGAAATAAAATTAAGTGTTACTATAGTAAACTAATGGTCCCCAGGTGATGAGCACGTTTTGTAGCGTGCAGAGGCTTACGTGTTCCGACTGTTTGGCTCCGAGGGTCTGTCGTTTCCCGGTGTAATTTTTATTTTCATCAAAGGAACACAAGCACCTAATTTAAAGGGCAGATAAGTAACGCCGTGAGGTTTAGCACAGAGCACAGCCCCTCGCCTCGGCATCCAGAGTGCTTCCCAGGCACCCTCTCCGCGCTCCCTGGGGTTCCCGCCTACATCACTGGCCTAGACCGCCATCCGAGCTGTTGACGGCTGGCTCTGCTGGGGAGGGTCAGGACCAGCCCTCGACGCCACCCTCTCCCGTGGCTTTGCTTGGACTAACATGCAGGCTTTCTGTGACCACAGCCGTGGAAGGTTGTGTCCGGCAGAGCCACGTACTGCTGTTCCTTTTGTGAAGGCTAGGGCAGGGTGTCACCTCCCCCTGTGTAGATGGGACCCGTGTCAACTGTCCTTGAACCCCGGGCCTCCAGATGAGCGTCTCCAGAGAGGACACTGCTGGTGTCCAAGGGGGCGCTCAGCCAAGCCCCCAGCACTCTGGGAGTGTCCCGTGGTCACTCTGGGAACTCTGCAGTGCAGTCCAGGTGCTTCGCTGACTGCCCCGCCAGCCCGCTCTCCTGGACAGGGGAAGTGCGCTGCGTGCGTGCCTGTGCTGAGGTGCTGCGAGTCCATCTGCCTCTGCCTTCTGATGTTAGGTCGGCCTCTTTCTGTCGTCCCACTGCGCTCTCTTTCCTGTCGGCAGGCACGTTTGTGTTTATTCCTCTGCTGTGATTTTTGTGGCCTGGGGAGGGAGTGCCTTTGTCAGGTTCAACTAGAAGGCCTCTGGCTCTTGTTCTGTTTGATAGGGTTGCTTTGTTTTGCCCGTTGATTTACAGCGTCTTGCCTCTGTATTTGAAAAGCGCGCTTTGATGTAATGGATGTACATTTTCTACGAAGGGTCTCCTTTTCATCACAACATCCCAAGAAATTTGGGCCGGCATCGCACGTTGCTGATTCATGACGGGGCAGTCATGTCTCTGAGAAGCTCAGCCTGCCGCCAGGGTTTTGTTCTGTGGGCTCTGAGCTCGGAAGGGAAGGATTGGCCTTTCCCCTCTGGCTCAAGCCTCTCCTCGCGGCACTTTAGCCGCTCTGGCTTCCAGCATCGGCCCTGCTGGCCCGTGATAGCCGAGGGCATGGGTACCCAGTGTACAGGGAGAGTGCCCAGGCACCGGGGCCTCTGCTGGGTGCGTGGGCTGCTTAGCCCCTCTGCCCCTGCTCTCTCCGCTGGTGCTGTCGTCAGCAGAGGGATAGGTGAAACTGTCTTGCGTCTCCCTGTCACTAAAACCAAGACACAAGCCGCAGTTTGTTAAGTCCTCTGCCTTCGGGAAGTCCTTGCGTTTTCTGCATGGGAAATGCCGGTCAGTCCACCCCGTCCCCCTCTGCTGCCTCCGCAGCAGCTCGCACCTCCTCGCCTCTAGACGGGTTCACGTTTGCACTGTGCACCCTCTGCACCTGCCCCCCACTTGCAAGGGTAATGTAAAATGCAGCTCACAAGCCCATTTCAGACCTTATTAAAACATCATTTCCCTTGCCTTGTTCCCGGATTTCTGTGCTTAATCATAGAAAGGCAGCTTGTTCAAATATACATTATTCTTGTTTGGAAAACTCTGTTGGCCTGTCTCCCTCTCAGCCCCTTCCACATTTTGTAACCCTGCTTCACCAAGGCAGCACTTGTTAAATATCATAATTTGCTCATTGGAGAATTATTTGTAAACTTAATTAACTCTCTGTCAGTGTTTGAGTTAATTTTCTCCCTTTAATTTCAGCCTCCCTGGTCATGGTCTTCCAGACTTTGTCCTGTGTCTGTTAAAGACTTGGTAAATAGTTTTGAAATGCCAGTTGATGATATATGGGCCTCTTTAACATTTCTTTGATTTATGTGCAGTGCTGTGGAAAAAGGCAAAGAAAGCAAATTATATGGCAAAAAAATGTTGCCAATCTTCACTTTTTTTACCCCTTAGTTTTAGAAAGTACACTTATCAATCACATCTGATGGATTTTCTTTTCTATAAAGATTGAAAATTTAACTATTTAAAGGCTCTCTGCAATGCATGCTCTCTGTCTGCTTAATGGAGCGGAGCCTGGCCCTGGGGTAGGGCCTCAGAACTCCAGAAGCTCTTCTCTGCCTGTCCGGCTCCCGCCACTCAGCACTGTGCAGGAGGAGGTCAGGTTTTCTGATAGCAGTTGGGAAGATGGAAGTCTGTCCGTGCACGGAAGCATATGGCATCCGTGTCTGAGACTCTGAATCCATCTGCCGGGCCGCTGAGAGCCGTGTCTTGATATCAGCTAATTGTGGCGTGCCCAAGGTTTCCCTCTGTCCTATATTTTCTAGGGCTTCCAAGGAGATACTGACCTCCTGAAACAATCTATGAGTCAGCAAGTATTTTTTGAGAATGTACTTTGATGGAATTCAGATTTGGGCATGCCCAGGAGCCTCATGGGGTGCTGGTTATAATGCAAATTCCTGGGCTCATAGAAACCCTGACCCAGCAGATTTGCGGTGGGACCTGCGTTCTTGATGGGCACTCTGGTGATTCTGGTGCAGATGCAGCCCAGCTGGCCTGAGCTCCGTGCCCTGCTCACCCACCCTCCACTGCACCGCACGGGGTCACAGCTCTGGGAGTTAGAATGTTTGGGTCTTAGACGGTTTGATATCGCGGAACGGCAGCGTGGTTCAAACACTGCATATCACGTGAATTTCTCCAGCGGCACCTGGGTCAGTACCCTGTAATCAAGCGTTGTGGCACAGTGCCTGCCTCTCCCCACTCAGTGAGGCAGATGAGGATTTCAGTAAACCCACATCGTTTCGCGTCAGCTTTTCCTGCCACGTGGGTTCTGGCGCCTGCACTGATGAGAAAGCTCTGACTTTCGAACTTTCATCGTGAAAGGGAATTCTGGCTCTACTGGCAAATTCCTCATCCTCTGTTCAGGGTGCAAGACACCAGAAGGCTGGGAGTGGGTTGAAAAGGCGTGTGTGCGCAAACTTGCACACACGCCCAGCAGCAGGAGAGAGCGCCCCGGGAAAGAGCGAAGGGGAGGCAGAGGCTGCGCCGCGTGGTGGAGCAGCCGGGGGAGGCCGGGACCTGGGCGCTGCAACAGCTGTTTGCCGAGCATGTGCCCATTTCCCACAATGCCTCTCCTGTGGTCTCCACTTCCCTCTAAGTAGCTGGGGCCCCTGTGTGGCTGTTCATTGCCTAGTATGTTCATAGCCAGGTATGAAGGCAGGAAGAGCCCACCGTCCACCTCTTTCCGAAGCTTTCCTTAGATCGGAAGATGACTGAGAATTTGCCTTTCTTTCTTTCTTTCTTTCTTTCTTTCTTTCTTTCTTTCTTTTTTTTTTTTGGTGGTACTGGGGTGGAACCCAGAGGCTTTCTACCTCCGGGCTTATACTCCCAGACCTATTTTTATACTTTATTTGGAAACAGGTTCTCACTAAGTTTCTAAGAGCCTCACTAAGTAGCTGAGGCTGGCTTTGAACCTGTGCGATCCTCCTGTCTCAGCTGTCCCAAGCGCGGGGATTACAAGCGTACGTTTCATTCCTACTTTGAAGTTCACCTCATGTCTCCTCTGGCTGTCTCCCACTAGCCAAGTATTTGTTTATTCCTTTATTTAAAGAATACTTGTTGCCGGGCGTGGTGGCACACACTTGTAATCCCAGCATTCGGGAGGCTGAGACCAGAGGATCGCAGTTCACGGACAGCCTCAGCTACTTAGTGAGGCCCTCTGCAACTCAGTGAGACCTGGTTTCAAAATAAAGAATTAAAAAAATAGGGCAGGGTATATCTCGAGGGCAAATGCCCCTGGGTTCCATCTCCAAACCCGCAAAAAAAAAAAAAAAAAAAAAAAAAAGAATACTTGTTGAAGCCAGGCATGGTGGTGCATGCTTGAAATCTTAGTACTTGGGAGCATGAGACAGGAGAATCTGGGTTCGTGGCCAGCCTCAGCTACTTAGTGAGGCCCTCCACAACTCAGTGAGACCCTGTTTCAAAAATAAAGAATAAAAAATGGGGCTGGAGGTATAGCTCAAAGGTAGAATGCCCCCAGGTTCCATCCCCAGTACTGCAAAAAAAGAAAAAAAAAAAGAGAGAGAAAGAAAGAAAGAGAATGCTTGTAGAACACATGCTAAATTCTGTATATCTGGGTAAGTATGGTGGTTACAGAGCAAGGAGCTTGAAGCCACGCTGCCCAGGTTCCAGTGCTGACCCTGCCCTTAACACCTGGGCTCAGCCTCCTCACCAGTGAAAGGGCCAGCAGTAACAGTGGCTGTGTTAGGAGGTGTGGAGCAGATGGGCTGAGCTACAGAAACTAGACTAGCGCCCAGCTCACACCAGCCCCAGGCCTCCACAGCTAATGTTACTGTTACTATTGTTTTTAGAGGAGCCCAGTGAAGAGGAAGAGAAAAATCTGCTCTCAGCTTACATCTAGGCAGATCTTGACCTTCTAGAAGCGAGAGTGTTTCTTTCAAATATCTATCCGTGTCTAGCACTGAGTGGCATCCCTCAAGCCACCCGCTGTCCGCAGGAGGCTGTCAAACCCCTGCACGGCCCCTGTGCTAGAGGGCCATTCAGAAGCCCCGCACCGCAGGCCCAGGGGTCAGCCCCGCACGGTGTTTCTGCGAGGCGCCTGGCCTGGCTCAGCAAGCCCCAGCTCTTGGCTCCCTGCTGCCAGGTGCTTCCGCGGAAGGCAGCTTTTTACCTGGGGTGTGGGTGCAAGGGCACAGCCACCATGGCGCCACTGCTCTCCTTGCCTTCTCCCTCCTGGCCCCAAAGCGGTGACGTCTCACATCCGAGGTCCGGGTGGACGTGCTTGGTGATGGGAGTGCTGTTTGTTACTGCTGCTTCTTGGGCGGGCCCCTCTGGCCGTTGCCAGGCCTCATTTTGGTTGCTTGGTTCATTCTTCCAGGCGGACTTTGGGAAGTGTGAATAGGGCCGCAGAGCACATCAGAGGAAGTAACCCGCCCGTTGGAGCAGCCCTTCCAAAGGGCCCGGCAGTCGCCCTGGTGTGCTTCCCTTCCCCACCCACCAGAGCCGCCCTTGTCTGGCCCGCCTCTCCTAAGGACTTCCCGCCGTGGCCCGGGCACCCTGAGACCCAGCCTGAGTGTTGATAGCTCAGCAGCCGCAGCCTGTTCATAATAGTCACGGTTCACGTGTTGAGCGTGCTCCTGAGCCAGCCACCGTGTGCAGGGGTTTCCACACCCCTCACCCTCACCAAGTCCAGGGTCTGAGCGTGAACCCCAGATTTCCTCTGGCGTAATCAAGAAGTGTTGAGTAGCCTTGTGGTTCCCAGCAAGAGAAGAGGCCCGAGACTTCGGGAGGTGAGTCACCGGCCCAGGGTCACACGGTCAGTTGGATAGGAGGCCTCCGGTTTATATCCTTGAGCACACACTGGCATTCTCAGCTAAGAATGGCAGGACTCTTTCTGCCTAGATCATGTTGATCCGTCAGGCTGAGTTCTGCTCTGACATGATGTTCATTGTAAAGTCGACACATTCTCGTCGTTAGTGTGCACACCTTTGGCGTTTTATCCTTTCTTTTTCTTCATTTTGCCAAAGGGCAGACTCATAGCCCCATATTTTACATGGGAAAAATCCTGCCACACAGGCTGGCACTGGCGCACCTGTTCTCATACCTCTCATGTTGGTAGCCGCCGTCAGATCCCAGGCCAACAGAAGGCCTTCAATAGACCCTGAAGGAAAGGACCGCTGGGAGTCGGGAGATGCTCTGGTCCTCCAGTGCTGAGGACTTAGGTACACACGAAGTACCCCGGAACTCGACGGGTCTGCGTGTCCAGGTCAGGCCGGCCCTCTGGGCCTTTAGGTTTAAGAACCATCTCCACAGTGAAGCAGGAGGTCTCCTCCTGCCCTGTGGTCGCCTTTCATTTGGTGAGCTGAAGGGTTTCTGCAAGCCTCACACAATCCTCCTTCGCTTCATTGAGAGTTTTGCTTGGGGTCGGCCAGGAGGCATCTCTGTGAGACGGATCGTCTTCCCCGTACGGGAAGAATATGAGTTGCTTCCACTTCAGTGCAGCTGCTCATCTGGATCGGCAAAGTGGGCGCGCTGTTTTCTTCCCGTTCCACTTACCATTTTATTATCTAACATATATTTTCCCCTAGGGATGGGAATTGAACCCAGGGCCTTGTGCTTGCTAGGCAAGTGCTCTACCTCCAAGCTATGGCCCTGGCCCTTTTATCTGACATATTTGGGGGACAATATTTGATTAAAAAGTGATGACTCCAATCAGTGTTGTTAGAGGAAGGAATTTTTGAGCATAGTCACTTCTGACAGTCCCAGGACCATCTCTGGTCTTTACCTCTTTGCAAAGTGCTGGGCTCTGGGTTTGAGGCTTTTATATACACTAGATCAGTTATTTCCAACATCAGCTTTTCTTTGCGTTCTTCATCTGAAGAGACTGGCAGTGTCTCTCTCCTTAAATTGTTTTTCTGAGGTTAGACCTTTCTAGCCACTGCAGGGAGTGTGCCCTCCAGGTGTAAGAACCACTCTGTCCTTACTAGGATCAGCGCTGCTCTTCTGGTTGGGCTGATGAGGAGGCAGCTCAGAGGGGGAGGAAAGAGGATCACTGTGCAGCTGCCTTCTGCCTGCAGAGCTGTGCCTCCTGCCCGTGAGGCCTCACTGCCCGGAGCTCGCGGTGGAGAGCAGGGCATGCAGCTGCTGCCCTGGGCCCTGTGGTCCCGAGCCCCAGGCCACACACTGAGCCCCGAGGGATGGTGCAGTTGCTTATGAATGGTCAGTGGCAAAGTGATTCTCCCATTCCCAGCGCCTCCTCAGCTCTCCTCCACCTGCAGCTGTTCTGATGTTGCAGCTCCGTGGCTGGCAAGTCAGCGATTACAAGGCTTCTTCCTCTGTTTTGAGTTTTCTGTGACTGCCCTTCCTTCCTCCCTGCCACCTCCTCCCTGTCCCTGTAAGCGAGGGGTGAGAAGGTTGCTCAGGTCTCTGACTTGCAGCCAGTGGCCTCCCAGCAGACTGTGGGCTTGTGGGAGAAGGCGGGGAAGCCCGTGGGGCTCTCATAGCAGCAGAAGTGGGGCTTAACGGGAACAGGCATCTCCTGATCCAGGAGGTAGAGCTCATGGATTCTCGGCAAGAGCCAGGCGATGAGGCAGATAGGACTTGGTTTTCTCTTCGAAGGAGCCACACCAATTTCACAGCACTCTAAAATCTGCCTGTGGTAATCTGATCACAGTTTCATTTGTTTTCTATCAGACTGGTACTCTTTGAAACATCATGGTCACTATTTCATGTAGCGTGGCAAGTGAACAATGCTTAGAATTCAGTGTCTACGTTGAGATACACAAGTGTCCAGTGGATCTCGTTTTACTCATTTCTCAGTTGAAAAACCTCTGTTTTCTTTTGAGGGAAAATATCCAGGGACAAATCTATTATCTTGGGATATTGGTTGTTCACCTGTGCCTTTCCTGTGAATGTCTGGGAAGAAGGACAGATCAGTAAAGTACCACTTTACTGTGGGGGCCTTCCCCAGCCGCCCTCTGACTGCCCGAGGTGGAGACTTCTGGGGACTCGTCAAATGTTTGCATTTCTTGGTGTATTTAAATCCCAATAATGTTATTTTTACGGTAGGAAGTCAAATTCGGGCCATGGTTTTGTAGCAAAGTCTTTTATAATACGGCATCTATAATATCATGTTAGGAATTCAGACGTTAATTATAGCTTGGCTTGCAGACTGTTGATCAGGCCGTAAGTATTTATTTAAAACCAGCACTCTACATCCCTGGCAGTGTGCCCAGGGTCCAGTGCACATTCTGTTCCTCTCGGGCACAGAAGTGGAGGCCGCACATGGGTGATCGTGCCAGGTGGTCCAGGCTTAGCTGGCGATGAGGACGTGATGGCCCGCCTTACCTGGACTACTCTTTCTCACTGGAGTGTAGGCTCACAAGATGGCCACCACGTCGTCCCTCTTCACAGGGAGTGCCCTCGCTCATTGTCACCAGCATTCAGGGTCTGTCACGGCGTGCCCCCGACTCTGCTGTGAAATTGTGCTTTGATCTTGTCTCTGTTTTCTGCCTGCATCTCTGTACGTGGCCTCGTGTCTTCGTTTGGGCTGCTGTAACAAAATCTAATAGGCCGAGTGACTTAAACAGCAGCCGTTTCGTTTTCACATTTTTAGGGCTGGGAAGTCTGAGGGCAAGGTGCCAGCAGCTTTGGTGTGTGGTGAGGGTCCACTTCCAGGTTTGCAGCTGGCCCGTCCTTCGGGGCGGAGGCACTCTGGTCTCTTCTCAGAAGGCCTTTATGGGGGCTTCTCCCTCATAACCTCATCGAAACCTAATCACGCCTCAAAGACTCCATGTCCAAACACCATCACACCAGGGACCAAGTCTTCAGTGGGAGAAATGAACGCGGACGGGAGCATTCAGCCCTGGCACCAGGCACTACGCAGCTCTTCGTCTGTGGGCTTGCGCCTTGCCCTCTGGACCTGGCTGGGCAGGTGGGTAAGAGCCTGGGTGGCCGGAGCCAGGGAAGCCTCAGTCCTTGGGCACCCTGCTTTGCCTCTTGGTAAGTGTTTGCTGCTTTCTTCCTTTGCTGTCTTCAGCCTTCTTGCTCTTTACAGATACCCTACAATGGCTGCTCCTCCATTTTTAGGCACATTCGCAGTTTGCCTCGTGAACGAATCTGATCAGATGCGTGAGTGATGTATCTCCTCGCTGATTGGCATCTCTGCAGCGTGGCGGCGTGCATACAGCTGTAGTGTAGACAGGAGCGGTTGTGGAGAAAGGCCTATTAATAAAGTGTGAACTCTGGGAGGTTCCTGTGGAACAGTTCTGCATGACCTTAAACATTACGGCTACATAGAAAGGAACAGGCTGCTGTCCATCCCGTCTGTTCACTTTTTTGATAGCTTTTGAAGTTTGGACATTTGAGGATTAATGTGTAGGCAAAAAAGAAACCCAGATGGCATTTAGCACGTAAATCGTCTCGCGTTGAGCAGCAAGCGCAGCCTGCTCTGGGGTCCTGCTTTCATTCTAATTGCGGGGCCTGGAACCTGGCTTCCCAGAGAACAGAGGCAAATTAGAGGCTTCCCTTGTACGGCTTATTGATATTGTTTTGACCAAGTAAAAGGATTATCTACTCATAAAAGCACAAATCTAAGGCTTGTTTTTTTTTTAACTATTGGCTATTTGAAAGAAGCATTAGGAGATAAAAGGAGCAGAGAACCTAATATTATTGTCTGATATTTAGATTAAAACCCAAACAAAACAATTAGGTTTGTGGTATTTTTTCTGTAGCTGTTTTCCTTGGCAGAGATAATAGCTTGCCTATTTTTTTTTTTCTTTCTGAGTTACACTCAGAAGAAGAACCAGAGCTCTTTGTAATATGTGGCTCTTTCTCATTAGCCAGAGACAAAATACATCCCAATAATGAGGGGCAAAGGGCTTTGCAACTCAAAGTGGTGACAAAGAGTTCTTGGCTCCGGTTGAGATTTAATGGTTCGGGGAATGTGACTGAATGAGAATTTCAGATTAGCACCAATCCCCGCGTGCCCCAGGGCCGCGTGTGTACGGCCGCTGAATGGGGCGTGACCTGGCCCGCTGTCTGTGGCTGGGTCCATCCAGGTGTCTCGTGTGCATAGATCGTGGCTGGGGGTTTGGGCGTGCTCTGCTGCACCTCAGAAGGGATTTTGGTGGCTGTTTGGTCAGGGATCTGGGGGACAGAGGAGCACTGGTATCCCTGCTCCTTGCTATCTTTAAGTCTAACAGGACATCTCAACAGGAAGAACAGGTTACACGTGCGCAAAGGCACAGTCATCCCGCGTCGAGCAGTTGCCGGGAAGCCCATCAAAGCCCTTAAGAAGGTTAAGTGTGTTACTGCCGAGTGTAGAGTTCAGATTTTCTGACAATACTGAAGTTTCTGTGGTTTCTTGATTTCTTTTCTCTAAGGTATTCAGTGCTGAATATTAAAAACCTCAGAATGATGGGGTTTTAAACTCCCGCAGACGCACCACCCTATCGGAGCTGGGAGGGGAAAACACGCAGCACGTCAAGGGCCGCAGGAGGCCAGGCGCGGGGTGCGGAGCCGAGCCGTGCCCGCTCGCCAGGCTCACCTCGCCGCCTCCCTCGCGGGCACCACAGCGTACAGCTTCCTTGCTGAAGCGGAGATGGCAAATGCCAGTTCCTTCCGTAAGGCAAGCCCTCGGCGGCCCCCCTCCCCCTCCCCTCAGGGCACCTGTGACCTCGGGGCAGAGTCTCCTCTCATGCTGGGTGAGGGCCGGGTAGGACGGCTGGTGTGTAGGCCTGCTCTGCTATCAGCTTTGCGATCTGAAGTCATTGGCGTGCAGTCTGAACGGATGCCCTTTCCCAAATGCAAAGGCGCAGACTCACCCACCTTGGAATAAGAGGAAAGAAGGTGCCTTCATGTGTCGCTGAAGCAGTGTTTGCTTTCAGGAGGCCAGCGTAGAGGACTGCGGCTGGAGCGTCAGCTCTTAGCCTGGCCACGGTGCTGGGCCAGGCCACGGCAGTCTCGCTCACCTGCCAAGTCCGCTCAGCAGTTGACAGGTTTATTAGCGGCGCCCGTGTGCAGTGCACAGACCTGGATGTTGTAGGGAATACAGGAACCAATAACGGCCTGTGCCCTCAAGTCTCCCGGGGGCAGGGGGCTGGCATCAGTCTCAGATCAAGAAATAGTACAAGGCTGTCTTTCCTGGGTGCTGAGCCCTGGGACAGCGGGTGCTCTGTGCGTGAAGGGAAGTTGGCCTGGAGTGACGGGCGCAGGCCACAGCCCGCCTGCCCCACCTGTCCTCGGGCCCTCTGCCCCAGGCTGGCCACAGCCGATTAGCGCTTGGTTCTGCGCCATTCTTTGTCCACAGGGTTTGCTCACAGGTGTACTTTTCTGTAAAGTGATTTTTAAATTAAAAAAATTATTTTATTTATTTATTTATTTATTGGTATTGGGGATAGAACCCAGGGACATTCTACCTCTGAGCCACACCCCAAGTCCTATTTTTTATTTTTTATTTTAAAACAGGGTCTCACTGAGTTGCAAAGGGCCTCACTAAGTAGCTGAGGCTGTCCGCGAACCCCAGTCCTCCTCTCTCAGCCTCCCAAATGCTGGGATTATAAGCGTGCGCCACCATGCCTGGCTAAAGTGATTTTGTGTGTGTGTGTGTGTGTGTGTGTGTGTGTGTGTGTGTGTGTGGTACTGGGGTTCCTGGAAGCCCTTCTACCTCCGGGCTACACTCCCAGACCTATTTTTATACTTTTTTATTTGGAAACAGGGTCTCCTAAGCCAGCACGGCTAGCTTTGAACCTGCGCGATCCTCCTGTCTCCGCCTCCCAAATGCGGGGATTACAAGCGTGCGCCACCACGTTCGGCTAAAGTGAATTTTTAAAAAAATAAAGTAAATCATACCTTAAGCTTAGGAGAGACCCCTGCCCCAAGAAGCCTTTGGTGAATTCTTGAGAAGCAATTTTTATTTTTATTTTTTTAGTGGAAAGAATCAAATATTGGTTGATCTGGCTTATCAGTATTGAGGGTTTTGAATGTCAGATTCTCTTGAAGTGGGATCTAGGCCATGTGGCGCGGGTAGATAGATGTATGTGAGATGCTGTGCCGTGGCCCCGGGGAGGTCCCAGCATAGGCCTTCTTGAACACCTCTGGCTCATTAGCGATTGGACGTTGATTGGGTACCACGGACTTGCTTCTCAAGCTTGGGTCCGTTGCGAAACGTTTCTGTTTTCTACTTTGGAGCAGGTAGAAGCACACGGTGCGCCGTGGGTGACGCCGTGGGTGACGCGGAGCGTGGAGAGCTAACCGGATCCCTCGCTCGCCTCATTTTCTGAGCCCAACATTTAAGCCAGAAGCTCACACTTGAATACTGCCTCACCATTTCCTTAACTATTATTTCCTTCCAGTGTATGATCTTATTTGTAATTCAAAGCATGTTAAGACAAAAAAACCCTTTGACCCCAGAGTGTAGACTCGAGAAGAGTCTGTAGAGACCTAGGCTGCTCCGGGGGAAAGTTTTGTTAAACCTGGCGTATGAATGTTGCAGGGATGTTACTTCACCACTTTGTGGTAAAGCCAATCACCCTTCTAACTTCTTTAGAAACATGAAAGGATCCAATCTTAGAACCGGCTGGCTCCTCGGAAGAAATAAAATGCATGTTTTCTAGACAGAGAAGAAAGATGCGTAAGACCACACTGCTCTTATTAGCAGCAGGCGCACATTTCCTCAGAGGATGCTTGCGGAGGCCCTCAGTCTGGGTGTTAGTTTAGCAGGGCCACACCCGACGACACTGGGTGCTGATTGCACTCTTTAAAGCACGACTTTAAAAGTAACCAGTAAGTCAAGGTTTGCCTGATTTCAAAGGGCCTTCTCCTCAAATCATTATGAGTTGCTGAGATTTTCCCAGGTCTAGAGGTGATTAGTAGATATAATGATTAGAAAGGGCATTAGGTTTAGAACCAATGGAAGATACCAGATCATTCATAGAAAACAGAAGGCTGAGATTAATAGACAGCGACACCATAACTGACAGCAGGGCCCTCAGAGCGCCCGAGTCCACTGAGACCCGAGTTCCCGTGGAGTGCAGCTCTGTGGGAAAGAAAAGACTTTCTCCGGCTTGCCCCAAAGTTAGAGGATGTGGAAGTTAAAAGAATGGATTGTTTTATTTTTCTCTTTCTTCTCATTGTGGCTAGTTAGAGGAGAAACGATCATGGGTTGAGAAATCCCATCAGAATTTGGTAGGTTGGTTTTCTGAAATAGAGTTGTTTCCATGCCATAGACATTTGGAGAGGAGTATGTTTATTGAGATATATTTTTATAGAAAATATTACAGAACCTGTAATCGAGAACTTATGGCACTATTTTGTGGCGTGATATGTTCTTAATGTTAATTGTGGATTCGCTCTGAACCCGTCTGCTGTTTTAGAACCATTAGCTGAATGAACATTTTCCAAGAGTCTTTAGAGATCTAAACTGTGTTTCATGGAATGGAGTGTTTGGTGCTTAAATAATGTATAAATCCAGTTGGACAGGAGCTGCCTGTCAGCTTTATTAACTTTGACCTTTTCTCCCATTATAAAGGTGGTTCACTTAATATTTAATGGGCCCCTTATAGAGCTTGACAGTCCAGGCCGTGTTCCTGGAAACTGGGATCCGTATATGATTAACAAGTATCACTTCATCATCGTGAGTCAGCTTGCAAGGGCAGATTGTGTTTTGAGGGAAGAGGAGCCCTACCTACACGCATTCCCGAAGCTACATGTTGAGCGCATCCAAGATGGCAGAGGGGTAAAAGGTAGACAGCAGTTAGTGTGCAATTCCGCTCTTTTGGTTTTTGTTTGTTTGAGCAAATGATCCGAATGCTGCCAGGTGGGCAAAATCCCCCTGCCACTCTGCATAGTTAGCAAGACTCTGCCTCTCGGAGAGTCAGCAGGGCGGGAAGGCTGAGCTTGCATGGACACCGGAGAAGCGGGGCCAAAAGAAGAGAGGATTCCTCCGGCCAGGAGGGGCCTGCCAAACGCTTTCCCTTTAATTCCAGAAAGCCCCACGCATAGCATATTGCACTCATTGCAGATTCTGGAGGGGAAGATCGAAACCCAGGCAGCTGACATTTTGAAACATTGTCTTTCAAACTTGTACTGTCCCTTGCTCCCATCGATTTCCCATTGAAGGAATCTGTAGGAGAAAACCAAATTTGAACAAAATTCATTGGTCTAAGATGAGTTGTTAGAGCCAAATTATGCCCCCCTTTTCCACCCTGCGAAGAGCTCCCTTTTTATTATGAAGGCAATATATCTTTGTCTTGTATCGGGCAGCCGTGGGCCCCCACAGCAAATCGACCGAGTAAATCAGGAGCCTGTTAAGGAGCAGTGTAGATGCTCCACGCCCAGGCATTTCAGTCTTCCTGGGGCGCGGGGCGTCTTCATTTTTACAGCCACTTTTCCAGGAGCAGCTCATTCCAGCTGGCTTTGTTTTCTCCTTTCTGTGTGTGCGGCCCAGGGGCTTTAGGAGGCCATTCATTTTTCAGACCCTTGTTACCCTGTGCACCCAGGGCCCGGGCCTTTGTATGTGGTGCTCACCACTTTTATGACCGCAGCTGTGATGCCGCTGATTGTGCAGTGCAACGCTATGCCTTGGGAGAGCATTTGGAAAAGAGATTGATTCAGAGCGTCAGGTGGAACTGTTATTTGTATGTGTAGATTATTCTAAACACATGTTTGAAAGCCCTTGCTTAATTTGAGGAGAGACGAGGAAACACTGAATGTCATAAATGGTCTCCATCCAGACCTTTTGCACATTCCAGTGCTTTATTTACATCTGCCCAAGATCGGGATACCGTTCAAGGCTAATTTTATTCTGGAAAGATTGATGATAACTCTAATGGTCTAAAATGCAAACCAAGGAATGAAAAACGGAAGGTAAAAGTAATTGTCACGTGTAAAATTGGATATACACATTTATTTGACAATGAGTAAGATTGTTGAGGTTTTAAAATCAGAATATCTTTTTTTATGTTTTGGTAGTACTGGGGTTCCTGGAAGCCCTTCTACCTCCGGGCTACACTCCCAGACCTATTTTCTATTTTTATTTGGAAACAGGGTCTCTTAGGCCAGCGCGGCTGGCTTCGAACCTGCGCCATCCTCCTGTCTCCGTCTCCCAAGTGGGGATTACAAGCGTGCCCACCACGCCCGGCTCAGAATATCTTGATGGCAGGAATTGGGGGATTGACTGCTTGGGGCACCAGGAGCTTTCTATAGTGATGGAAAGATTTCCATATCCTGACTTGGGGTGTAGGTCTCACAGATACATACCTTTGTCTGAACTCTCCAAAATACACACACAAAAATGGATGTGTTACATTTTAGACACAAACCTATAGCTCAAAGCAGATTTTTAAAAAGTTTTGTTTGGTTTAGAACTAGCAGCGTTGTTTCTCTTTTCCGACAGCGAAGTTCAAATACTATAGAGCATAAAGTGATCTGTCCTGAGTAACCTCAAAGCTCGGCAGCTTACCCAGGAATAAAGCAACGATGCGGGCACCGAGCCCATTAGAGCAGCGGCGGCGTCAGGTCCATTCACGCCGTACTTCCCCTTAACAGCTGAGAACCAAGCGCACGGTGTCCTTGCGTTCATGGGTCAAGCCGTATGTCCTGGGTACTTCAGTAGGCTCCGAGTTGTGTGGTCTTTATTACAAGCCAGACGGCCTGGAGCAAGAGCGCCCCAAATAACTGTCTCTAAGGAAAACCTCTGGTGGATCTGCTTACAAAAAAAGCCGTGGGCTTCAAAGCCATTTCCACAAGACGGATATGAACAATAGTGAAGCATGAAGAAGAAAGCAAAAATAGCCAAACTTTTCTACTATTTAAGAATACAGAGCTGGGCATGGTGGCACAGGCCTGTAATCTCAGAACTTTGGGAGGCTGAAACAGGAGGATCCCAGGTTCCAAGCCAGACTCCACAAATAGCAAGACTGTCAGCAACCTAATGAGACATCCCGTTTCAAACAAAAAAATAAAAAAAGCTAGGGGTGTAGGTTGGAGGTAGAATGGCCCTGGGTTCTCTCCCCAGTACCACCAAACAACCCACAAAAAGCAAAAACAACAAAACCCTAAACGGTGCTAGCAAACCAAAAATATAAAGGTCTGAGGGTATAGGTTGGCGATAGAATGCCTCTGGGTTCACTCCCCAGTACCACCAAACAAATAAGCAAGCAACCCACAGAAACCAAAAATGACAACAACAAAACCCAAACAGTGCTAGCATTTAACATTTTTGAAATGTCTGTTTACAAAGAAAATTATTTTGTTTCTAATATTTTTTTAAATCTTTTTCTTTATTTTCTTTATTTTTTAATTTATTTTTATTGGTGCATTGTAATCATACATCACATTGGAATACAAGACTTGAGAGGATATACAAGCACACATCATCCAATTAGCCCTCATCCAGCCCCCATCCCATTCCTTCCCCCTCCCTCGATCCCATGCTTGTTTGGTGATTAACTTTGATACATGTGTTTATGTACCTCCTGCTTTTTAAAGAGGCTCCATCCTCCCCTATTCCATACTCTCTGATTGGTCACCTTAATTGCTTCACTATAGGGCCCTTTCTATAGCTCGACCACTTCCTGTTGCCCCTTTCCTCCTAGTTATTGCTGATTAGGGGAAGCATCTGATTTTAATTTTCTGCGATATTTCTCTGTGCATGCCACATTGCAAATACCGATCCTACTCTTGACGGCCCCAGTTGTGGCCTGGCTACCCGGTGGACTGATCCAGACCTCGCTGGCTCAAGCAGCGGCCTTGCCTCATGGGAGGCCCCGGTTCTGGCCTCTCTGGCCCTGACACTGGCCTAACCCCTCAGCTGGCTCCGATTCCGGCCTCGGAGGCCCCAGCACTGGCCTTGCCTCATGGCAGGCTCTGATCCCGGCCTCGCTAGCTCCAGCACCGGCCTAACCCCTCAGCAGGCTCCGATCCCGGCCTCGGAGGCCTCAATAGCGGCCTTGCCTCACAGAAGGCTCCAATGCCGGCTGCTGGCCCTGGCACCGGCCTAACCCCTCAGCAGGCTCTGATCCTGGCCTCGGAGGCCCCTGCACCGGCCTTGCCTCACGGCAGGCTCCAATCCCAGCCACGCTGGCCCTGGCATTGGCCTGACCCCTCAGCAGGCCCCGATCCCGGCCTTGGAGGCCCCAGCACCGGCCTTGCCTCACGGCAGGCTCTGATGCCGGTCATTTGCCCTGGCACCGGCCTAACCCCTCGGCAGGCTCTGATCCTGGCCTCGGAGGCTCCAGCACCAGCCTTGCCTCACGACAGGCTCCAATCCCAGCTTTTCTGTGTCCGTCGCTGGCCTCACCCCTTGGCAGGCTCTAATCCGAGCACCCTCTTCGCCCAACCATTTGTCCCACGTTCTTGAGGGTGCGTGGTGGTAGCATTCTGCCTCTGGGGTCATTACTTCAAAGGTTCCAGGTGTAATGCATCAGATCTCTGCCTCCCCTGAGTACTGGCCACTGCCATTGCCACTGCCTCCACCATTTCAAATCTTTCCCAAGCTCTTTTTCCACTCTGAATGTTGTCCAGTGTTCCCTGAGCATGCGCGACAGTAGCATTCGACCTTTGGTGTAATTTCTCCAAAAAAATAAGGTTGGCAGGAACCGATTTCTGCTTCTCCTGAATACAAGTCTCCACCGCCAACGCAGAGACCGCTTTCAGCACCGCCTTTCTCCTTGGTCTCTGCTAAAGTCTCTCTCCCTACAGGTGATGTCCAAGATTCTTAACAATGTAGAGAATAAGCAGTCCTCCTTAGTGGGGAATTTTTCCAATAATTCCAGTTCATTTGGAATGAAGTTTTGTCTGCATCTCCAGTATCCTGGCATCCGCCACGGCCTCCTTGGCCCCTCTCCGATATTTTTTTTTTTTCTTTTTCTTTTCCTTTTTTACAGGGTCCTTCCGGGTGGAAAGGGGGATCTCCTAGGGGTGCCCCACCAGCGCCTGTCCACCCGCTCAGGGTTGGGGCCAGAGGCCCGGACCACAGGGCTTTTGTTTCTAATATTAAAAAGTGATGTTATAGAGTTCTTTTGAAAAAAAAATATATAATTTTTGGGTACTGATGTTTGAGCCCAGAGGCATTCTACCTCTGAGCTACACCCCCCGCCCTGTTTTTGTTTTTTATTTTGAAACAGGATCTCACTAATTCTGAGGCTGGCCTTGAACCTGGTACCCTCCTGTCTCGGCCTCCCAGTCTTCATATTTTAACTGCTTTCCCAGTTCTTTGTCAGGCATTTTATTTTTGTGCTGTTTTCACCATGTGATGCAGTGCTGAACGACCTTATTCATGTTTCTTTTCCTGTGTCCTTAAGAAAACATTTCTTGAAGCATAATGCATAACTCTGTGTGTGTGTGTGTGTGTGTGCGCGCGCGCGCTCTACTAGGGGTTGAACCCAAGGCCGTTCTACCTCTGAACTACTTTCCCAGTCCTTTTTACTTCTTATATGGTAACAGGCACTTGCTAAGTTGCCGAGGCTGGCTTTGAACCTGTGATCCTCCTTCCTCAGCCTCCGAGTACCAGGATTACAGGTCTGTGCCACCACCCCTAGACAGTACTGGATTTGAAAGTTCCCGTGCTGCAGTGGGACAACATTGAGATGTACTGGTGGTAGTTGAATGCCTTTTGTCTTGCTTTTACCAATTGCTGTTTTTCTTCTCCTCTGTAGCTGCAGTACCACGCGGGCCTAGCGTCTGGCCTTTTGAACCAGCAGTCCTTGAAACGGTCTGCAAATCAGATGGGAGTATCTGCCAAGCGCAGACCGAAGGCGCAGCCGACCACTCTGGTCCTTCCGCCTCAGTGAGTGATGAGTTTGGACAGTGTTTCCGTCTTGGGTGATCTCTACTTTGTGCTTGTTTGGGGTGCATGGAAACTTTTATTTATTAATTTTAAGTTTATTTATTTACTTATTTTGCATGTCTGGGGGTAGAACCCAGGGGCATTCTACCTCTGAGCTCTGCCCCAGCCCGATTTTTATTCTTTATTTTGAAACAGGGTCTCGCTGAGTTGCAGAGGGCCTCACTAAGGGGCTGAGGCTGGCCGCGAAATGTGATCCTCGGGTCTCAGCCTCCCGAATGCTGGGATTATAAGCGGTGCCACCACGGCCGGCTATTTATTTTATTTTTAAATGTTTTATCTTAAAAATAAATCCAGTGGGAGTGGAAACCCGTGTGGTGGCAATATATTTTGCACAGAGTTCTGTGAAATAGCCTTAGCGCAGTTTGAGCTTGTGTTTTGGACATGACATCCCCTCCCAGGAGTTTTGTCTGCCTCTCAGCGTATCCTTTGTTTCCAGCCCGGAAGCGGGCAGGGCGTGAGTGCACATGACTTTATTTTATGGGGGAGCAGCTGAGGGCACCTTTCTACCAGCTGCAGACCTCCCCGAGGGCGAGCTGGTGCGCGGGCTGGCCCGCCCTCCAGCAGCAGTAGCACTGGTGCTCCTCTTTCTCCTAGGTGGTGTCACAGATGCAGTGAGGTTCACAGAGCCTACCGCTTGGTGGTCCGTGTAGCCACCACTTCCCGAATCCTGAAAGGGTTCCTTCCTTCGCATGTTCCAGCTGTACCTGTGCGGCTTCCCTACCTAAGCTTAACACTACGCTGGCTTTTGTAACAGTTGGCCTTGCCTTCCATGCACTTCTTATAAATGAACCATACGTACGTCACGTCTTGGCTCAGCTTTGCGCGGAGGGGATTCTGTGTGGAGGGGACCTCGTGCATGCAGAGCGCTGGCTCCACCACTGAGCTCTATCTGGAGACCAGCATCTCAGCTCTCCCCCATTGAACATAGTATCTGTTTGCTAGGTGTGGTGGTGCAGGCCTATAATCCTCGCACTTGGGAGGCCGAGACAGGAGGATTGTGGGATTGAAGCCTCCCCGTGGTGCAGGCCTGTAATCCTCGCACTTGGGAGGCCGAGACAGGAGGATTGTGGGATTGAAGCCTCCCCAGCTTGTTGCTTTGGAAACAGCAACAAACTGAGAGCTTGTTTCCAAATAAGAGCAGTGGGCTCTGGGCGTAGCTTGGAGGTGGAGTGCCTCTGGGTTTCATCCCCAGAAACACACACAGCAGCACAGCATCTGCCAGCTTTGTCCAGGCTTTCGGTGGTTGTGTAGTGCTCATTCACCTATCTCACAGTTGGCTCAGCCGTTCACCTGCTGATTCATTTTGTGCTCGAAGCCCTCGTAGTTGTGTGTTGGCCCCTGCAGTGACGCAGATCCAGGACTGTGGGTCCTTGCTGCTGGCGTTCCTCCTCTGAGAGCGGCCATGTCCCCAGAAGGCTGACCTTGGGCTTCAGACGCATTCCCCCACACCTTCCCCAGACAGCCTCTGTGCTCTCTCGCCCACATTCTCAGGTACAGAAGCATTTCACGTCTCTTGTCCAAGAGCATGTTTGCACGTGAGGCCTGGCTGTTTGCCTTCGCCCAAGTGCTCCTTTGTTTTCTGTTTGGTCAGCAGATATTTGCTGTGCCTACTATGTGCCGTATGCCTACTATGTGCCGGGTGTCGTTCCGGGTCCTAGGAATGTAATTGTGAGCAAGGCAGACAGTTCCATCTTCCTGAGGCTTTTGCTTGAGTGTGTGGGGCGGGGCCGAAGAAACCAGAAATTGATGTCAGTGCCATAATTTCCTGTAATGACTATTGCCAGGAAGGGAATAAACAGGAGTGATGAGAAGGGGGACCTGCTTCACTAGAACAGCCAAAGGGGAACTCTCCCAGGAGCCGCACAAGGCACTGACTTGGGGGGAGGCCAGGGACGAGCCCGGGGCCCAGGCCCTCGCTCCAGCAGGTGGCCGCTCCTCCGCCACTCTGGGTTTCTAGACTTCCGTCCCCACTTACATTTGCGTCCTGGACAGAGGACATATCCAAGCAGCCTCCGGCAGACCGCTCCCTAGGCCGTGTGTGTGCACAGGTGCCGGATTTTTCGAGAAGCAGCCCTGGCTTCCGAAGGCGGGGCCTGCGCTGCTCACATGCTGACTTGGTGATCTGCGCGGTTCACGGTCGGGCTCCCCGAGGCCTGATGAGCCGTGTAGCTTGTCATTTTTCCTGCATGGATTGTCTACTGAGGCAGGATGTTTGGTGAGAAGTGAGACTTTCTAATGGTCCCACAAGACTAGAGCCAAAAGTGTTTGTTGCTAACTCTCTCTTGACAAAAGTCAGTTCTTGGTCCATCTGTTCACCATTTGTTAATTTGCATCGGCTTGGAACCTGTTTACAGGTGACATGCTATTATGAGGACACTTAGAAACTATTTTAAGCACCAAGGCAATCAACAGACAGTTCTGATGCCAAAGGGAGGAAGAAAGGTGCTCACAACTGCCGCTACAAATCCATAATAAATCACTCAAGGTACTTGGTTTCAAAGAGAAAGCGGCTGCTGTGTCCTCAGAATACAACAAGGAAATGATTTCCCGTCCTCAGGGGCCGCTTCCTGTGGGAACTGATGACCGCTTTCGCACATCACTGAGCTGCTCGGGCTCACATGATCCTGGAGTCCTTTTATAGAACTGTGATCCAGGAGACAGAAGCCAGAGTTAAAAAGACTCCCTGCCCGTCTGTTGAGCACTTACTGCGTACCAGGCATGCTTGATGTTAGCTAGGAATGCCACATGGCTACTGGCCTAACCAGGTTACGAAATTTTTTTTTTTTGGTGGTACTGGGGTTCCTGGAAGCCCTTCTATCTTTGGGCTACACACACACACACACACACACACACACACACACACACACACACATATACATACATATATATACACATATATATGTGTATATATATATATATTATTATTTTTTTTTTTTTTGAAACAGGGTCTCTTAAGCCAGCGAGACTGGCTTCGAACCTGCGCGATCATCCTATCTTCGCCTCCCAAGCACGGGGATTACAAGCATGCGCCACCACGCCCAGCTGTGAATTTTTTTTTGTGGCAATTATTTATTATTATTATTATTTTTTGTAATCATACATCACTTTGGAATACAAGACTTGAGAGGATATACAAGCACATATCATCCAATAAGCCCTCATCCAATCCCCATCCCATTCCCTCCCCCTCCCTCGATCCCATGCTTAATTGGTGATTATCTTTGATATAATTGTTACGCACCTCATGAGTTTTAAAGAGATTTAAAGTTAAAAAAATAGAGCCAGGCGTGATGGCGCACGCTTGTAATCCCAGTACTTGGGCGGCTGATATAGGAGGATCGCAGGTTCGTGGCCAGCTTCAACTACTTAGTGAGGCCTTTTGCAACTCAGTGAGACCCTGTTTCAAAATAAAAAATAAGCCGGGCGTGGTGGCGCACGCTTGTAATCCCCGCGCTTGGGAGGCAGAGACAGGAGGATCGCGCAGGTTCGAAGCCAGCCTCACTGGCTTAAGAGACCGTTTCCAAATAAAAATATAAAAATATAAAAATAGGTCTGGGAGTGTAGCCCGGACGTAGAAGGGCTTCCAGGAACCCCAGTACCACCAAAAATAAAAAAAATAAAAAGTAAAAAATAGAGCTGAGGATGTGGCTCGAGGTAGAATGCCCTGGGCTCAGTCCTCAGTACCGCAACATAAAATAAATAAAGTTCAAAAATAGAACACTAGTGATGCAGGTTTCTTAGAAGTCTACATTTTTTATATATAACAAGAAAAAAAATCCTAAGAGAGTTACTGTTAAGGTTTGATGGATATCATTGTAGACTTCTTTCTATATATATGCCTTTTGGGGAGGGGGCACTGGAGATTGAGCCCAGGGGCATTCTCCCTCTGGGCTACACCTCAGCCCTTTTTTTTGAAACAGGGTCTCGCTAAATTACTGAGGCTGGCCTTGAACCTGCAATCTTACTGTGCCAACCTCCCAAGTACAGGGATTCTAGGCATGTGCCACTGTGCCGGGCTGAGCTCTCCTTTTTGAAGGAAGACATGTCAAAGAATGTGCAGACATATTTTAAAGTCACCCAGTTGCAACGACTGGAAGAGCTGGTGACACCCATTCACTTACTTATCACTAAATATTTGCTCAGGACCACAGTGCTTGGCTCTATGCACCGTGCTAGAGATTCAGAGATGAATAGGATGTCATCTTGGCTTTCAGGAAGCTGAGTAGGAACAGGGAGAAGCAAGGAGCAGAATATCGTAGCAGCACGTGCCGGGTCCTGATGACGGATGTGATCCTACAGGGCCGAAGAAGCCACAGGCAGGATGCTGAGGAGACTACCGAGGGCGGCCTGTGGACCACCCTGGCTCCCTAGGGCCAGCAGTGGAGGATGGAGGCTTCATTCTGTTAAGAGAGCCAGATGCTTTCGTGCCCAGGCTTCTAGGAGATCTGTCTGTCTGTCTATCTGTCTGTCTGTCTGTCTGTCTATCTATCTATCTATCTATCTATCTATCTATCTATTATCTACCTAGGCTTCTAGGATATCTATCCATCCTACATCCATCTATCTATCATCTATCTAAAATCTATCTATCATCTATCTATCTAGACTTCAAGGATATCCATCCATCCATCCATCCATCCATCCATCCATCCGTCTGTCTCTGTCTAGGCTTCTAGGATATTTATTCATCCATCCATCCATCATGATACTGGGAATTGAACTCAAGGGCTGCTATCTCGCTGAGCTCCACCCCCAGCCAGCCCTTTTTACTTTTTATTTTGACACAAGGCCTCACTGAGTTGCCCGGGTTGGCCTGTCTCAGCCTCCTGAGTCGCCGGCATTCCAGGCCTGGGGCACCTTGGCGTCTGAATGGCTCTGGGATTTTAAGGAGAAGCTTGTTGCTAAATAGTGCAGGACTCCAGTGAAGGGCCTGGCCGTTCGCACTTGCCCACCTCTGCCCGGGCTCTGCCCAAGTGTGCGGTGACCGCAGGCGTGGCAGGAACACAGGGGGTTTGTAGGATGTGTTTGTTTTTCAAAGGCACTTGGCTCTAACACTAGTAGTCTTTGAAGACTCAGACTCCCCCCTGAGTTCCATAGGATGAGTAATTTGTAGGATTAATGATTCATATCTTTCTCCCCCTCCAAGGAAGCTTACAAGAAGATGAAGACGTCGTTCGCCATGAAAGATCTTCTACTGCATGTTAGACCTCTTGCTCACGACACCCTGGTGTCTAGTCTTGCAGAAGGGGCGCGCCTCCCACGAGGAGGCGGTGTCCCCTGTGGCTGGGGAACGCTGGCAGACTTTAGCTCTCGCAGGGTGGAGGTCGGCCGAGAGACCGCCTCTCTCTTTGATTGATCTCTCGGTTGTGTGTTGAGATAGCTGTGCATTTAGTACCTGTCAGGTGGAGCCGCGTTCGCCAGCGCTCCCTCCTCTCGGCGTTGGCGTTGATGGGTTTCACCATGCCTCTGTGCTAACGCGGGATGCTGGCTTTGATGGATGTGGCCAGGCCCAGTGGCTCGCTGCCTTTCAGGGGCGGCGGCAGTGGAAGATTTTTCTCTATTCATATTGTGAACAACCTAGGTCTCACTTAGGTTTGAGGGGGAAAAAAGAGTTTCTGAGGATGGTTATTTTAAAAAATACTCTCCGGCTCCCCCAGAAGTGGGGGCAGGCTGTGTCTCCTGTATTGCGTTGTCTTCGTGAACGGCTCCTGCCTGCTGACTGGCCGGCATGCCTCTGCCGGGCTTGCTTTCTGCCGTCGCCACAGGCCAGCCTCACACCTGCTCCGCCCGTTTCTCCATTGGTCCTTTTCTCTCCTGTACAATCAGCTATGTCCCCTTCTGGATGGTTCCTGAGAGTAGATAAAGCACACTCACCCTCAGAGAGCTCCTGTAAGATACCCACCTCTGAACCCCACCTCCCTGCAGCGCCCACTCTCTCCTCCTCGCAGCACACCTCGTGTTACTTCTCAGTTCCTGTCTCCTGCCCCAGGCGGGCTCTCTGCCCCACCCCCTGCTATGCCGACCTTGGAACTTCCCACGGACGCGGCCACGCAGGATGCGACATCTGCCTCCGGTCCCTTTACTGGACACGCAGCTTTTGAGCCGCTTACGCTGTGTTGGCGGTTCTCTCCACCGCCCTCCTGAGAGTTGCCGTGAGCCACTGCGGCGCTTCCTGAGCGTCTGTTTCCACGTTGTCTGATACCTGCAAAAGAGCCGAGCCTTCACGCTCTGCTTCCTGGATGACCTGCCTCCTGTCTGAGTAACAGTGCCGCCGCCACAAGACAGCGTGCTGTGCAGGTGTTGCTCGCCGGGCAGCAGGGGTGGTGGCACTGCGGGCACACTCGCTTCCCGGGTCTGAGCCGCAGGTCGCCTTCGTGCGGCCACTCCCTGGCTCCGGGAGTTAACCAGAAGAGGCGCGTCTTCTGCCACTGCCCTGCATGTCCGTCCCGAGAAGACCGGCTCTTGCAGTGGCGCGTGGCGCCTGCACAGACAGCCGGGTCCTTGCAGCGTGCTGTGTGCTAAGTGCCGCTCGCCTCTGTGTTGTCTTTTGCTTAATGTCAAACTGCTGGGAGTCGGAGAGCGGCGGTGACAGCCTGTCCCGCAACAGTGATGGATGAGGTGTGCGCTTCTCGGGCCGTTGATGACGCTTCAGACCAGGCGGGTGCTTGCCAGGTGCCAGTCACCGGACCACAGCCCCTCCTGGAGCTTCCCCCATTCTGCCCTCCTCTCCCCTGCTGATTGTGAGGCCCTGGGGGGAGCTTTCTTCACACCAGGCGCCTGCAGTTCCCTTGCAAACACCGTCCTTGCAGGGACCCGACTGTCTTGAACGCCCCGGCTTTGTGTTTTCCCCCAAGACTCTTGGTATTTTGTTAAGGGCAGCGTTTGTTTATATAGTGATTAATTCATGACAGGTGCATCAACTTTGATGGTGATAGGAACCTTGAAGAAGAATATCTGAATCTCTACTGGGGTTGAGCAGAGTGGCGGAGAGTGAGCCTTGAGTGAGAAGCGAAGCGTGCCCTGCCCGGAGCCGGGGACATGCAGAGCAGTTTCCCGAGCCCCCTTTCCAGGGCACCACCTCGGCCTGGGCGGGGAGCGGAGCAGGCGCTGCCTGTGCCGATGGCTCACGAAGGCCACAGAACTGTGCTGCTCAGAGTTTTCCTGAGTTTTGGAAAAAGTCAGCCAAACTTTGTGGAAATTCACAGCGTCCTTCCTTCCCCTACTGGCAAGTATTAAGTAACAATATTCATTAAATACCACAGAGAGGCTATGTAATAAAGAAATAATCCTCAGCCTAGGTGGCTCTGGCTCTCCAGAAGAGTTGAAATTGAGAATATAATTAAAGATTAAAATGTTGTTTGCATTCTAGAACATGGAGAAATCTCTTCTCTCCATTGCGGGACCATATTAATAAGGAAGAGATCAGTTTCCAATAACGCCGCTACCGAAGCTCATTTATGAAGCCCGTCGTGTTTAACGCCTGACTGGCGCTTCTCCTGCCCTCTCCCCACAAGGCCGGAGGCTCCAGGAGTCTCCCCACGGCAGCTCTGCCGGCCCCTCGGCGCCCCGAGTTTGAACAGGAGTGTTCAGGGGGCCAGTCACCATGTGGGAACCCGAAACCCTGCAGCTCCTTGTCACCTTCTCCTTGGGTCACAGGGTAGTTATCTGCCGGCTGGTTTCAGCCAGTTTGTACAAAAGTTCAAACCAGCCTGAGGTTCTATGCTAGTGGCTGGTGAAGGGCCACCTCTCCCCAGGGAGAGAAGACACGCGGCCGGCACCTGGGAGCCAGAGCCCTGGAAGCCATGGGCACGCTCCGCCTCTGCACGGAGCGGGAGCCCAGGCCTGCCCCACGGGCCTGTAAAGTTTAACGGCGCCGTTCCGTCCTCCGCTGCTTTTGTTGCTTCGTTTCCACCAGTCTTGAAATAGACTCAGAAAGCATTTCGAGGCCAAGGGTATGGAATAGACGTCCTTGTGTCCCGGGTTCCGGCATGCCTTGTCCTGGCTGCTCTTGAGAAATACCTGTAATAGTTGTTGAGATGGCCTTTTTTATGTGTTTATGGCCTCATGTTATTGGCAGGGAGAGGAGCAAAGTGTTTCTCTGAGTCTTTCAGAAATGGAAGGAAAATTGTGACTCTGGGCTTGTGCGGAAAGACCCTTGCTCCCCGCCGCTCACGCCTGCAAGGCCGAAGTGCGGCTGCGCTGGCGATTGTCCTCCTCGAGAGCCCGGGGACCAGGACTCCGGGCCCCCTACGTCTGCTCCTGACTCCCATGCTGCTGGTCAAATGAACGAGCCCTGCAGGCCGCCTGGTGTATGCGGTCCTGGCTGGCAAGGCCAGAAGCAGCTCACAGGAAGCTCTGGTCACACGTGTGCGGTGCTGGGGCCCACCAGGCATTTTACCTGTGAGTGCTGGGTATTGAGTTCCATGTGGATGGACAGAAGTGCCCCAGCTGAGGCTGTGGAGTCGCGGCTCCCACTGTGGTGTCGAGCCTTCCTGTGGACCGAGGCAGGGAGTGCTAGGGCCAGCCTGAGGGCCAGGCAGAGGCCTTGCAGCATGGCGGGCGGGCGGGCGGGAGCGCAGGCCCCAGAGGCTCGTGAGCTGGGGCTGATATGTGGGAAGTGGTATATTAGGAAGATTAATCAAGTGGTAGGTTGCAGATAAATAAGGTAGTCCTTTGTAGCTGTTTAAAAGATAATTGGTTAATGTTACTTATCTTTTATCCCCTCTCTTTGGGCAGAAGAAAAGTCTCTGGGAGAAATAAACGAGGAATTCCTCATAAATATTAATGCAAAAATCTGTCTTTGGAGAATAAATATAGGGACATTTTGTTTTAAATGTTCTATACCCTTGTGTTTCATTAGCATATATGTTGTAAAAGCTACTTTTCTCCCCTTGAGAGAACCATATTCAATTCAACTAATAGCTTGTCGTATGGCGGTGCTTCAGGAGGGCCTGGCCCCGCGGCAGCAGCTCAGGCCTCTCTCCCTCCTGTGCCGGGATGTGTTCTGAGTTCCTGGCTTCCCGTCTCTGCCCTTGGCCTGGACCTGACTCCCCCTCTCTCCCGCGGCTCGCCCACTCTGAGCGTGTACTGCACGTCTGATGCCTGCCCTTCCTTCCTGCAGGCCGGGGTGTGCTTGGCCAGGCAGGGAACCTGAGGGCGCAGATGCGCTGCGTGTCAGCCCTGCTGGGAGCAGGTGCAGCGAGAGGGGAAAGGATGGGGTCCACTGGAGTTGCTTTAAAACGGCCGGCTTCCTCTTCCCAAAAGTGTTGGGTGAGGAGAATATGGTCGACATAGTTGCTAATTGTTAAAATGCTTTGGGTGAAAACATACTGTTGATGGGTACGGGTCCTAGTATTCTGTTTTAAAGCACATTCGCGCGGGTGTGTGCGCGCGTGTGTGTTACTAATAATTGAACTCAGGTGGGTTCTGCCAATGAGCTACACCCCAGCCTTTTGTAGTTGTAATTTCTGTACCAGTGTCTCACTAAGTTGCCGTGGCTGTCTTTGAACTTTGATCCTCCTAGTTCAGCCTCCCAAGTATTGAGATTACAGGCATGGTCACTGCACTCGCCGGTTTCTTAATTTGAATCAAAGTCTTGCTAAATCAACACATGCTGGCCTTAAACCTGCAATCTTCCTAACTCGGCCTCCCAAGTACTGGAATTACATATACAGTAACTTCAAAAGTATATATATAGGGTAGAGTTTTAAAGTGTATACAAACCAGGCGTGGTGGCACATAATCCCAGTACTTGGGAGGCTGTGACAGAAGGATTACAAGTTCAAGGTCATCCTCAACAATGTAGTAATACTCTCAGATAACTAGCAAGATCTTCTTTCAAAAAAAGAAAGTTTTTCTTTTAAAAGGACTGGGACTGTAGCTCAGAGGTAGAATGTCCCTAAATTCAATCTCAGGTACCCAAACAACAACAAAAAACAAAACAAACTTTTATGTAAACTCAATTTCCCTGTTATATGCAGGAGATGTGTTTTAAGACTCCCCAGTGGATGACTGAAACCACAGCTAGTTCCAAACCCCATAAATGCTATGTTTATTCTCTGTATACTTGTCTGTACTAAAGTTTAATTCATACATTACCCTCAGTTAGAAATTAACAAATTAACAGCGAAATTTGCATGAATTTCCTTTTCCTCTTCGCGGTTTCATAGAAGACTTGTTACCACCGAGGTTAGCAGCCTCGGTGCGCTCTTTGCCTTTTTCCTTTCCTTATTAAGTCAAGAACGTTCACCTTTTTGCTCGCAGGCGGCAGCTTCTCCGTGGTATCCAAATTGCCGCACGAATGCTCTCGGTGCTCAGGGCCATTGTTAGTGAACTAAGGGGGACTTGAGCTCCACAGAGTCCACCGAAAAGCCACGCAGACTGTCGGTAACTAAAACAGCAGGAAGCAGAGCAGGATGAGGGGGACTGCGGGGCCTGAAAATGGTCAGTGAAATATTGTAGAAAACAGAGGCCTGGAGTTTAGAATGTGGTGGAAGAAGTGGAGGCGTGGCGATCGGTGGTGTCGGGGTGGTGGGAGATGTGTGGGGAGGGGGTCGAGGCTGCCGGCTGGGGTGGGGTGGGGTGGGGAGGGCAGGAGGAGAGGACCCTCCCGCCCTGCCCGCCCCGCCCTGCCCCCCACGAAGGCACTCTGGCCCCTGCTGTCCTGGCCACACTCTCAGCTGACCTGCCCTGTAAGTGTGTCTCAGGCCCATTGTGACATAGACTAGATTTTAAAAGTGACATCTTCCAGAGATCCCGAATCAAAGAGCATGAAGAAGTTCGCATCCCACACCCAGTCGCAGGAGGCAGCCTGCAGAATCGCTTTAAAAATGGTATTTCATTGCAGCCTCTAATTGCATTTCTCCTTTACAAGGTGATTTTATCCAGGAAGACAGCTGTCTGGTGTGGTTATTACATCACTCTGGCCATTACTGGGCAAAGGAAGAAAAGAAATGGGTGGTTGTGTAGTACAGCACCTCAGCTAGAAGCTGGATCCTTTTAAAAATACCTTTTAACATAACAAAGGCCAGAGCTTCAGGATCGTTAGTGCTTCACACCGTGCCATTCCCAACTAACTCTGGCTGTAAGTGAAATTCTTCTTTAAAAAGAAATCTTTCTGTTCTTTCCTGGAATGGAAAGTAATTTGGGTGGTCTCCTGATGTGTTTCTTTTTCTCTCTCTCTGCCATGTGGGCTATTAGCAACCATAGATTTCAGCCCAAGAGGTCCCTCTTTAGGGTTATAAGTGAACGAGAAGCTGCGAGCCGGCCTCTGTTCACCGCCCTGGACGCTCTCCTTGGTCGTCACCTCAGTGGCACCAGAGCAGGCGGGCGTGGGAAGGGCCTTGACTCTTAGCGTGAGTCTTTTAGGGCAGAATGGTTTTGATCTGGTGGTACCAATTATGCCGTAGTACTCATTTCTGGCAGATACATAGGAATTCTTAATGTTCAAGCATGCAAAATCTGTTCTCAGCCCCGATTATACTTTTTTCTGTCTTGCTGAGACATTGACTCTCCAGTTTCGGTCAGTGTGGAAAGAACTGGTCCTGTGTGGCGCTTTGGGAATATACCAACCACAGTGGGAGCTGTCCGCCCTGGGCCTGCTGGTCCTTGGGCTGCGCAGCCAGGCCCGCTCCTTACTCCAGGACACTGACAGTGCGTTGGAGGCACCAGAACAGGCTCCCAAGCAAAGGGCCCGCCAGCCAGATGTGGGAGTCACGGCTCCTCTGTGCAATGGGGCAGCCTTTAGAGCAGTGCGGCCAGCCCCGGCTGCACATGGAGAGCTCACCATCTACATCCACATGTCACAGGGCTCTCTGGAGGACTCCTGCGTGAGCCTGAGAATCGGAACACCTGCTCCACAAGGGAACACCGGGCAGGAAGGCTCCAGGCCTGGAGGTGCCAAGTATTGGAAAGCTGTTATTAAAACATCTAGTCAGTGAAAGAAGGATTGTTTAGGGGAAACTTGGCAGCACGTGCTCACCCAAGGCTGCAGATTAGAACCTGCTGGAATCTAAAATCCAGAAGAAAGCGGATCCTAATTTTGTTGCTTCCACAGCAGCTTAAAATGTGTCCAGCGTCAGTAGCAGTCATCTCCCTGAATAGCTTTAGCTCAGAACCACAGAAGAAGGTGGGCTGGTGGTACCTGTTTTCTTCCTTTCAATATATTCTTACGTTGTCTTAGTGATTGGGCCCTTCCAGCTATGTTAGTATCTGTAAGCACTTTGCATTGTTGTGATGGGCATGTTAAAATGTGTTTATGTAGATCAGAAGCACACAGTTCTGCTGATTTCAGATCTGATGTGTATCTTTTCTATTACAGCTGCATGTCTTAACAGCTTTATTGGGGGTTACAAAGAAGTACAGTAAGTTGCATGCAGTTAAAGTGGTCATGTTGACGCACGCTTGGAATCCCAGTACTTGGGAGGCTGAGACAGGAGGATTGCAGGTTTGTGGCCAGCCTCAGA
Source organism: Muscardinus avellanarius (assembly GCF_963383645.1). Lineage (NCBI taxonomy): Eukaryota > Metazoa > Chordata > Mammalia > Rodentia > Gliridae > Muscardinus > Muscardinus avellanarius. The sequence continues at coordinate 5,128,453 of NC_137799.1, forward strand.
TACTTAGGCCCTCTACAACTTAGTGAGACCCTGTTTTAAAATAAAGAAAAAAAAAATAGGGCTGGAGGTGTAGCTTGGAGGTAGAATGCCCCTGGGTTCAATCCCTAGTGCTGCAATAAGGAAAGAAAGAAAAGGAAGGAAGGAAGGAAGGAAGGAAGGACGGAAGGAAGGAAGGAAGGAAGGAAGGAAGGATACATACCGTGACATACGTGCCTACCTGTGCAACCACCACCTGTACTCGCTGTAATCAAGGTGATGGGCCCATTTGTCGACCCAAGTGTTGGCCTTCTGACCCTCCCCAGGCAGCCACTGACCCGAGTTCTGTCGCTGCAGGTTAGTTTCTGTCTTTCAGAAGTTTGTCTGTTGAGGTGCAGAAATAAGGACAAGGCCTCTCGCAGGTGAAACTGCATCTTTACGAAGTGTAGGATTGGGAATGTCAGCTTCCTGAGTTTCCCTCGAAGGCCTGAGAATGCCTTCCTGTGGGCCTATCATAAACGGGCTCCTGTTGAGTGATGGACGGTGCGCCTGGTGCCTGCTGTGTGCAGAGTGCGTGCGTGCGTGCGTGCGTGCGTGCGTGCGTGCGTGCGTGCATGTGTGTGTGTGGTCCCCCAGCTGCTGTGGGGAATGCAGAGGGAGCAGTCGCTGCGGGCCAGAGCACCGAGGCGGCCGGCAGTCGGGCTTGCCCAGCGACCGCGGCCAGCCTCGCCACCTGCCTCCTCACGCAGTTGTAGCAGCTGTGGGTCTGGAGGTGGTGGTCCGTGGTGACAGGCTTGCAATGGGCTTGTCCTGACTTTCTTAGGTAGGTGTGTTCGTCTTTGAACCTCTGGAGTCTAAACGCACGCTCTTATATTTATTTGCACTCTACTCTGCTTTCTGTTTATTTTTCTAATTCAACAAATAAAATTTGGTGCCCACCATACGAGGTGCTGGACCTGGGTGGTAAAGAAGCCCTCCTGCAGGGAGCACAGTGTACAGCAGGCCATTGTGCTTGACCCTTCCCGCACCGTCCCTCCTGGAAACCTCATTTTTAACCCGTCAGCAACCAGACATGGGTCTCTGATCAAACTCAAGAAGGCCTCGGCCTCTGGCCTCAGAGGACATCTTCCTGTGTGACGAGCCGGCAGAGAGACGTCCTCTGGCTTGTTGAGCTGACCCTTCTGTGCTCCTCCAGCTCTCCTACACACTGTGTTTTGGGGCTCAGGCACAGACATTCCCAGGCGTACCTTTTAAGGGAATGCAGCTCTTGGCTCTAGGGATTTTCCTTCTGCAGCTCCCCTGGCTCCCCACACACGGGGAGTTAGATTTGAGGACTTACTGTCCCCAGAGAAGAAACCTAAGGATATCACAATGCTTCAAAGAAAATATCCATATAAGTCTCTGGCAGTCTTAAAAAAATTTCCTCTCATTTTTTTCATATTGTTAAGCCAGCCTGAATCTAAGCACAGTCACTCTAGAAAGCTGTCCTTTCTTCTTCAACATATAACAAAATAGATACATTTTGTGTGGGGGGGGGGGAGGTGAACTTGGGCATTTTGGAAAAAAAAATCTAACAACCGACATTATGTAATAGATTAACATAACGTAAACTAAAGCTACCTATTTCCCCCTCTTTCAAATCTCTTCCTGTCAGTTAAAATGGACCCTTCTCCCCGGTGGGTCATTCACAAACCTGACTCAACCCATCCCAGGACGGGTTCACACAAAATACTCTCCTCTTTCCCCTTTTCTCTTCTTTTTTGTAAGATTTTTATTTTTAACAAAGGAGCCCTTAGAATTTAAAGGTCCCCCATGACCAATTAATTCAATGTAGCTCTTGCAGGAGACATCTAGACAGCGGGCGGCATTGCCCTCGCCCTGAAGGAGCTTCTGGAGCTGTTGAGGGACAGTGTTCGGGGCACATGAGAACCCAGACTTGGAAGAGCCGGGAGGCATCTCCCTTCTACCCTCCTTTCCTGGGGAAGGAAGCTCAGGGTGCAGGTAACATATTAAAGAAGCCCTCACGACTTAGCAGAACCAGCACCGGAGCCTCTGCCTTTTGCCCCTGCTGCCGTCTCCCTCTCGTGGGTTCTATGGGGGACAAAGGCCCAGGTATGGAGCATCTGTTTTCTTCTTTTCAGGTGATTTTTGTTTGTTTGTTTGTTAGTTTGTTTCAGTACTGGGGATGGAACCCAGGGGCATTTGACCTCCGAGCTACACCCCCTGCCCTATTTTTTATTCTTTATTTTGAAGCAGGGTCTCACTGAGTTGCAAAGGGCCTAAGTAGCTGAGGCTGTCCATGAACCGCAATCCTCCTGTCTCAGCCTCCCGAGTGCTGGGATGACAAGCGTGCGCCACCACGCCCGGCTCCAGGTGATGTTTTTGCAGTCTCTTCTCGTTGCCACCCATCTTGCTGTCCTCAGATGTGCACGGTGTGATGGCCACTTGTCAGGACTTGCCTGTCACCCTGCAGGAGCCTGGAGCCCATGGCTCCTGGTTCTTTGCGAGTGGAAGGGATGGCTTCCCGCATCATGTCGAGCCGTGATGCCCCGAGCTCTGGCCTGCGAGCACTGCTTTCTCCAAAGAGGCCATACTTTATCAGCCGATGGGCACAGATATTTGTGTTCTACAAATGAGCCCAGGTTTACAGACTCAGAGATCAAAGCCATGAGCTGAGAGGTCAGCAACCCAAGCAAGCCTTCAGTGCGGGGAAGCGCCGAGCAGGTCGATCACACGAGCCACTGCACGGGGCACCATGTGTGGGGAGGGGCTGTCCCCCTGCGCTGCTTCGTGTGTGTTGGCACTGGGCCTCACGCCTGGCCAGAGTCTCGCAGCTGGATCTGGTGAGCTGGGATCAGACCCGGCCTGACCGCTGCAGAGGCCGCGCCTGTCAGCGGACGGGGCAGCAGTGGCTGCCCGCCTCTGCCGTGATTGGCTCTGGTGAAGCAGACACTGACGCGGGGTTGGGTGCCGTGTGTATTAGGGATCCTCACTGTGAAAGGAGGCACGGAGAGGCCTGGGCGGGGAGAGGCAGGCTGCCCAGGCCTCACAGAGCCCTGGCCCCGGGGGGGTTTCAGGCCTTGGATTCCCGCCTTGCTCCCTCACTGTGTGGTGGCTCCAGTCAGGCCATGACCGCAGACAGGCGGACCCCAATGAGCCGACAGTGGAAGGCCACGTGCCTGCTGCCCCGGAGCCAGGCAGCATGTTCTGGAAGGTCTGCGGACACAGCTCATCTACCCGGTCTTAATCAGCTACAATACCGCTACTGTACGGCTGCATTCCAAATGCTAGTAATTGATTTTCCCAGAGGTAGCATTTTTGTACCTTTCAACATATGCAGAGAATACCAACTGATGTTAGGGCGCTGTGTTTTTAGCGCGGGAAGACTAGCATATGGGCACGTTTCCCGTGTCTCAGCTTCCCCGTATAACCAGGGATCCGCTCCACAGGCATCCAGTAGGCTCCCCTTCCCAAGGGAGAACTGGAAGCTGTCCTACTGTGCAGGTGCCTTGGGGGTTCCCATTGGCTGTCGTGTCTCTACCCATTCTGGATTCATCCTTTACTATCCATCTGGATTCCACTCACTCGCCCTTAGCCACCTGTGCCGGCCCAGCGGCCCCCAGAGGGCAGACCCAGAGCGTCTCCCAGCCAGGCCTGGCTTCGTATCACCAGGCCCTCCCGAAGTCAGGTGCTGCTCCCCGCTTAGTCACAGAGGAGCCGCAGCGCCCAGGGGAACCTGCGCGGGCCGTAGACTTCACACGCGTTCCTTCCATTCCCACGTGGCAGAGCCAGTTTTCCTGGCAGGATGATGACTCTTCTTTTTGCCGTGTTCCTAGACCTGAAGCCTATCTTACCTCGGTGACAGCCATAGCTTGTATGTGTCCCCTGGCAAAAGTTTGTGCCCCCTTTGGGGACCAAGATCTCTGCTCTGCAGAGCCCAGAGACACAGCAAAGGGCGTTTCCAAAGTCCCTCAGTGTGATGCCAGGCATTGGGGAGCGCAGAGGATGCCCTTCCTGTGCTTCCAGGTCCAGGCATTCTTTCTTCAGAGGACATGGCGCCGTACATGGCTCTCTGATTAGCGCGTGTGCTCATTCCGGAGTGCTCACAAAGCACAGCTTACGTCCAGGCCGGTGCCTCAGCTGCAGGCCAGCAGGGTCACCGCAGACCCTGGGTGTGGTGTGAGATCTGTGGTAAAGTGGCCGCCTTGCTTTGATGCGTTCCATGTACCCCACGCTGGAGGTGCGGAGCTTCTTGGAAGCCTCAAGTGGGGGTGCTGGCCCGGGCCTGTGAGCCAGGAGAGAAAGCGCATGGCTGGAAGGCTTGCCGTTCCTGTGAGAAGAGCCTCGAGCCCCACGGCAGGAACCCAGCAGACTGCTGTCTCCTTGAGCCTAGGCAGGGTGGGTGCTTACTGGCATCAGTGAGTAGGTCAGCTTTAGGGAGGTATCGGTATCAGGAAAGAGGCGCACAGGCCTCTCTGCCACTGTGGTGGCCATCTCTGCCACCGTGGTCCGTCGTGCAGGCAGTGGGCCAGGCGTGGTCCATCGTGCAGCAGTGGGCCGGCCGTGGGCCGTCGTGCAGCAGTGGGCCGGCCGTGGGCCGTCGTGAAGCAGTGGGCTGGCCGTGGTCCATCGTGCAGCAGTGGGCCGGCCGTGGTCCGTCGTGAAGCAGTGGGCCAGGCGTGGTCCATCGTGCAGCAGTGGGCCGGCCATGGTCCGTCGTGCAGCAGTGGGCCGGCCGTGGGCTGTCGTGCAGCAGTGGGCTGGCCGTGGTCCGTCGTGAAGCAGTGGGCTGGCCGGCATCAGCCGCTCAGCTCATTCGTCCACCTGTTTGCTCCATGTCTTCCGTGGTGGGTGGCAACCTGTGGCGGCACCAAGTTCTTCCGCCCTGCGTGCGTGGTCTGCCCCAGACCTCGTCCTATCTTCCCGTCTCTGTCTTTCCGAGTCCTTGGCACTCCGACCAGGCCAGGGTGCACCGCTGCCCGTGAATGTGTAGTCACCTAACACGTGCGCCTCTTTTCTGACACTGACACCTCCCGCGCTCCTCACCGTGGTCTTGCGCGGTCACCCTCAGAGTCCACAGTGCGGCTGCCCAGCAGTTTGGGCCAGCACCTACATACCAAGGCGACCCATCTGGGAAGCCGAGCCTGGACTTTCTCCTCCTCCGCGGATCACGGATTCCCACACACAACCGTAGGCGTGGGCTGTGGCAGGGATGCTGGGACAAGCACGGTGGGTGTTACGCTATGACACAAGGCAGGAGAGTTTATAAAAACTCGTGTGTATTGTCTGTTCCATGGAATGGGTTGGACTCGCTTTTTTGATGGAGATATAAAAGAGCACCCTAAATCAGTGTCTGTATCATTCTGCCCCAGCACAGGTGCCACGCCTGACAGGGCGGGTGCAGTCGGGGCCCCACCTAAGTGGGCTTGCAGCAGCCTACGGTCCTCCTCCAGGACCTGTTTTCTGTAGAAGTCAGACGGGTGCAGTACCCAGAGATAAACGAGGACCACTGCCCCTCCGTCCCTGAGGTCCGTCCAGCTGGCCTTACCCTCCGCCACGCCCTGGGGTGCAGTGCTTGATGCAGTGTGTGGTGGGGGTGGGTGGGGCAGGAGCTAGTAGTATCAGAAGCTTCCAGTGGGCCTCCCTGATGGCTCTGCTGGGTCCACCCCACCAGCCAAGGACCCGAAAGGTTGTGGTGCAGACTCCAAGTACGTCAGTCTCATTCACACACCATCGGTGGGGCTGGACGCCTACTGGAGGACCGGCTGTCCACCAGACCTTGGCCAGGGCTCCATACGTTCTCCATTCCCCGTGTGTCGCTCTCTTCACGTTACGGGACCCATGTGAAATGTCAGGTCTCCAGGGATCAGTGTCAGCTCCGAGTGGCTTTATGGCTGACGCTGACCCTGAATGAGCCCACAGACCATGGGGACCAGGCTGCCTCTCCTCTCGGCAACCAGCAGAGGGCCCTCCTGAGGGACCCTCCTCCACCTTGCCCTTCTTCAGCTGGGCTGTGCCCAGACTCAGGTATCAGTTCTGCCCCCTTTCCTCCAGGATGAATTGCTTTTTAAGTAACTTTTAAATGTGGTAAAAAACAAAAAAAGGGGGGGGGAGTTACAGTGGAAAAAAAATTTGGCTTTTAAAAAATAGTATTTAGCCGAGCATGGTGGCGCACTCTTGTAATCACAGGACTTGGGAGGCTGAGACAGGAGGATCGCAGGTTCAAAGACAGCCTCAGCAATAGTGAGACTCTCACCAACCTAGTGAGAGCGCTGGAGGTGTAACACTAGGGTAGAAGGCCTCTGGGTTCCATCCCCAATACCACAAAAAATAAAATAGTATGTAAACACAAATACAGACTAATGTTAAATTGCTGTGTTTAACATGAGGTCAGGCTGGAAGAGTGGAGAGCCTTACCACTTGTTCCTGGGAATTTACCATCAACTCGGGATTTAGAACATACCAGACGTGAACACCAGGATGTGCAGGTCAGACGCGGCCTTGAGCCCTGGTCGCCCCCTCGCCATCTGTGTGCCCGGGAGCTGTCCAGCCCGCCCAGCTTCTCCCTGGTCAGATGGGGTGGTAGTAGTGGAACAACAGGACGCACCCGCCATGTGGCGGCCACTCGTGCGTGTGGCGTGATGACTCACTCACGGTGGCAGTAGCGTGTCCGCAGGGCTTCCGGCGAGGGCAGTACGGAAGGCTCCCTGGGCAGGCGGGCTCTGCAGGCCTAGCTTTTACATGAATACGTGTGTTTGTCTTTAGAAATAGGTGCTAAAAGAGACGCTGCATTGGTTGCAGTATGGATCGGCATTTACTCCTGTGAGTAGCGGGTATTTTCTGTGTCTACGTTCCATAAGAAGGATGCCTGCTAAGGGCGATAGAAACAGTAACGAGGCTTCCTTCTTCCTCAGTGCAAGCTCCTGAAATTAGTCTTCTCTTGGCTTGCGTCTTTTCTACCGAATGCACACTGAATCCCAGGGGAGGGAGCTGGGCGTCGTGGCACACACCTATAATCGCAGTACTTGGGAGGCTGAGACAGGAGGATCTCAGGTTTGAGGTCAGCCTCAGGAACTTAGACCCTGTTTCAAAGAACAAGCCAGGTGTGGTGGCGCACAACTGTAATCTCAATATGTGGGAGGCTGAGGCAGGATTGCAGGGTCATGGCCAGCCTCAGCAACTTAGTGAGGCCCTCTACAACTTAGGTCGTGTTTCAAACTAAAAAAATAAAGCTACAAGCTCAGAGGTAAAACGCCCCAGGTTCAATCCCCAGCACCAAAAAATAAAAATATGTCTTGAGGTATAACTCAGAGGTAGAATGTCCCTGGGTTCTATCCCCCGTATCCCATCTCTCACATACAAATACACACACACACACACACACACACACACACACACACACACACATTTTCTTTCCTCACAGTGCCACATAAATTGAGCAATGAAAAATAGTCAAGTGTTATAATGGGTCACAAAATGAACTTACCAAAAGCTCTACTGATAGGCATTTTTGGTGAGTTTCTTAGTAATAATTAAAGATGCTCAAGACACTGGAAAATATATGAGTATCTATGAACCTTCAAAGAAAAACTATTTTTTTGTATTTTATGTTGTATATTTTTCATATTTTAATTTTGAAAATTAGTAATTCATATATGTTAAGTATATGGCCTTAAAACAGGAAACTAGATGACGACGACCCTCATTTGACAGTAGGACTCTTTCCAGAGTTCGGTGAAGATTTGCCTCTTATCCTTGTGAGTTTGATTCAGCCCTTTGTAAGGCTGTGGCAAGAATAATTGTTAAAGATGAGTTTCTTGCTCCTAATGGTTAAATTAGGAGCAGTCCACTTTGAATTCTGTAGCGGCGGAATTAGCATGCTCCTATTTCCCTTCCCTTCTTTTCTTCCTTCCTTCCTTCCTTCCTTCCTTCCTTCCTTCCTTCCTCTCTCCCTCCCTCCCTCTTTCTTTCCTCCTTTCCCTCCCCTTTTTTTTCTTTTGAGTTACTGAGGATTGAACCCCAGGGTGACTCTACCTCTGAGCTCCACCCCCAACCTTCTTTTCAATTCTTTATTTTGAAACAGGGTCTCACTAAGTAGCTGAGGCTGGCCGCGAACCTGCGGTCCTCCTGTCTCAGCCTCTCAAGTACCAGGATTATAGGCGTGCGCCACCACGCCCAGTGCTCCTGGCTATTTTCTACGGGGTTCCAAGCCGGGTCGAGAACGTGGAAGTCAGCTCTGCGTTCACCTGTCAGTCCTGCAGGCTCGTCGCCGGGTATTCTCCCTCCGCAGGTGCAGCCTGAGGTCTCTGGCGGCACCTGCGTTTTTTGAAACACAGCTGTACTTCACGTAGCAAGCGCCTGTGGTTTAGTGTGGATGCCTCTGCGATATTCGGGTACCAGTAGCAGTCGGGAGAAATTGTCAGAAGTCATCCTGAAGGAGAACGGGCTCCTCTTGTGTTCTGGGCTAGGAGTCACACGGCGGGGCCCCTCTGCTCGGCTCCTCGGCACACCCCCACACCTCCAGGTTGAACCTGCCCGGTACCTTGATGAATGAATTGACCACAGTGTTTATGGATTCCGCCCCACGTCTGATTGGTGCAGAGCTATGTGCCCTTGACTCCGAGGAATTTATGGTCCAACTGAAGGGCGACGCTCTGTTCAGAGGCAGGGGAGAGAATATCCATTCCTGGTGATGTGCATGGGCGGTCTGTCACGAGGTCATTTTAGCTGAAGTCCTCCGAAAGATACTGCAGCCAGAACCCGCGCTCCAGGCAGGCCCACCCTCCAGGCTGCGGTTTGCAGAGTGAAGGGGGAACTGAGGGTCTGCGCCCTCCAGGCCCACAGCGAAGTCTGGCCAAGTGGCCGTGCAGGCCAGGGGCTCTGAAAGGGCGGAGGCAGGCTCCTCCCCTGGAAGTCTGAGGCCCTGGAAGGGTAGCTGGTGGCAGATCGCTTGCCTGGCATTGTGGGACGAGTGTGGTTGAGGTGCCAGTGACCTAGGGATTCATCTCAAGATGAGAGCCCTGCTCTCAGGAGGCCGTACTCTTGTAGACACATAAACAGCACGTGCTTTCAGGACCCCCAGGGCTGATCAGAGAGCGGGAATCCTGGGACAGGCTCATGCCCAGAACTGAAGATGCAGGCAGGTTCCGGAAGGGTTGGTGTGGAGCCTCGCCGAGTCGTTGGAGGCGAGCAGTAGGTATTTTATTACGAGACGCCTGTGGGCTCAGCATGGGCAGAGGAGGCATCGCTGCGGGCTCTGGCCCTTTGCAGACAGGAGCGGAGCTGCACCGGGAAGGAAGCAAAGGCGTCTGCTAAGCGGAAGGGTGGGAGGAGGCCCTGGGCTGGGCCTGGAAGGACAGTCTCGGGGCAGAAGGGGCTGGGTCTGCGGCCAGCGGGCGTGCGCGGGACCCGGCATGGCAGGGCGGGCTCCGAATGCCTTGGGTCCTGGCTGAAGCCACACTTCTGACAGTGTACAGGATGGTCAGTAACAAAGGGTTTTGTGCAAGGTCCTGCGAGTTTGTTTCCTAAGGCAGGCGTTAGATACAGCGCACCCTGCTGCAGGAGGTTGGAGGGGAATTGATAGCAGTGTCTGGGAGTCACCTTATTCTACTCCAGTTTTTTAACAAGTCCGTTGATGTGGAGGGGAGGGAGAAGTGAGCCGGGATGTCGAGACGTGGATAATTGCCAGCGCTGACTGACAAGCGTTTATTGTCTGGTCCTGTCCTCCCGGGCGTATTTCCGCATTTCCATAGAGTAAGGACTTCAGTGGAAAACGAAACAGCCAGTTGCACACGTGAGCGGACTTAATGCCACAGAACCGGACATTTAAAATGGCTCACGTGGGAGTCGCTTTTAACCACAATTGTTAAGAAATGGTTAATATGGAATGTTTTGCTGGGCATAGTGGTGCACACCTGTAGTCCCAGTACTTAGGAGGCTGAGACGGGAGGGTCACAGGTTGGAGACCAGCCTCAGCAGCTTAGCAAGACTCTCGGCAACCTATGAGAACCTGACTCAAAGTAAAAGATGGTTGAAGGTGTAGCTCGGGAGGTAGAATGCCCCTGGGTCCAATCCCCAGTACCTCACCATCACTGCCACCAATAAAAGGGAAAAGAAGAGTATGTTTAAAGCCGCGTGGATCTCCCCTAGGAAGGGTGACGTGAGAGCTGCTGCCGAGGACCGGTTTTCACGGGGTGGAAGGTCGGGGGATCCGAGGCTCGTGTTGCTGCAGGAGGGGGCGCTCCAGCCGCAGGGCAGACCCAGACCCCTGTCCTGCTCAGTAATGGAGCGTTCTCAGAGTGTCACAAATATGTTCTTTCTTAATATGCACCAGCCACTTAGAGAATACGACGCTTTAATCCTTTGCTTCTTTGCGCCCACAATAGGGATGATAATATTCATACCTTACAGCAGTTACGAAGTTTAAATGACCTAACAAATATTTTTAAGCCTAGCACTATTTCTATATTTCTGCACTTCTGAATATCTTCATTCAAAACTAGGCTTGCCAAGTAAATGACCTCTTTTGTGTACACCCGGCATTGACACATTAATAACTATTCCTGTATACAGAAGCGTATTTAGATTGCTACCAAAGACTGTTTCTCAAGTTGTTTTCTAAACTATGTTGTTTTCTAAAAATTAAAAAGTATAGCCATGGCTGGGCATGGTGGCAAGTGCCTATAATCCCAGTACTTGGGAGGCCAAGACAGGAGGATCGTAAATTTTAGGCCAGCCTCAATAACTTAGCAAGACCCTGTTTTAAAATAAATGAACAGGGCTGGGATATAGCTTGGAGGTAGAATGTTCTTGGAGTCAATTACCAGCACCAAAAAAAAAAAAAAAAAAAGTATAACCAGGGTACTAGAGGACATTTTTATTATTTATTTATTTATTTATTTATTTATTTATTATTTTGGTGGTCTGGGGTTCCTGGAAGTCCTTCTACCTCCAGGCTACACTCCCAGACCTATTTTATATTTTTATTTGGAAACAGGATCTCTTAAGCCACTGCAGCTGGCTTTGAACCTGCGCGATCCTCCTGTCTCCGCCTCCCAAGCGCAGGGATTACACGTGTGCGCCAACACGCCCAGCCCTAAAAAGGCACAAGAGCCTGGTGTGGTGGCGCACACGTATAATCCCCGCGCTTGGGAGGCGGAGACAGGAGGATCGCGCAGGTTCGAAGGCAGCCATGCTGGCTTAAGAGACCCTGTTTCCAAATAAAAAGTATAAAAATAGGTCTGGGAGTGTAGCCCGGATGTAGAAGGGTTTCCAGGAACCCCAGTACCACCAAAACACACACACACACACACACACACACACACACACACACACACACGAGCTCTTAATTTGACCTTTTGTTGATATATATGTGGTACTGGGGATTTAACCCAGGGGTATTCTACCTCCTAGCTACAACCCCAGCCATTTTTATTTATTATTTTTTATTTTGAAACAGGGTCTTGTTAAGTTAAGGGTCTCACTAAGTTGCTGAGGCTGGCCTTGAACCTGTGATCCTCTCATCTCAGCCTCCCAAGTCCTGGGATTATAGGCATGCATCACCACACCCAGCTGTATTGACATCATTATACTTTATGATGGTTGTATTACAGAGACAATTTTTATATCTCATACTTTTTTAAAGTTGCAACACTACGTCCATGTCCTGGCGACACAGCTTCCGTTCTTCTCAGGTAGCTCTGCCGGCCAGGCCCTAGGAGCCTGCTCCTGGGTACCTGGGAGCTCGGAGGCCCGGTGGGGGGTAGTCGCACGCAAGTAGGCAATGCCCAGCATCCCGGTTCGTAGTTGACGGCTTTCCTCACTGCCCCAGTGGAATCCAGATCAGTGAGGTTTTCTCGCGCCCGTTCCAGTAGGGAGAGGCCCAATTCCATGCGTAATTCGTCATGCCTGCCCATAGCATTTTAATTGCTGGCTCTTGTGTCAAAGTACTGTCCTCCTGATGGCTGGGAAGACAGAAACGGAAAGCGAGAGGAGACAGAATATTGAAATAGGGTCTTGTTAAGTTGTTGAGGGCCTCACTAAGTTGCTGAGTAAATTTGCAGGAAAATAAGAATGCCTTTGAAATAAAGACTGACTTCATATCAGAAAAGGATTTTGATTTCTTGCATTGTCAGGCGTAATATTTAGGGGAGGCTTTATTTCCATAAGACACAGCCTGTGTAGAAGGAAGTTTCTCTGAGTTTGTAATGGGGCCGGGGAGCGTGCTATGCACGTGCCTGCTCGTGTCCCCTATCGATCGGTCCCGTGCTTGGGGACCCGTCACGCGAGACCTCCGCCTCTGGCGCCTCCCACTCCCTTCTGACGTTCCTGCCCCGTGCCTTTACCTCCTTTCTGTTTTATGAGACTCACCATAATTCCAGTTCTGCTCAGGCTTCTGATTCTCATTGCTGACTCTGCAGCAGAACTGCCCTACGGAGCTTTTAAAAAATACACTCTCTGGAGACTTTTCTCTGGTCTTTAGAATCTCCGCGCTTATGTGCTAAGTAAAAGTAACAAAAGAGAAGTTTAAACCAGCCAAAAAATGCGCCCTGGTCAGCAGCTCACAGGAGGGCCCTTGACCTCCTCGGATGCAGGCCACCAGGCCTCAGTCTCCCCCTGGCACTTCCTCAGTGCTAGGAGACAGCGGGCCAGCCCTGCATTTGGGGACAGTTTGACCCAAGAATATTCTAAATGGCTAAGTTTTGTTAGGCGGAAAGACAACAGGCTTTTGTTTTTGTTTTTGTGGTACTGGGGTTCCTGGAAACCCTTCTACCTCTGGGCTACACTCCCAGATCTATTTTGTATTTTTTTATTTGGAAACAGGGTCTCTTATGCCAGTGCGGCTGGCTTTGAACCTGCGCGATCCTCCTGTCTCCGCCTCCCAAGCGCAGGGATTACAAGCGTGCGCCACCACACCCAGCAACAACAGTGTTTCTTGTTTTAAAAAATGATCAAATTCCAGGAATGGCCCTCAAGACTTTCTTGAAAAGACTGCAGAGGCAAAGTGCACCAGGCACATTCATTCATTCAGCAAATGCTTAGCGACTGCGGGTCGTGTGCCAGGCCCTGTGTGAAGCCCTGGGACTAGAACCGTCCGTCAGCCTGCATTCTGGAGAGGAACGGGGCAGTCACTGGCCTGTTTAAGTACACAGCCAAGGCCAAAGGCTTGGCAGGAGTGATATTTCAGAAGGCAAATACTATAAACTAAGGAGGATTTAAAAATACTCAGAGCAAATTGAATCAGGAGTCTGAGTTGGTGGATTTTCTCATCTGTGAGAGCAAGAGATTATGTCTAAGTATCAAGAAATCAAGGCTTTTGTGTGTTAGATAGAACTAGAAAGAAAACCCCTAAAGGAATGAGAAAGAAAGAAGAGGCCTCTAATCCCCCAAGGCAACAATAAAGGCAGTTCATACCGCAGAAGAAAGAAGCCAAAGGAAATATTAATAAAGCCGAAGATGTAGAGGAGGCCGGACTTACGGCGCATGCTTGTAGTGTCAGAGCAGCCATGGAGGAGGTACCTGTTAAGGTAAAGGCTGAGCTGGTCCCTAAACTAGACCCGAGCATGTGCAACACGGGACACTGGGTAAAGACAGGTCCTCCATCGCCAAAACAAAAACGTCAAGTTCAAGGAGCACCGTGTCTAAGGCTTCCAAGGGAAACTGAGTCATGGAGCAGAAGTTTGCAGTGAGCCCATAACAGGTAAACCCGGGCTCACATACCAGCCGTGTGATCTCAGGACAGAGCACTGAGACCGAGGCTTACCTAGGAGCCCACGGCGCATCCGAGCAACAGAAACTCAAACCAGCATGGGAAAATTTAAATAATGTCACCGCTTGTTCCAGTTTTTAGGTGAAATGTCACCTCCTCGGAGAGTGTCAGGGGTGACAGTCAACCTCAAGTAGCTTCCCCTCCTGTCCTGTCTGCCGTTCCACCTGTCAGACCTCTGGAACCCTCTGTTCTGCTGGTCTCTTTCTTTTTTTTTCTTTTTTTCTTTTTTCTTTTTTTTTTTTTTTTTTGGTGGTACTGGGCTTCCTGGAAACCCTCTACCTCCGGGCTACACTCCCAAGACCTATTCTTACACTTTTTAAATTTGGAAACAGGGTCTTTTAAGCCAGCGCAGCTGGCTTCAAACCTGCGCGATCCTCCTGTCTCCACCTCCCAAGCACGGGGATTACAAGAGTGCACCACCATGCCCAGCCTTCTGCTGGTCTCTTATTGGCCCCTTATCTTGAGTTTTGTTTTATTTGGCCAAAATCTCTGTGAATGAGGGACCCCGTTTGTCTGGTTCACTGCTATAGCCCCAGTGCCTTGAACGTGCCCGGCAATCAAGCCATCCTTGGCTTAACAGATACTTGCTGAGTGCCCTGATATGGCAGGACTGTTCTGGAAGCTCCAAGTGTGTCTGCCAACCAAACAGACCCCTGCCCTGGGACCGGTGTGTTCCAGCAGAAACATAATAGGTGCTGCGCAGCCGCTGCCGGTGCAGTGCCAGTGCCAGGGCGGGGTTGCTGGGCTGTGGGTGTGAAGACGGGAGGAAGGCTCGCCCGGAGCTGGGGAGGCCGGGGCAGGTGGGGAGAGGTCAGGACGGCCACGCGAAGGGCGAGGAGCATTAACACAGGTGAAAAGACTGAGCCTGCTCTTGAGACTGGAGCTCAGAAGCCGGCCCCGGCCAAACGCAGTGACTCCGCCGGAGCCACGGCACAGATTGGTCCTGATCCGTGACCCTGAGCCGCGCCACTCATCGTGGGCCGGAAGCCTCGCCGTGGTATAAACAGCGGCTCTTGTTTTAGAAATTGTTTTGAGGGGTATAATATGTGCTAGTTTCAATTTATTAAAACATCTATTTATAACATCTGCACAAATGAATTCACTTACTTTAAATATAGAAGCAAAATATTGTGTGGAGTGAAATATGATATAATTAGACTATTAATGAAAACACGTACCTCTGCATGATTGAAAGCGAAGGCTTAACAGTCTTAAAAGGGTGGTGCTAAATATTTACATATCTGTCTGAGACGCACATTTTAGATGCTAAAAATATTCCTTGTTACTGACTGGGGGGAGGCTAGGTTTAGTGTAGTAATAGACTGCCACATACTTGTCTCACACCAAAGTCAAAGCCAATTTTGTAAAGTATTGCAGGCAGCCTTTGAAATGGGGATTACTGCTGAAATATAAGGAGGCTCTCGCGAAGTTAACAGCACCTGCGTGGTGAGAGAAACGTTTCGAGATGACTGAGGACTCGAGGAAGTTTGCTCGCAGGTCGGATGCTGTTTCTGTAGGTTGTATGGCGATATCTTAAACATTTCCTTCCAAAGCGTGATTTCTCTGGAGAAGGGGAGACTGAGTGGATGGGATCAAAGTAAGAGTAAGGGGACCACATAGCAAGGAAGGAAATCTGTGCGTAGCTTTTCTCCTTGAAGAGCTCTGGCCTGGACGACTGTCTTCTTTGCCAGCGTCTGTAAGGCGGTGGTAAGAATGGAACTATACTCAGGTGCGAAGCGTAAACCGAGTAAAAGTGTAGGAAGGGGCCGCCTTTGTGACACCTCCAAGTGCTGGGAACGGAGTGTGGGCTGCGGATCAGCAGTACCGTCCTCTGGGGACTAGAGATTAGAAGGCCCCCCACCGTAGAGTGAGGCTCTGCCCCCCCCCCCCCCCCGCACCAGAATCCTCAGGCGTGAATATGCACCTTTAAGTTGCAAAACCACTGCTTGCCAAGGCCCACTGGCTCCCATTGCTGCAAATAAAGTTTTAATTTGAGCGTGGCCACGCCCATTCATCGATTAAAGTGCTGGCAGAGCTGAAAGCAGCCATTCTCTGGGCCTTTGCGGAAAGAAAAAGCCCGGGTCTCTGCTGTAGAGGACCGGCACTAGTGTCCCCAGCAGCCATGGGCCAGGCCTTCCCATCTGTAAAATGATGTCAGCAGTGAATGCTCCCGGGGTGGTTATAATGAGGAGATGCATGTGGAATCGCTTGCCTTTTCTTTTATAACAAATTGTGTCAGAACCAAATGATTTAAACGTTACACTTTATTTACTAGTGGTTCTGTGGTCCGGCCCCGGCCCAGGTTACCTGTGGAGCTGCATTGGGCCTGAGGCCTGGATGCCCCTCCTGTCCACGTCCCCCCTCCCTCGCAGCATGGCCTCTGCAATGCTCTCTTGTGCAGAGAAGCTGGACTTCTTACAGGCAGTCCAGGGCTTCCCAAGTGCAGAAGCGAAAGCTGTCTCGCTGCTTAGGCCTGGGACTGGCACCAGTGCCGCCCGTTTTACCGGTTAAAGCAAGTCACAAGACCGTCTCAGACCCCGGGGGGGAGGCTCCCCCAGCACATGCGTGTTGGGAAGTGGCCCAGCAGGGTCACTGGTTAGACCAGACCACGTGGGAGAGCGGCCTGGTGCACGGTGCATACGCACACTCACAGCGTTTGGGAATGGGCGTCTGGCTGTGGTAAGTGCCTTTTTCCAGATGGAAATCCCTAGTTGCAGTCCCCTTGCCACTCTATCACTCCAAAACAGAGCGGGAAGAAAATGGGGACAGCTGTCAAATTTGGTTGGAAATGGAGGCCCTATTTGTTAGAGAGTGTGCCAGTCCCTGGCCTGGCAGCACCCCCCCCCAATCCCTCGCTGCCGTCGGGTGGTAAGATGTGACTGGGGCGCACAGAGCTGATGGCGGCCCTCCTCGTGTACCTTGGCGTCGCTCCGTGCCTGTGTCAGTGGTAAATTGCCGTCCCACCACCGTGGATACAGACCGGCTTCCACCCCAGATCGCTGTAGGTGCTGAGCGCTCCTGATCCTCCTTTGGACCAGTGAGTGCGTCCTGGTAAAGGAAGAACTGTGCGGCTTGCTTCTGTTAGGCCTGGTTCCCACCAATGGCCACGTTTAAAAATAAACCGAGCGAGCTTGGATGGCCTGCGCGTGCAGAGATCGCGTTCGGGTTTTGTTTCCGCACATGAGCTCGGGTGCCAGGAAGCTATCCACATGTCTTATGACAGTTTTGAAGGAAAACGTCTTTAGCCATCACCTTATGCAAAAATCAGAAGAATGTGGCTTATTGTAATTTAGCCAAGACAAATGGTGGGCTTTTTTCCCTTAAAATTTGCAACAATTGCTGTGAATGAGCAAATGTTTATACAAGGTGTGAAATTAAGTTTCATATAATCGCAAAATGCAAGGCCTAGCCAACAGCTCTGAAGCCATATTTGTATTTTGGGTAACAATTTCAGTGGTGTTCTTTGTTGTAATTAGGAGTCCTGCTGCTTCAAGACATGATCCCCTCATCCAGATTTAGCTCTTGATAAAGAAAGCTGTGCTGATTTCTCATAAAAACCTGGCGTGTAATCCTTGCAAATTCTGTCAAAAAATTGAGGTGGCTGAAACGTTCCCCTCAGGGCTTGATTTCCTAATCGGCTCCATTGAACCGTTTCTTCCACTAACAAGGAATTAAATTGTGCCTGGGCTGCCTGCTGCCTGCTGCCAGGGCTGTCAGGAGGCACTGAACTGGGAAGGCGCTCCTTGGCAGCAGCGAAGTGGTTAAAGCTCGGGATTCCTGGGCCTTTTTTCTTTTTTAATAGAAGCAGGCAGGCCAGTGTTTCTACACAGCACCCCAGCAAACAGTCAAAGCCCATTTTAAGAGTTTCCGAGAAGAACACAATTCACAAAATGATCGAATATCGCGCCCTTAGTTGTGAGAACTAATTGGGAACCGCGCCCGCCGACTGTCAGATTCCTCCTGGTGAGTGAAGACTGATGGGCTCCTGTGCGCCCCTCACCTCTGTGCCCTAAGGTCCCATTTGTTTTATGGAAAGACAAAGTACAGACACATGAAATGGCTTGCTGTGTCTGTGAGCTGGTGCCTGCCAGTCTGTTTTTAGCCCCCTTCAGCTCTAGAAGCTCTTAATCATTGAAGCCTTCGCTGACTGCAGTAGTCCGTGTTTGGGGGTCACAGCCAGGTGTGCTCTGATTGGGAGGAAAACGTCGCCTGGCCCAGTGTTATCTAAGGAGCGGGGTGGCTGGTCTGTGTCTAAGGTAGCTTAGTGCTCAGAGCGGCTGCTCCTAGTCAGCCTGCTCCCTCTTCTCCTTCTCCCCCCCCCTTTCTTCCTTAAAGACCATTTCCGCCCGGCGTGGTGGCGCACGCTTGTAATCCCAGCACTCGGGAGGCTGAGACCGGAGGATCACGGTCTACCGGCAGCCTTAGCTACTTAGTGAGGCCCTCTGCAACTCAGTGAGACCCTGTTTCAAAATAAAGAATAAAAAGTAGGGCAGGGGGTGTGCCTTGGAGGTTGAATGCCCCTGGGTCCCATCCCCAGACCCACACACACACAAAAAATGTCCAACATTTCCAAGCCACACACCAGTGCCACGTGTCTGTAGTCCTGGCTGAGACAGGAGGATTGCATGTTTGAAGTAAGCCTCAGCAACTTAGCCTGACCTTGTTTCAAAAAAATAGAGCTGGGAATGTAGCTTAGAGGTAGAACTCCCCTGGGTTCAGTCCCCAGGACCTACTACATACACATGCGCATGCGCGCATACACACACACACACACACACACACACACACACACAAATAAACGCCATTTTCACATTGTGAGCTTTTGCACATGTATCTGTGTGTAAGCACATACACATGTATGTGTGTAAGCACATACACATGTATGTGCCAAGAAAACTTTCTTGTGACAATTTGTGCTTTTAAAGAAACAGGTAAAGTTTGACGTGATAGCTCTGAATTTGAAATTTGTACAGTGATTTGTGTCTTAAGTAGAAATTTAGAATGGTAATTTAATCTTAGTGGCTTAAGATTATTTTTTTTTGTGTGTGGTACTGGGGTTCCTAGAAGCCCTTCTACCTCCGGGCTACACTCCCAGACCTTGCGCCACCACGCCCGGCATGGCTTAAGATTTTAAGGGGGGAAAAGAGATTCTGTTGAATCCTAAGGGTATATTTAATTAGACTATCTATTCATCCACCCACCCACCTCATTCATCCATCTGTCCATTCACCTAGTCACCCATATACCCACTCACCTACCCAGCCATTCATTCATCTGTCTGTCCATCCATCCATCTATCCCTCTATTTCGTCTGTCTACCCACCCACACCTTCAACCACCCACCTACCTGTCCATCCATCCATCCATCCGTCCGTCCATCTCTCCATCCATTTATCTCTGTTATTAGGTGGTGTCCTATTCTACAAGGAGTTAGCATGGTCTAGTGGAAAGAACCCACTCTGAGGTAGAGATACTCCAGGGCTCCTGTGTTCGTGACGGGATCTCCATCTCAGAATGGGGAGTTAAGAGAGCTCCTCTCATTTCTTTGGCCAAGAGCTGCTCCCTGAGGAGGATCTGTCGTGTTGCAGACGATGGGGAAAGGGACTCGCAGGTTGCGGGAAGGCCAGCATTCCCTAAGCGATCTGGCTCTAGGACTAAAATTCAGATTTTTTTTCCTTAGAACAGCTTGTACTGTAGTAGCAATAGAGCTTAGTTGGAAAAACAAAATGAGGGCTCAATAGTTCTCAAGTGTTTCTAACACAGAACAGAAAGGTACATGAGTGTTAGTTAACCCTAATATACTTACAGTGAATTGAAACAGATACTCTGGGTCTTATTCGTTACAATTTACCAATTGGCCTAATGTTGTTTTTCAAAATGATGAAGCAGAGAAGAAGGTACTAGGTGCCATGTCTGATCTAGATTGGGTGTCCCCTGCCTCCAGCCCATGCCCTCGGGGAGCCAGACAGTGGCCGGGGAGCGTGGAGCCAGGCGTGGCGGGAGGGAGAGGGACTCAGGCAGTGATCCAAGCCGTCCCTGTGGTGCGGGCCGCACAACAGGATGTCACGGGCGGCTGGGGCTCCATAAGCCCACGTGTGTGAAGTTGAAGATGATGATTCATTTTTGTATAGAAAGAGCTCTTCCTTGATATCATTTTTAGAGCTTTCTAGTGAAAAAAAAGAAGGGCAAGGATTGGGGAAGAAAGGTAGAGATGATCTAACCATGCTATAAACAGCAAGAAAATATTTTGGGTTTTTTTTGTTTTTTTTTTTTTGCTGAAAGTTTTTTATATACAAAACCCCAAACTGAATAAAGGACCCCTTGAACTGGCCCGTCTGAAGAGTCGTCTCAGCCTGTTTAGCCCAGGGCAGGATGGGACAGAGTTTCATGTTTGGGTAGAGTGGAGCCATGCTTGATACAGCCACTTTTCTTAAATGTTTTATTTATTTATTTTACTTTTTAATGGGGAAATTTAATATTATACAAATGTAGACAGAATATGGTGATAAACTCATGCATGCCCCAGCACCCATCAGCCTCTTAAATTATTTTAAACGAATCTAAGACAGCACATCCCTTAACACTTAACTATTTCACGATGGATCTCTAAAGTTTAAATCCACATAAAATGTGAAGACGTTAAGGAAGCAGAGCCATAGTGCGATCGCCCCTCCTGAAATGCAGCTAGCCATCGTTCCGTGACACCGCCGTCCCATCTCTTCCGATGTCCGGTCGCTCACGCTTGTCATAGTTCCTGAAACAGTTCAAATTGGGATCAGATAAAACCCACATCTCGAGATCAGTCCTTTGCATCTCTTTACGGTTTTCCCTTCCATCTTTCCTCTCTGAAACCTCCCTCTCTTCCTCCCTTCCTCCCCTCATTCCTTCTTCCTTGAGATTTTGGTATGGAAACCAAGTTGTGTTTCATTGTCTTAGATTTGCCAGCACCTCCCTCCTGGTGTCAGTGGACGCGTGTCCCCATCCTCTCTGAGTAACTTGGTGGCTGGATCCAGAATCTCGTCCAGCCATGTTTGCTGAGCTTGTTTTCACGAGGCTGTTTCATTGGCGGTGTTGTGTCCTGTCAGGAGATACAGATGTCTGGTTGCCTCCCTTTTTGATGATGGTACCAACTATGTCTGGGTTCCTTTGGGTACAAGAGGTGGTAGAGAAAAGCCACCTCTGTCCATCTAAAAGCTGGAAGACTTCTATAAGGAGAAACTCACACCAACTCTGTGGTTGCCCGCCGTATAACTTAGCACAGGCAGAGTTAACGCTTGATTCTTTCCGTGCTGTACCAGTTTTCAAAGAAGAGTTGGTTCTCTAGTACCTTCCAATAACGATCCGTTGGCGTGTGTGTGTGCGCGCGCGTGTGTGTGTGTGTGGCTGGGGATTGAACCCAGGGGCATTCTACCTCTGAAGTACACCCAATGCCATATTATGTTTTATTTGGAAACAAGGCCTCACTAAATGGATGCGAGCCTCACTAAGTTCCTGAGGCTGCCTTCCAACCTAAGACCTTCCTGCCTCCGTCCTCTCAGTACTGGGATTACAGGCCTGCACTACCACGCCTGGCTTGCCGTTTTTCTAATTCTAAACATGAAATGCTATTACTATTTGGGTTAAGAATATTCATTTTTGTCCTGGCTTGGGCCCTTCACCTGGACCTAGAGCAGCCCCGGGCTCCTGGGGAGCTGGTGTGTGCACTGCCTTCCTTCCAGAACCCTCTGGAGAGACTGGAGCGCAGATGTCAGGGTGGAGGAAAGGCTTCACAGAGCTGGTGGGCCAGGGCGGCTACCTCCGACAGCTTCCAGCTCGGTTCTTGGGGGCCGTCGGCAATCATGTAGACCAGCTTACCTTACAGACGAGGGGAGCAAGGCCAGGGAGACTATCCGAAGCCACCTCATAGTGACAGATGACTGAGAACCTCACTTTTCTGACTCCAAGATGGTGCTGTCTGCAGCAGCCCAGGCTTTGCCCCGACCGCCTTTGGGTGTACACTGCCTCCGCCCCTGCCCGCTCCATGACGGCCAGAGGAGGGGTCGCATGTGGGCTGCTCCTGAGAAAGCGACTCTCCAGGAAGGTTCCCGGAAGCATGACCGGAATGACGAGCGGCGAGGCTTCGCCCCGCGGGCTGGCCGGCATGGCGGGGCCATCACGAATTCTGCTTGAGTTCCTCCTTGTGCTGACATCAAAGTCCCAATTAGTGCTCTTCCTGTTTAAACAGGCTCCACACGCGGAATCTGGAAGCGAGTGCGCGGTCGGGTTCGGGAACGCAGAGGAGGGAAGGCCTGCCTTATAATTACGGTGTCCGTAGAGCGTAATGACCGGCTTCTCGGTCTGCTCTGAGTAGATAATAGCATTGCAGAGCAGCGAGGCAGCAGCCAGGTTTATCGCTCGGCTCGCTTGTTGGTGGGCTGGCTGTCCTTCGGTAGCCACTTCCATAACCCCCGAGTTTATATTTACACGTTATCTTTAGGGCCAGTGATAAAGCAGATTAGTGAACAGTTTAGCTTGTGCGGGAAGCAGAGAGACCTGAAGATTCTGTGCTGACTTCCCTAAACCGCCTGCCTCTCCCAGCAGGGCTGGTTTTCATTCATTGGCAAGACTTACTGCAGTGGAGACGGGGTCAGCGCCAGGGCGTGCGCTTCAGCTTTCGTTGTGGGACGCTCTCGGGACCCAGGGCTGATGGCACCAGTCCCCAGTCGGAAGATCACAGCAGCCGCCTGCACTGCCCTTTCCCTTGGCCTCTGATCTTAAACGCATGCCTTTTCTTTTCTTTTAATTTACTGGTGCCTCGTCGTCACACATCATCATGAGGAGCAGGATGGCCGAGGCACACATCACATCACACGTTCAGCCCTTCCCCGGTTCCCTCGCCTCCCCGGTGTGCGTGCTGCACATTCACAAGCACGCCACAGTCACTAAGCTGAGCAGGACAAGGAAGAGGCCTCTGGGCTCTCCAGCGGGGGGCCTTGGGGCTGGAGTGTGCTCCCATTCCTGGGCTGAGACCAGAGGCTGGGCCATTGTGGGCCTGTCTGACCACAGTTCACCTCTGCGCCCTCCCTTTTAACAACGAGCAGTTGGACTGGCGAACCCAGGCCTCCGAGCCCCTCCCCTGGAGACGACGGCGAATGCCTCGACGTCACTTGTTTCTCTGCCCTCACCCCCTCCTGGAGAGCCCCTACCTCACACCCCATAGACTCCATCTCAGGCGCCACTGAGGAGAATCCCGTGAGGAAACCAGGGCACTGGTGAGTGCTGGGCCCCGTGAGGCGGAAGTGGCGCCTGGCCACCAGGTCCCCGGAGATCTAACAGCTGGCTAGCAGGCAGGGGCTGCGAGGAGCCTGGCACTTCCTGTCATGTGGGTTTAAAGGGACGTCCAAGGCAGAGAGCAGAGCTACACCTGGGTTTATTTAGGAAAGCGAGGGACATACATTCAAGGGAGCCCACTCTCTACAGTAACTAAAAACAAGGCGAACTTCTGATAAAGGGGCAGTGCTAAGTGCTGTTGATTTTAGTAATAAGATTGGGAATGCAATTCCTTTTGAAAAGTTGGCTCTGAGCCCAGCATGGTGGTATACACCTTTAATCCCAGTACTTGGGAGGCTGAAACAGGAGGATTGGAGATTCAAGACCAGCCTCAGAAACTTAAAAAGACCATCAGCAACTTAGCAAAACCCTATTTCAAAATTAAAAATTTTTTAAAAAGGGAGGGGAAAAGGCTCAGAGGTAGAATACCCCTAGAGGTTCAGTCCCCAGTACTTTAAAAAAAAATGGATTGGCTCTGAGATACTCTGAAAACTTGAGTATTCAGCATATCTTCTTCAAATCACATATCTAAAGGAAAAAAATAACCAAAACAAGTTTCACAAATGACTGCAAAGTAATTAAGTTTCTTCTTATGGTGTTTTACATTAACTAAATATCATCGTGAAAATAGATGAGAGTTAAACTTAGAACCAGGCATGTCAGATAGAAAATCACTTAGGTTCCATTGAACACCCATCGCCACCCACCTGTTAGTATCTGAAAGTTTTCCCCAACACCTTCTGGATTTGCTGATCTTAAAACGGTATATGCCAGGCCGGGCATGGTGGCGCACGCTTGTAAACCCCACGCTTGGGAGGCGGAGACAGGAGGATGGCGCAGGTTCGAAGCCAGCCGCGCTGGCTTAAGAAACCCTGTTTCCAAATAAAATATAAAATAGGTCTGGGAGTGTAGCCTGGAGGTAGAAGGGTTCCATCCCCAGTATCACACACACACAAACAAAAAAATTATATGCCTTTAGGAACTGAGGGGAAATAAGGAAAACATCTAGACAAACGCGGGGGGAGGGATTGCAGATGCCGTATCTGGTAAAGGGACGGTGAATGGCGTTCAGCAGAGCCGGCCCACGTGACAAGATGGCGCCTGGTGCAGACAGTGCCTGTGAGGTGAGCTGGGAGTGTACAGTGGCGCGTGGTCAAGCACAGCGCTCTCGCCGCATCCTTCCCTCCTGTGCTATAGGTCTGTGGCAGACGGGCAGCCCAGATCTGGAAGTCAGGAGTCCTGAATTCTCATCCTAGCTGAGTCGAGACTCTTGCAAACTCAGGGCCTCTGCTAACTCTAAAATACCGTCTATCAACACGAGTAGATATAATCCTGCACTCCCAAGCCCAGTGGTGAGAACAGGCATCAGGCTGTGGGCCAGACACACAGGCCTTAAGTGATTCTTCCTGGGGCTCTGTCAACTGAGCTTGGTACCTTCTTCCTCAGACATCAGAAACCCAGTAACAAACAAACTGAAATTAACAGTAAGACTGACTTAACTAAAACAGTAGGACACTTCATTTATAACATGACATCTTATCAAAGTAAGTGTGGCCTGTCTGTTCACGACAGGCTCGGCTGAGGCCCAGGCGGCTCCGCCTGCCTCTTCTCGTGCCCCTTCTCCAGAAGCCCTGCAGCTGGTGTCCTGGGCCAGGGTGGCTCGCGTCACAGGCAGCCTGTCGGCCTTCTGGGTTATCACCAAGGGCCCTGGAATCACCCTCGTGGGGCTAGAGTCAGGATACCCAGGACTTCACTTGCAGCCAGAGACGAGGCCACCGCGCTGAAGGATGACGGCCGTCACAGTCAGGATTCTGTCCACAAGGAGGACAGACAGAATGGATGGATGCCTATTAAAGAAAGGATGCTCACTGTTGAGAATCTTTTTCCAGGTAGGAATTGGTGACAGGGAGATGGCTTGTGATTTATGTCAGTCATCTCCTGCTGCAATCCTTTGAGTGATTGAAATTCTGTTGCTCTCTTAAATGCTTTCCCTGGTTTATAAATTCTGTAATAGGAACGACTTTCTACACATTTTGGTGTAGAGAAGTTATGTATATTCAGTTTTGGGGAAAAAAATCTCAATTTCTCAGCCTTGCATTTTATTTCTAAATGCTGGCTGATTGGTGTGTATTATGTCATGATATTCTTAAATTTTCTTTATAAATAAAAGTAGAAGGCGGGTGTGATGGCACATGCCTGTAATCCCAGTACTTGAGAGGCTCAGATAGGAGGATGACAGGTTCAGCAAATAGTAAGAGTCTCATCAACTTAGGGACACCCTGCTTTAAAATAAAATAAAATAGGGCTAGGGGTGGGTAGCTCAGAGTTAGAATGTCCCTAGGTTCAATCCCCAGTGCCACAAAAGTAAAAAATAAAAAAACAAGCAAGGTAAAAAGGAAAGTATTGACTCTTCCTTATCCCTGCATATATTCAGGCTTAGTTCTATAACGTTTAAATAACGTTTAAATGTTTCACGTTTAAGGGAAGGAAGTTGGTGTTTCCAGTGCTTCCCCCTGGCTTTGGACAGCGCAGCTTCTTCCTCCTGCTCGAGATCTGGAAGCGAGGAGAGGAGAGGAGCGCCCTGTCCAGCCGCAGTCCTGCCTCGCCCTGCGCACCTGCTTCTAGAAGCTGGGTGATGGCCGCCCCAGGCTCCCTGCAGCTAGAGGAGTTTGGTGCTGGAGGGGACACTTGCTCTCTGCTGCCTCGGGCCTTGTCTTTTGCCTGTTAGTACATAAAGTATCTCTTCTTGGCTCTTTCCACTTAAAGTATAGCATCTCTGAAGACCAGTGTTTGGCACAAGAATAGCTGGGCAAATCTACCCACTAAAGGGATTGTGGGTTATTTTTTTTGGAGGGGGACCTAAGAGACATTGTTCTGTGTTAGCAACTTGTTTCATTTGTAAATTGGAATATGAAATTTAACCTCATATAGGCAAGGAGGAGGGACAGATGATTTTAGTCCTTGTCCTTCCAAAAGTATTGGAAATAAATACTCATTGGTGCAAACTTTTTGTGTTTGAAACCATGTCTGTAGTGGAACAAATCTAATTTGAAGATGCCTGTACTAGAATTAGGAGGGCTGGGAGACACAGAAATTGCTAACATAGGTCCCTCCTGCTCCTCCCCCTCCCGCTCCTCCTCCTCCTGCGCCCCTCCTCCTGCTCTTTCTCCTCTTCCCCCTCCTCCCCCTCCTCCGCCCCCTCCTCCTGCTCCTCCCCCTTCTCCCCCTCCTCCTCCTGCTCCTCCTCTTCCTCCTGCTTCCCCTCCTCCTCTTCCTCCTGCTTCCCCTCCTCCTCTTCTTCCTCCTCCTCCTCCTGCTCCTCCTCCTCCTCCTCGTCCTCCTCTTCCTCCTGCTTCCCCTTCCCCTCCTCCTCTTCCTCCTCCTCCTCCTCCTCCTCCTCCTCCTTCTCTTCTGTCCCTTCCTGTGCACACTAAGCAAGTGCTCTACCACTGAGCCACATCCCCGTCCCTTTTCACTGTATTTCGAGACAAGGCCTTCCTAAGTTGCCCAGGCTGGCCTTGAAGTGACTCTCCTGCTTCTGCTCCGCAGCCACTCCCCCAGCTTTTTGCTTTTGTTGTTTTGTTGTTTTTTTTCTTTTTTTAGTAGAAAAGAGCCCACCTGGCCAGGTAGCACAGCCCCTCCTGCCCGCCCCGCACCGGGCGCCCGCTCAGGCCTTTCCTCGGCCTGGGCAGTGGCCTCAGCCAGGCTTGTGTCCGCCACGCTCCGGCCGGGACACAGCCCGCAGATGGTGGTCTGCAGCATCTTGGAGGTTCAGCTCTTGCAGCAGCGCCCTTTAGAGATCCGCCCTGGAGAACCGCCTAGTTTCCCTCATTCTGGGAAAAGAGTTAAACTCAGACAGGCAGTTATGGCATGACCAAAACCCAGGGTTAAATAGATGTCTCTCTCCTTCACCCCCCCCCCATTCTAGTCCACTAGCGGTACCTCTCAGCACCCCATCCCATCCCTTTCGTCACTGAGAGTCCAGGCGCCCGCCGCCCTCCTGTCCACCTGGAGCCCGCACGAGGCCCGCGCCCGTCCTCCCGCCCCGCCTCCGCCAGCAGAGGCCCCGTCACAGCAGGTGTGGATTTGCCCTAGTGGCTAAGCGCTTGCCCAGTGGCATCCCATCCTCTCAGGATGGCTCCCATCCTCTCTGGCTGGTCCACAAAGCCTCGCGGCTCCATGGGCCCAGGCCCCTCCCCGGGCCTGCTGTGGCCATCATCCTTGCCCCTGTTCCTGGAAACTCCTTCTTAGGCCCGAGCGCCCTGGGCCTGCCTGCCTGCTGTGCACCCCAGTCCTCACGTGGGAGCTTCCGCCCTGCCGCCATACACAGGTTTTATCATACAGCTTCAAGCAGACGTAGAAATAGAGTAGCAACCTGGTCCCAGGGCGCAGCGCCCCCAGATCCCAGCCCACCACACGTGGCATGTTCTCTTTCTCGGTCCTTTGTTTCTTCTTTGCTTTTGCTGTTGTGGTGTTGCCACTGTGATGTTTTAAAGCAAATCCCTGATGTCTTGTCGTTCTACTTCTGAGTACTTGTTTCTACAAAACAAGAACGTTCACTTTTATAATCACAGTGCTATCAGCGCACTTAGTGAAAATAACAGAAACCCCCTCATCTCCTCCACCACTCGGCCCAACTCCTAGCTCCCTGGTTGTCTTGGAAATGTCTTCCTACCGTGCGGTTTCTGTCGGGATCCAAACACTCTCGCGTGGCGGACGTAGCTGCTGCGCTCTCCACTCCTGCCTCCCGCCCGCCCGCGTGCCCTCCGCGGCCCCTGCGGCGTCTCTGCCCTCCTCTTCTGCGGAGCCTCTCTCCTGCCTGGGTTCCAGCCTCATCTTTAGTTCCAACCCTCACGTTTTCCCGAGCTTCGCTAGCCCTTGCCGTCGGCCAGCTCACTTCTCAGAGCGGCTGCTTTGCACTGGCTCTGGTTTCGCGCTAGCATCGATTGGTCGTCTCCTTAATCTCTTTAGCTGGGTTTGAGCTCGGCCGCACCTTGGTCCCCCTGCAGTCTCCGTGTCCCGGGCAGGCTGTGGTCTGGTCCTTTCCCCGGTCTTGCCGCCCCTTCAGCCACGCCCTGGCTGTGAAATGGCCTCCCGAGCTGCGTTGCCAGGCACACCGGGCTCGGCCCTCGGCGTCCAGGCGGGCTTCCCTGCACGTGCCTCGGAGGAGGCGCTGCCTGCCGTGTGGAATAGCTGGAAGGGTCTGCACTCAGACTCGAGGCCTTCTTCATTTTTGCCAGCGTTTCCCAGACCTCATCCAGGTTCCCACGCGGGTAGAGCCCTAGTTTTGAAGTATTTCCCTGCAGTTTGGGGACCCTGTGTCCCGGGCGTCATCGTCACCTTACAGTGGCTGACCTTGGAGCGGGCTGCCTGCCTCTGTCCTGGGGAATTTTCCAAATCTCGTCTTATTGAAGATTTCCTTCATCTTGTCTCCCATTATTGTAATTGCTTTGTCTGATTTCCAGGGGGATGTTTAGGTAGATGCCAACCTTACGCTGGCTCCGTCCATTACATGTCGCCGCAGAGGCCTTCCTGACCACCGTCAAGGTGCCCCCGACATGCTGCCGCTCACCGCGCTGCACCACCCGAACGTTCTCATCTGTAGTCCGGTGTTGGGACCGCTTTCTTAGTCCTGAAGCCCCCTTGGGCTGGAGCCGGGCGACCCCGTATGCGGTAGATGAGTGAGAGGCACATGGGCTTAGTCCTCCTCCCTTGCCACCCTAGAAACTGGGAAGCTTTTCCCAAAAGCTATGAGCCTTTTTACTCAGATTTTATTACCCTGAAAATAAGGTGAAAGAAAATATTTTTTAAGATATTATGAGGATACTTAAGCTATAAAATGCCAGAAGAAAACTCCACTTAAGATATTAAATTAGTAATGAAACATGTACTCAGTTGAAAATTGCTCAGAATGTAAGACCCTGCCTTGCTTTGTCTCCCAGAGAGGACAGGATGTCTTGATCTCTGTCTTTGTGCTATGAAGTTCCTTGGGTGGGTGCGCGCGCGCGTGTGTGTGTGTGTGTACTGTGGTTAAAGACAGAATAGTAACTCGTATGTAAGACAGTGCAATCTCTAGATTCATAAATGTAATGCTGTGTAGGGAATCTTGTGCTACAGAGGGGAGAAAGGTGGACTCAGAGCCAGAAACAAAGCAAGTCTCGGCCCACTCTGTGCTTTAGTAATTGTTTAACCTCGGGCCACTAGGTTTTCTCCCAGTAGTAAATAGAGAGGCGTGGTCCCTTGGGTCTGAATACTAGGATTCTTGTAAGCAGTAAGCATCTGTTTGCTTGAGACAAATCTAACCCCTGAATATAAGCATCAGGAGACAGAAATCTTTTCTGGGTTGGAGTCTCTGCTATAATTCAACCTGATAATGAAAGCAGAGTGATACCTTGTAAAACCCGTGTTTAATTTTGCAGTTATCCATTTGCAAGTAGCCACTGCGCGTTTTTGTTGCTGACTCACAGTGCTGGTGTCATGGGGGATAGATATATTTAAGAGAGATTTCTTGGGAAAATAGAGTTCTGAAAATAGTACCGTGCATTTCTGAAATTTTTGAATTAACACCCACAAATTGGAATGGCCCAGGGTTTATATTTTGAATAGGCTCATGGCATATTGTTTATTTACGCGCAAAGGTTTCTGCAGAGTAAAGAACAATGTGAGAAAGTATTCAATTGCTGACACAATGACGTTAGCTACCGCGGATTGAGCATATCTTGTGTGCTAAAGCATTTTATATACATTGTTGTTTAACCATACTGCAAAGAAAATACAGATGAAGACCCTGTGTGCAGATGGAGAGACTGAGATATGAGGAAGTTAAGCAGTGCCACCAGCTAGTGCAGAGGGAGCGCGCTTACAGCCCTGGGTGCGTCCGGGTGGCTCGTGCCGGGTGCTGAGTTTGTTCCAAGCACTCCGCGTTTATCAAGTCGATCATCACACAGTCTCCAAGCAGTTGGTACTGTGGGGTCTCCTTCACCAATGAAGACACCGTGGCCGAGAGGCAGAGTGACTGGGCACCGTGGCTCGGACCTATTCAAGGCCTGGTTCCGTGGATGGCAGAGCTGGGGCGTGGGGAGGTGCCGGGCCTCGGGAAGCATTCATCCACCAGGGTTCATGTCTAATCGGCTGCGGGGAGCTGATGGAGACTGGAGGAGGCAGGACAGAGTGGAAGGGGGCGGCTCCTCGGGGGCGTCTCCTCGCCACTGGGTCTCGTCCTTTCTCTCTCTCTCCTTGGCTGTTGGGAGCCGAGCAGCTCCCCACCGTGGCCCCCACCATGGAGCCAGCTGCCACAGACTGAAACTGTGAGCTCAGAGGAATCTTCCCTCCTCTGACATGTCACACCAACGAAAAGCAGACTCACACCCTTGGCCACCATCGCACAGCGAGTCCAGACCCCACCGGAGCACAACTTGAACCTCAGGAGCCTGAGCTCCCCCACACTGTACCATGCTGCCCAGCACCACAGCAGTGCCTGCTGGAGACGAGCGGACTCCTGGCCCCAGCCTTTTCACTAGAAGTGACAGTAGAGGAGGACAAAGCGCCCTCGGTAGGGATTTTAAACCTTTCAGTACAGGAGGGAAAGCGCTGCATTTTGTAGCCAGGCTGTATATAACCTGAAATTCAGCAAAGCAGAACTTCCTCTTGTCTGGTCCCTGAATGTTTGGGGGCCACTCCCAGGAATGCACCCACAACATCAGGGTCAGAACCGTGTCGCAGAGCCGAGGTCCTCTCTCAGGTCCCCGCGGTCCCTGAGGTTCCCGGGGAGCGCTTGGGTCCCACCTCCCTGGTGGTCGCTGCTGCTGCTGCTGGGGCCTGGCTCCTTTGCACCCATGCTTTTTGTTTGCAAAACTATACCCTGGAAAAGTGCTGATTTCAAAAGAGAGCACCCAGTGGGTGGCGATGGTGATGCAGGTCTATTAGTGACATGTTTTATGAGAAATTTAAAATAATACTTACCAATAAATGGGGGTGGTCCAGGGGTCTGTCATTCAAATGGAGTCTTTTGGTTTTTGTTATGTAAGCTACTTTTTAACTTTAACTTTGTATCTAGGAAAAAGTGAAGGGCCACCTGTACACATATGTGGCCCGGAACTTTGTTCAGCGTGTGGACACCTAGGGCAAAGCCCAGGGCTGCCCCTTACCGGGCTTTGCTGCGGTGCCAGCGGTGACAGAGAAGGGCCACCGTCGGAGGCAGGGCCGGCATCGCCGCCCGGCCTTGTGGCTATTGAGCTGATTGCTTGGAAAGTCTTTAGTGGTTTTTCAACTTGAAAAGAACAAATTTGAAATAAATAAATTGATCCATTAACCTATTACAGGAAGGTTCCTACTGTGCTTAGTACCCCAGACCACCTCAGATAAGGTTGGCGAAGCCACGCTCTAATAGGTTTTCAGGGCAATATGCGGACCATAAAATGAGCATTAGGCAGCCCCTGTGTTTCTGAGAGGCGGGCGCTTAATGCCCGTGGCCCTCGCTGGAAGCCGCGCCTCTGTGCGGTGTTCAGCGCCGTGAAGCCATTGATCAGATGGAAATGACCAGTTAGCAAGGAAGTGTTTCCTGGGCTGTAGCCTTTATGAATAATGTGTTCTTCAGTTAAAAACAGCACTTTAAGCAATTGTTTAAACCTAACCATTTGGGAATGAGGGAGAGAGCTTCATGAATAATTTATTTTCTAAAGAAAAGATTAAGGGATCTAAACCTTTTCACCTTTCCAAGCCTTTTTGACTGAAGTGAAAATGCCTGCCGATGCCCCAGATTCAGATGAACAAAAGCCATTCTCAGGCATGCAGGACATGTGTAAGTTTATGTACTTTCACTCTTACAGAACACCTTTATTGAAAAGGGGATAGACATGTAAACAAGATTTGAAATGAGGACTGGGTATGGAACTGCTGCGGAGCTGCGGCTTGTGGATGTAGCACTGAACACCCATTAGCATAGTGCCATGGGAGAGTCGGAAATACGGGCAGTGTGTCCTTGTATCGAAAAGGACTCCATCAAAACAGACCAGTTTGATCGCTTGTGCTTAAACATTATGCTTCCACTTTCTAAACAGACCACCGCCATCTTCTAAGAACTGCACGCCCTTCTTGAGGGTTTAGAGAGTTTGGCGGGGGTTAGATACCAGGCTCACAGGACTCTGACTCCCCGCCCAGCCTCTTGTTCTCATGTCCTTGAAAGATTCACATGTCTGTCTTTGAGATCCTCTCTGAAACGTGGCCACAGTGACTAGCCTGGGGATGGATTTTCCTTGACTTCTTGGCGCTGAAGGAATTAATTAACACAGGCACCGATGAGCCAGGATGCCGCCTCTCGGTTGTCATGGCAGCACCATCAGCAGCAGCTGTCCTTCATCGACTAGCTACTCTGTCAGGCACTACGCTAAGCACTTAACACTGACTACCTCCTTTAATCCTAAGGCGCTTCTGAGCTAGACACAGCTATGGTTTGCTCGTTACAGATGAGAAAACCGAGCCTTGGGTGGTTAATGACTCGCCCATGTGCTGGACCCTTTCAGCATGCATTCTTCTTCTTCACTGTCCTCACACCGGGTCACAAGTGCCTGCAGGGGTGGGTCAGCCGCAGCAGATAAGGGCACGCTCGCTTATTCACTGCCCCCCCCCTTTTGGTTCTAGGGATTGAATCCAGGGGCATTCTACCTCCGAGCTACACCTCCAGCCTTATTTTGTTTTCATTTCTTTATCTTGAAACAGGGCCTCACTAAGTAGCTGAAGCTGTCTACGAACCTGCGATCCTCCTGTCTCAGCCTCCCAAGGAGTATTGGGATGACAAGTGTGCGCCACCACGCCCAGCTAACTGTTCCTTTTTTGATACCCCTCCCCTTCCAACAAGTTGCAAGACAGTCAAGAACCAAGAAGTATGATAGCAAGCCAAACCAAAATTCTCATGTCAGTTTCCCAGACTGGCAAAGACCCTCTTGCAAAGCCCATCTTCTCTGGGTTGTCAGGGTAACGCATTTGGAAACCTGCAGCATATACCCTAACAGCAGCGAGGAACAAGTGCTTATATAACAAAGAGGGAGCCAGGGAAAACTATTAATACAAAGGCAGGAGCTTGAAGTTGATGCTTAGAATATTAACGAAAAAAAAATTTTAATTTTGGGGGGAGGGTATAAATGCAAATCCAAATTTTCAAAAGACATTCATTAGAGTGGATGGAATTACACGTAGGCATCCGGAGAGCGGACAGGAGGTGCCCGAGCCCTTTGCTGATGAGAAGCTCACTTTCTGGGGCAGGGATGATGCCAGGAGGCTGTGGGACTGAGGCTGGCTCCCCAGCTGTCAGCATCATAAACGCTTCTGACATGTTGCTGGAGTCTTGATGGTTCCCCACTTCCTTTCCTGCTTCCTGCTTCCGGGGGCTTTAAACAATTCCATGTGTAAGATAGTGGGCCTTTGGCTGGGCGTGGTGGCACACGCTTGTAATCCCGCGCTTGAGAGGCGGAGACAGAAGTATCGTACAGGTTCAAAGCCAGCTTCACTGGCTTAAGAGACCCTGTTTCCAAATTAAAAAAAAAAAAAAAGTATAAAATAGGTCTGGGAGTGTAGCCTGGAGATAGAAGGGTTTCCAGGAACCCCAGTACCACCCCCCCAAAAAAAGAGTGGGCCTCCCATTTGGGGCCAGTCACACTTGAAAAATATCTCTTAAAATTAGATGAACTTAATTTCTGGCCATTTTGTTTCAGAAATACTAACCTCAGGGGGTCTGTGTTCTCTACACTCAAACTTAATCTATTTGGAAAAATTCCATTTCCTCACTGTAGAAATTGACTGGCCATGGTTCCTGTGAATGATACGGTTGCTATTATCCCTGAACACTGTAAAAATGAACTTTGCAACAGCTGGGCAGGACCCAGACGGAGAATGGTGTGTGGCTCGGGAATGCTGCGTTGAACACGACGCGTCAACATTTTCCTGGTCGTTGTAGCACAGGCTCCAGAAATAGAGGCTTGGCATTGTTTGTTTGTTTGTTTGTTTGTTTTGCAGTATTGGGGATGGAAGCAGCCAGGGGCATTCTACCTCCGAGCTACACCCCCAGCCCTATTTTTTATTCTTTATTTTGAAACAGGGTCTCACTGAGTTGCAGAGGGCCTCACTGAGTAGCTGAGGCTGTCTGCAAACCGCGATCCTCCTGTCTCGGTCTGGGATTACAGGCGTGCGCCACCACGCCCGGCTTTTTGAAGTTTCATTTTTGGATTGGAAACTCTCTTGCCAGCCAAAATAGATGAATCAGATGTGTTCGAATCAATGCTGGAATGTCGTCCACATGTGCAGACTGAAAATCATTAGCGAGTGACTGGATAAAATGAAACATCTTCCTCTTCGCTGAGGGGAAGAATTCAGTTTTTCACCAAGCCATTTAGCAGGATTACTGTTTTATTCCAGAAGTTTTACCGAAGGCACCAAAGCAGATGATAACCCAGCACCTCACTGGGCCCGCGCCTCCCGTGGATGGATTTGATCCAGGTGTGCGCTTTAAGCACAGACTCATTATTGGTGGATATGTGCTTGAAAACAGTCAAGGTTCTCAAAGCCTGGTATCATAATCCCAATAACATTTAAGCTATAACCAGAACTTCGTGTTGGAAAGGCAAAGTTGCTAAGAATGTAATGTAACACTTCAATGAAAAAAAATTACACGAGAACTTTTTTACATGTCGCTTGTAAGAAACTCCAAAATCTGTCTTTTGGCAGAATCTGTTGGTTTATTGCTGCTTCTTGAGAGCCACATTTTAAAGGTGTTAGCCCGGCATGGTGGCACATACCTGTCATCTTGATTCTTGGGAGGCTAAGACAGAAGGATCACAGGTTCAAGGCCAGCCTCAGCAACTTAGCAAGGCCTTCAGCAACTTAGACCCTGCTTCAAAATAAAAAGGGCTGGGAGCATAGCTCAGAGGTAGAATGCCTCTGGGTACAATCCTCAACACAAAAATAAGTAAGTTTATCTTGGTCTGGTGTATGGAAAAAACAATTGAGAAGGGCCCGAGTTCTAATCCATGCTTTGCCTCCGGCCAGCTAGAAGGCTTCACACAGTGGCCTCTCCAGAGAGGAAAGAATCTGGGCTAGAGAGGCTCCCAGCTGCCTTCCAGCTCCCGAATTATACGGTTCCTTTGGGAACTATTATTATAATTCTTGAATCTGTCAATTTGTAGAATGTGTTTCCAGCATGACTCACGAAAGTGCCTCCACCTCGCAGAGCAAACAGTACTAGAGATGGCGCGCCGCACGCGGTCATCTTTCAGAGGAAGAAAGTGGAAGGCCCTGCCCCTGTGTGTGAGGCAGGGTCCCCGGGACAGCGATGGGGCCCCAGGGACGGGCCAGCTCTTCTGCCTGGTGGGAAGGGAGCAGCGCCTCCCCGCTCCAGGCGCCAGAGCTTGCTGATGACAGTTTTGTCTTGGACCCTGCTGCTCTCATTAGGCTGGAAACACGGAGGCCAGCGGCCCATCATTATTTACAGTGGAAATCTGGAGAAAACGTCATTTCCCAGAGCTGTCAGCAGGCCCCAGAGCCTTCCTGAAGACGAGGAAGCGACGTGCTAATCAGGAGCACGTGCTCTACATTGTGTAGCAACAAGTAACATGCTGTACTGTTTGGAACCCGACAAAGAAAGAAACCTTTGAATTAAGGCTGCAAACTCCCAGAGACCATCTCAGCAGGGAAGCGATGCGGCTCTGCGCTTGCCCTGTGGCTCGGAGCCACCGCACAGCCAGCCTCGCCCGCAGCCAGCCTCACCTGCAGCCGGCCTCGAGGCTCCAGGCCTGGGTGGGTTTTCAGGGTCCAGAGTCTGGCCCACGGGCACCACCTCCCTTTATTCTGGGGGGTTAAAGATACTGCTAGGCAGGAGTTTAACTCCTCGCTCTGTACTCGCTTGGAGGGAGCAAGGGCTCTCTGGAGGCGCCTGCTGGTCCCCTGCTAATTAGGCAGGTGTCTAGTTCTAACCCGCGTGCCCCGCCAGCCCCGATTCCTCGCCTCTCCCGGCAGCCCCTCTGCTCTGCCAGCACTCTTCCGGTCGCAGAGTTTTGCTCAGTACTTAACCTCGGCGTTCCCTCCTGTCACTCTCTTATTAGTGTCATCGACCAGGGATAACCACGTCTTCACTGGTGCCTGCTGCCTGCATGTTTTCAAAGGAACCGCGTCACCTCTCCCATCTTGGTGGCCAGCAGCCCCTCTCCCTTTCCCGGGAAAGCTTTGCAGACCTTGTTTCCCAGAAGGGTTGCTGGCCGCGTTCCCCTTGGCCCCCGCACCCCATGCCTGTCATCTGGCTGCTGCTCCTGTTTTCATGGACGCCTCGTCATCGACCATCAGCACGGCTCCAGCTCGGCTCCGGCACTGCCGACCTGCCGACTGGGTCACACTGACTCACGGCCAGCGTGGCACTGAGCGACAGTAGTGGCTCGGCACCATCCTCTCAGCTTTTTTGGGGTCCCGAGGATTGAACCCAGGGGCATTCTGCCTCCAAGCCACACCTCCAGCCCTCTTTATTTTGGGTTTTGAAATGG
This sequence comes from Muscardinus avellanarius, assembly GCF_963383645.1. Lineage (NCBI taxonomy): Eukaryota > Metazoa > Chordata > Mammalia > Rodentia > Gliridae > Muscardinus > Muscardinus avellanarius. Next base: position 5,165,029 of record NC_137799.1, read on the forward strand.
GATCTCGCTGCGTTTTTGAGGTTGGCCTAGAACCTGCGATCCCCCTGTCCTAGCCCAGCCCGGCTCTTGAGTGGTCGGCTCTGCCCAGGAGAGCGCTGGTGTCGGGCGTGGCGATTGATCTGACGGAGTGATTGATCTGGCACAGCTGAAGCTGTACTGGCAGCATCTATTAGTTGCAGCAAATCTGTTTATAAGCGTGGGTGTCTGAAGTTGAAGTTAAGAACCTAGCTGCTTCTACTCCTGGCTTCTATTTCTAACACTGTTGACATTTAAGAAGTAATCGTATTTATCTGCTCTATTCTGAGCGCCTCTGATGACACGTGCCCTCTAAACATCCTACGCAGCCACATTGGGGCATCCTGCTCAGCTACGGAAAACTCTCACCTGTGAACTCAGTGGGCAGAGTCTTTCCTGTACATTTCCTTGATTGCAAAGGTTCTGTTTCCTGGCGTTCTTGTCGAGACCCTCCTCTAGCCCTCGGGCTTCGTTGCACTAGTTCTTTCTAGAGACACCTTCCTCCAAAACCTCCAGTAACGGACCCCCGTGGCTAGTGGCAAACGGCAGTGTGTTGTCTGCCAAAAGTATGCTTGGAATAATTCTGCTATCAAAAATACTGATAGGCTTTACTGAAATCCATTAGAGATAATAGATTCCAATTATTCCCAAAGGCTAAGGAATAGGGTGTTATGATTAATTGAATTTTCTTGAATAATTACCATCTGTACCACTCAAAGATGGACAGTCTTTGGAACTGTAGAATTGCTTCCTTGTGCATATAGGAAGCTCTCAGGAAGTGTGTATTGATCTGATTGGCGCTAAGAAGGACCCTTAGGGATGACCCCCCGGTCCAGGGAAGAGGAGACCAAGCCAGCGCAGTGTGCCTGCTGCGGCATTGTCATGGAGAGTGAGGGGGACCCAGGGCTTTCTCAGCAAAACCCCCTGGCCCACATGTGCCTTGGGTTAGGTGCGGTGCTGAAGAAAACAGAAGCAAAGGAACTCTGTCGCGTGGATTCTGGGTGCTATCATCCTCTCATACTACTGTGTGTTTCTCTGTCTCCGTCTGTCTCTCTCAGAGAGACAGACAGACAGACAGACAGACAGACAGATACTAGGACATGCGGTAAATTCTTCGCCTGCATTATCTCATTTGGTCTTAAAACCACCCTCTGAAAGAAGACACTGTTGTTGTTATTTCAGAATGAGACCTGAAGCCCAGTGACTTGCCTCACATAGCAGAGCTGGGAACTAGACCTGGATTAGTAGTAGTAGCTACTCATTGACTTATTTATTTTGGTACTGGGTATTGAACTCAGGGACATTCTACCTGCCAGCTGTGCCTCCAGCCCTTTTTTAATTTTTTATTTTGAGCTAGGATCTTGCTAAGGTGCTAAGACTGGCATCAAACCTGCAATCTTCCTGTCTCAGCCTCCCAAGTACTGAAATTACAGGCATGTATGATCGTGTCTCGCTTTAACATGAATATATTTTTATTCAGATATTATTTTAAGAAACCATCTTGCTTCAATAGTAATGTACAGATCTAAGTATATCTAAAATGTTGTTTATATTCAAATGCATGAGACACTCTCTAGTCCAGCTGGGCAAACCTGAAGGCCACAAAGGGCTTCCCAGTACATGGCTGTCCTGCTGGAACTCGGCCGTGGCCGTGCTCCACACGTCGAGCCCGCCCCTCCTTCAGCCCTCTGAACAGATTCCTAAGTCGCGGGTTCAGATGAGAAGGCAGGAGGGACTATGAAACCAGGCTTTGCGCCTGCACCATTTAGTACCAACTCTACATGCCTGCACACCACCGTGCTGACACCCCTCGTCTGTGTGACCTGGGGAGGGCCGTCCCCTACACCCTTAGGGCCTGCACAGAAAAGTAAGCTGACTTTCAGTGCCTGGAGTCCTGAAGGTCCGGCTGTGGCCCTGGCTCCCCACGGCGTCCTCAAGCCCACTTGACCTGACTCGCATCCATTCCGACTGCAGATGAGTGCAAGGCAGCCGACACGTGTTCCAAGCACTGTTTTCTTTTTTTTTTATTTTTATTTTTATTTTTTTTTTTGGTGGTACTGAGGATGGAACCCAGGGGTCTTCTACCTCTGGGCTACACTCCCAGACCTATTTTATATTTTTTTAATTTGGAAACAGAGCCTCTTAAGCCAGCTAAGGTTGGCTTCGAACCTGCGTGATCCTCCTGTCTCAGCCTCCCAAGTACGGGGATTACAAGTGTGCGCCACCACACCCGGCTTTCCAAGCACTTTTTTTTTTTTTTTTTTTTTTTTTTTTTTTTGGTGGTAGTGGGGTTCCTGGAAGCCCTTCTCCCTCCGGGCCACACTCCCAGACCTATTTTATATATATTTTTTATTTGGAAACAGGGTCTCTTAAGCCAGCGAGGCTGGCTCCGAACCAGTGTGATCCTCCTGTCTCTGCCTCCCAAGCGCGGGGGTTACAAGCGTGTGCCACCACGCCCGGTCCAAGCCCTTTTTAAACATACACTTTTAGCCGGGCGTGGTGGCGCACGCTTGTAATCCCAGCATTTGAGAGGCTGAGGCTGGAGGATCGTGGTTCACGGACAGCCTCAGCTACTTAGTGAGGTCCTCTACAACTCAGTGAGACCTGGTTTCAAAACAAAGAATAAAAAATAGGACAGGGGGTGTAGCTTAGAGAGCAAGTGTCCCTGGGTTCCATCCCCAGACCCACCCAAAAAAAAAACCCATACTTTTTATGGTGTAATTTATGTAATGTACACTTATTTTGTGTGCTTTATGCTTGTGAATGTGCACAGTTCAATGCATCTGTATAAACATCGCCCCAAACAAGATGCAAGGACATTTTATCTGCCAGAAGTTTCTTGCTGTGCCCCCTGAGCCGCTGAGCCCCTCCCAGGTGGCTATGGCCGCTCTGCTCCGCGTCACCCCGATAGGTGTGTCTTTCAGAAGTCTCGTGCACTCTGCGTGGAAGTGCATTTTGTGCCTAGCTCCTTTTGCCTGGCAGAGGTTTCCACGATTCATCCAAGTTGTTCATGTACTGTTTACTCTTTTTCGTCATGGATAAGTATTCCGCTGCCTGGATATACCGCAGGTGTGGTTTATCTGTGCACCTGTTTGTAGTATCAGGAATAAAACTGCTACAAGCATGTCTGTAGACATAAGTTATTTTTCTTGGGTAAATACCTAGGCTTAGAACTGCTGAATCATGTAATGTGTGTATGGTTTACCCTTGTAAGAATTTGCCAGGCGGCTTTCCAAAATGCTTTTGCCATTTGGTACGGCCACCCGCCGCACACACGGTGCTCACTTGCTCAGTTTCCTCGCCACCTTTCGATACTGTCGGTGTGCTCTGGTGTGGCCGCTCTAGTACGCGGGTAGTACGCGTTGCATTTTCTGTGACACACCTTTTCCACGTGCTTGCCAGCCTGAGGGTTGGCATGTCCTCCTCCACAGAGGAGGCCTTCACATCCGTGGCCTTCTTCTGGTCCTCCCTCGTCTGCCAAAAGTGTCTGTTACTTCCGTCATGAACTGGGCCTTGAGTTGTATCAAGGTGGCCTTTAATCCACTGAAGTGATCATGGTTTTAAATACCTAGCTCCGTGGCGTTGAGTACGTTCGCGTTGTAGTGCAACCATCCATCTTGGGAGCGCTTCATCGTCCAGGGGAAAGTCTGTGCTCACCAAACTATGACTTCTCATTCCCTTCCCTCCCAGCCCCTGGCATCTACCCTTCTGCTTTCCATCTCTAGGAATTTGATTGTCTGACTGCCCACGGAATCATGTAGTGCTTGTTTTCTTAGTGACCAGAAAATTATTTCACTCATTAATGCCTTCAAGGTTAAGCAGTGTCAGAGTCTCTTTTTCAGAATTTCCTTCTCTCCCCCTCTTTCTCTTTTTCTTTTCTTTTCTTTTCTTTTTTTTTTTTTTTTTTTTTTTTGGTACTGGAGAGTGAACTTATGGCGCATTCTACCTTCAAGCTGCACCTCCCGTCCCTTCTAGTTTTTGTTCTGAAGCAGGCCTTTGCTGGGTTGCCGTGGCTGCCCTCAAACCGCTCCGCCTCCTGAGCCCTGGGATTGCGGGTGTGCGCCACCACGCCCGGCTTCTGTTGGTAATTTTTAAAATTAATCCAACTTTCATTTCTGTAAGGCTCTTGACCATGATATATTATCTTTTCACTACATTACCGTATTTGCTGATACTTTATTAAGGAATTTTGTATCTTTGTTCATGAGGAATTTCATTTGTAATTTTCTTTATTTGAAATGACTTTAGTTTCAGGATCAGAATATTGCTTGATAGCCAGGCATGGTGGTGCACGCTTGTAACCCCAGCATTTGGGAGGCTGAGAAAGGAGGATCACAGTTTGAGGACAGCCTCAGCTACTACATAGTGAGGGCCTTTGCAACTCAGTGAGACCCTGTTTCAAAATAAAGAATAAAAAAAAAAAAATAGGGCTGAGGATGTAGCTCAGAGGTAGAATGCCCCCGGGTTCCATCCCTAGTACTACAAAAAAATATATGTGTGTGTGTGTGTGTGTGTGTGTGTGTGTGTGTGTGTGTATGTATATATGTATGTATGTATGTATATAAAGCTTGCCCATTAGATGAGCTGAGAGATATTTTGTCTTTCTCTGTTTCATAAAGTCTATAGGATTATTTCTTCTCTAAATCTTTGATTTAATTAACTGATGAGTGCATTTGGGCCTGGAGTTTTCTTTATGGGAAGGTTTCTGGTGACAAATGCACTTTTTAAAAAATAGATATAAGGCTATTTAGATTTTTATTTCTACTTAGTTATATAATTTATATCTTTCTTCCAAGTTGTCAGATTTATTGGCATACAGCTTTTCATAATAGTAGTCTCTAGACCCCTCACTGGTTCCGGATACTGGTAAATTGTATTTCTCTCTTTCCTCCCTTGATCAGTCTAGTTAGTGATTTTTCAATTTTACTGATTTTATTTCAGAACCTTTCCTTGGTTTCAATGATTCTTCTCTACTTTTATCCATTTTCTATTTCATTGATTTATGCACATTATTATTTTCTTCTGCTTTGGATTTAATTCTTCTTTTTCTAACTTTTAAAATGGAAGCTTAGGCCGAGCATGGTGGTGCACACTTGTAATCCCAGCATTTGGGAGGCGGAGACAGAAGGATCAAGGTTCGCAGACAGCCTCAGCTACTTAGTGAGGTGCTTTGCAACTCAGTGAGACCCTGTTTCAAAATAAAGAATTTAAAAAAAAAAAAACAGGGCTGGGGTGTATCTTGGAGGTAGAATGCCCCTGGGTTCCATCCCCAGTAGCGCAAAAAAAAAAAAAAAAAGGAAGGTTAGGTATTTGATCATTAAGAAAATTTTTTTAAGCTGGGCGTGGTGGCGCACGCTTGTAATCCCAGCATTCGGGAGGCTGAGACCAAGAGGATCGCGGTTGGCGGACAGCCTCAGCTACTTAGTGAGGCCCTCCGCAACTCAGTGAGACCCAGTTTCAAAAATAAAGAATAAAAAAATAGGGCAGGAGGTGTAGCTCGGAGGTCAAATGCCCCTGGGTTCCATCCCCAGATCTGCAAAAAAAAAATTTAATTAATTAAAATAATTTTTAAAAAAGGATTTTTTTATATAAGCTTTTGGGTGGGCACTAGGGTTAATCCACGGGGTATTCTACCTCAAGCTGCGCCCCCAGCCTGTTTTTAGTGTTTTAATTTTGAAATAGGGTCTCTGAGCTGCTAAGATCTTGCTGGAGCTTTAAACCCGCGGTCCTGCGGTCTCAACCGCCCAAGGACGGGGATGGTGGGTGCTCATCACCATTCCTGACTCTCATAGAAGTTTTCTAAAACTATAAGCTTCCCCCAGCATGGCTTTACCTTCATCCCACAGACTTTGTTATATTATCGTCATTCGATTCAAGGTATTTTCTGGGCGTGTTGTCTAATGTCTGCGTGTGGGAGGGGCTGGCACACTTCCACTCTGGGTTTTGGACTGGCTGTGGCGGGGGCTGTCCTGCAAGACTCCGGGACACAGTTAGGTCCCAACTCTTGGACTCTATGGTGAGTGTTCTGGGATTACTTGTTAAGGATGTATATTCAGTTTTAGGGTATAAAATATATATGTCCTCAGCCGGGCGTGGTGGCAGGCGCTTGTCATCCCCGCGCTGGGGAGGCGGGGACAGGAGGATCGCGCAGTTTTGAAACCAGCCTCACGCGCTGGCTTAGGAGACCCTGTTTCCAAATAAAAATGTAAAAGTAGGTCTGGGAGTGTAGCCCGGAGGTAGAAGGGCTTCCAGGAACCCCAGTACCACCAAAAATAAAAAATAAAAAATAAATAAAATAAAATGTATGTGTCCTCTAGGTCAAAACTGTTCAGGCTTCCGGATCCCTCCTGATGCGTGTTCACTGGGAGGCGTGTTGTCGGCACCTGGGGAGGCACACATTTTGGCACTCTCACATCGTAGGTGTGAATCCGCCCTTCCTAGCTTTTCAGTCCGTCTTGGACATTCCTTGCTTGTAATTGGTGGACTCGGTCCCCCTGCGGTCTCCTCCTTTCCCTGGGCAGAGGAGTGCCTTTGGAGCGGTGGGCCCTGGGAAGGAACAAGTAGAGGGCGGTGGTGGCACAGGTCGACACAGGGTCACATTGGTTGGCCGTATTTCTCTGATAAAGAATTTGTGCAGGGACTTGAAAACCCGCCTGATGAGTTCCGAGCGTAGGGATCTGGAACTTGCTCAGCGTGCTGCCAGCAGCAGCTCCACCCTCCTGGGGTCCACACCCAGAGTGGGCTCCCCTGAGAGCCATGTGCTGGCGCCACTGCTAACGCCTTCTTTTTTTGTTTGTTTGTTTTGTTTTGTTTTTTGTTGTTGTTCTTAAAGGGTTTCTTTTTTTTTTTTTTTTTTTTTTTTTGCGGGTCTGGGATATAAAAAACCCAGGGGTATTTTACCTCCAAGCTACACCCCCTGCCCTATTTTTTATTCTTTATTTTGAAACCAGGTCTCACTGAGTTGCAGAGGGCCTCACTAAGTAGCTGAGGCTGTCCGCGAACCGCGATCCTCCAGTCTCAGCCTCCCGAATGCTGGGATTACAAGCATGCCCACCACGCCCGGCTTGCTAACACTTTCGAAAGTGGCCAAAGGGATTCTGGAGCCGGCGGCCGTGTGTGCTGCTGGCGGTGCCAGAGCCGTTCCGGCGTGGTCACGCCGCCGTGACCGGTCCTCGGCCTTCACGCGCTGCTCACCTGAGCGCCCCAGCCTCTCAGAGGACACCTCTCCACGTCTCCTTCAGCACCTCCAAAACGAGGCTCACGTGGAGTTGTTTGTAAAGATTTACTTAGAATGGAGGGGGAAAAAACACAGCAATTTACAAATATAGGCAAAAGTATTTTAAAGTCAAGCTGTTTAATAATCTGTCTTCCTTTTAAAAGGTGTTTGTACACGCAGTCACTCAGAAGCCACCTCAGAGCTCACCACAACCCTGGTCAGCTCGTCTGCTCTTTGCGTAGCATTTTTCCAAGAAAACTAACCTCTGCGGGGGCATCGTAGGGCAGTGATGTTTATGAAGCCACAGCTTCCACTTGGTGCTTCTGTCGCCGTCTAGAGATGTATAGATTGCAATGAAAAGTCTTGGCCACGTGTTACCTAAAACCACCTCCAGCGCCACAGTTTGAAAATTGTTGGTCCGTGGAAAGAGTGAGCTTGACAGTGCGCGTAGAGGGGAAGCGAGGTGGCGCCGGGCACGCTGGGAGGGAACGTGTCGCTCCTGCTGCTTCCAGAGCGGACCGGGGCTCCTCGGGAAGAAGCAAGGTGGCTCGTGTGCACAGGGCCCGGGTCAGTCCCCAGCACTGCACAGACGGGAGAGCGTGAGAGCGGAGGCAGAGGCCGCCCGGCGCCTGCCGGCTCTCCACGGGCAGACCCCACCATTTAATTCCACGCACTCTGGATGACGTGAACTTTGAACCTAGCCACATCCACAGTTAATGGTGGTTGTTGGGTTCAGCAGGCAGAGGGTACGTGAGGATTCACTTCATTACCAGTCAGGAATACGCACATCAGTATTACACCTCCGGCCAGTGGGAGTCCTCTCCAGTCAGCCACGTTTCTTCGTCCGGTGTGTGAGGTCAGCGGTGGTTTTAGCGGCTGGTGCTTCACTTGGGAAGACTCCTGCTGTTCTTTAGCAGGGACTATTTCTAGACTGAGGAGCCTTTGGTAAAGGGCCTGTTCCCCCCCAGCATCAGGACCCAGGACAGTGCCCAGGGTCAGGCCAGTGAGCAAGGCACCACTGTCCCCCTACACCCCATGGCGAGAGGAGGGCCTGGGTACCACAAGGTCCTTTCTCTGTTCTTTAGCAGGGACTATTTCTAGACTGAGGAGCCTTTGGTAAAGGGGCTGTCCCCCCCCCCCCAGCATCAGGACCCAGGACAGTGCCCAGGGTCAGGCCAGTGAGCAAGGCCCCACTGTCCCCCTACACCCCATGGTGAGAGGAGGGCCTGGGTACCACAAGGTCCTTTCTCTGTTCTTTAGCAGGGACTATTTCTAGACTGAGGAGCCTTTGGTAAAGGGCCTGTTCCCCCCCAGCATCAGGACCCGGGTCAGTACCCAGGGCCTGTCCCACAGTTCTCATCCCTAGGCCAGCAAGCACTAAACAGCTGTCCCTGATGTGTGGGTGTGGTGTAGTGTGTACCGAGTGACAAGCAAAGACGTCGGGAGTGGTGGTGCTGGGCTGGCGTCCCTTGGGGGCCTTGGAGAAGGTTCTTAGGGGGACTCGCTGCAGAGAGGCCTCGGGGGCTCCTGGCAAGAGCCCTGGCCCAGGAAGAGATGCTCGTCTACGTTCCTTTCCACAAGTCACCTTCTCAGCCCTGCCCCAGGCCCGGCAGCCTGCATCTTGCTGTCAGGAGGTGGGAGGAGAGCAGCCCTCGGCGTCTGCTTGTGTCCTCTCGGATGACGTCTTCCCGATTAGAATGTTTACTTGCTGGCTGGGCATGGCGGCACACACCTGTAATCCCAGGACTTGGGAGACGGAGACAGGAAGATCACAGGCTCGAGCCCAGCCTCAGCAACTTGGTGAGGCCCTCAGCACCTTCTGGGGACCCCATTTCAAAATGAAAACTAAAAAGGCTGGGGGTGTAATCGCAAATAGTGTGCCCCTGGTTTAATCTCCATTCAAGAGAGCAAGAGAGACAGTAGGTGACTTTTGTACCCGCTCCTCTAGGAGCAAGCCCCGCCCCTCCGTGGAAAGCCACGCCCCTCTGCCGAGACCGCCTGCGCATTGTTGTCCAGCCTTCATTCCTAGTACCCTTCCTGGCAGTAGGACCGCAGGCCTTTGGTAAATATTGATTCATAGATATCATGGAAATAGCTTACCAACTCTTTGTAGCCACGACACAGGCGTTTACACGTCCTGGGCTGGGCGGAGCGGGTTTGACCTGCGTTTCCATACTGTGTCCAGCGCCGTGAGGTTGGGGTTGTGGTTTCAGTCTTGTTCTCCTGTCTCCTGTAGTAATGACACCGCCCCCATCTGTTCCCACGCAGTCAGAGGCTCCTTGTCTCGTCATTGTGGGCAGGTGCGGGGGAAATCTCAAATCATTTTTTCAGACCATGCAATGATTCCCTTCATGGTAGCCACGGGGCATTACCCTTTTTCTGAAAAGGCGGTTTATTAACATATGCGTCCTAACCTTTACCTTTGTATGGGTGGAGAAAATGAACAGCACCTATCTCACACACCGTGTGGGGTAAATTCTATTTAAAGCTGGCCGGTGCTGCTAAGCCTCTCACTAACATGAGATTCCTGGCTGGGGGTCAGGGGTGTGTGCGTGTGTGTGCATGTGTGTGTCTGTGTGCGTGTGTGTGTGTGTGTGTGTGCACGCATGTGGTGTGTGTGTGTGTGTGTGTGTGTGGTGTTTCCTTTTGAGTAGGGGTCAGACTTTAGAGAACTAAGCCATCTGTCCAATAAATTATTTTAAGGCTTTAATAACAAATAGTTTGCAATCTCTCCTAACATGTAGGGTAGAAAATAAATGGTTTGCAAAACTGTTCTCTTTGGAACTGTCTCCCGCATCCTGTGTTATCGTTTTGGTATTGTAATCCCAGTTTGGTAGCACCCATCCCTGTGCTCCTGTTTTGCAGAACTAATTAGTTCATTCGAAGCGGCACATACAAACGGGCACGTCAGGCCGCGCGCCTCGTTAAAAGGCTGCGCTTCCAAGGCGGTGAGCTTCTAGAACAGATGCAGGGACTCTGCGGCTGCACATGAAGCCACAAGACTTTCAAGGGCTGGCGCTGCTTCCTTTGAGGTTTGTTTTGTGGGGCTCTCTGGCTGCTGTCATTAGTGGCTTCTGACGGCTAAGATAATGAACTCGCCCGCGCCTCCAGTCGGCCTTTGCCAAAGAGAGCTTTGCATTGTAGCCGCTTGCCTGTGGCCTAACTGGGTCGGTGTGGCTGTCTTGTTACAGCCTGTCCACTCGCGCAGCAGATAGTAAGAGGTGCTCGCGGGGTGCCAGGCACCGAGGCAAGGGTTCCGCACGGGAGAGGGGCACTCACGTGGCCCCAGAGAGTCCTGGAGCGAAGCTAGCCTTGAAAGAATGAAAGGAGTCATCGCTCCCCAACTGTGTAATGACGAATGTGAGGGGCGGCCGGGGGAGTTCGAGAGTGCCGTGCACGGTGAGGTGCACTGACAGCTGGGGTTAAGGGGCAGCGCAGGGAAGCTTTCCAGAGGAGGTATCACTTCAAAATCTGTAAGCCCTCAAGACTCGCAGCCCCAGGAGGAGCGATCTGAGTACGGGGGTGAGTGTGATACAATCTCCAGGGCGAGCCTGTTCAGGGACGTGAGCTGGACGCAAGGCCTCTGAGCCCACGGAGGCCTGCATCTTTAGTCCCCCACCCAGCTGTGCCTCGGGGTACAGGAGGCAGGGGGCGCTTTCCTTCCCACACGGAGCGCTCATGACCCACGTGATGCTGCTCTGGAGGGCAGAGCCCATTCGCCAGCCTCAGGTGACCTCCCAGGTTATGGAAGAGGTTTCTTGACCTTGTTAGAAGGACTCATCAACAGCGAGAGACGGTTGTTAGCAAACACAAAAGACAAGCGTGGAGGAGGGTGTGGGGAAAGAGAAGCTTGCCTGTGCGCTGATGATGGGGATGTAAATTAGTACAGCCATGATGGAAAACAGTATGGAGGTTCCTCAGAAAGTTAAATAGGATTACCATGTGATTTAGCTGGTTATATTTGACGGAAATGAAAGCAGTATGTCGAAGAGACCTTTGCACCCTCGTCTGCTGCAGCATTAATCAGAGCAGTCAGGATGTGGGAATGACCCAAGTGCCAATCAGTGGGTTAATAGACAAAGCAAGTGTGACGTGTGTGCGCTTCTGAATACTATTTAGCCTTTAAAAGGAAGAAATCCTGCCATTTGCAACAACAGGGATGCACCTGGAAGGTTTGTGTTAAGTGAAATAAGCTAGCTCAGAAAAACACAGATCATATGATCTCTTTTCACTTAGAATGTTAAAAAGTTTTCATAAGAATCAAAAGTAGCGTGGTGGCTGTTACCAGGGTCGGGTGGGGACAGAGCAGGGAAGATGTTGACCAAAGGATACAGAACTGCAGTCAGGAGGAGTCATCTTCTAGACTCTGTTGTGCAGCCTAGGGACTACGGTTGGTAACAATGGATCCAATTTGTGAAATTTGCTAAGAGAGCAGATTTTAATTGTTCTTAACACACACGCTCACGAATGGTGTGTCAGGTACATTCGCTTCATTTAGCCATCCACGGTGCGTACAGATTTTAAACACATGCCGCACATGATAACTTTATGTAAATTATACTTGTCAATTTAAAAAGTAGGTAACAAAAACTAACCCCAAGACCCCATCAAGGAAGCATTATTATTTCTTTATTTTATTTATTTATTTTTTTGTGGTACTGGGGTTCCTGGAAGCCCTTGAACCTCCGGGCTACACTCCCAGACCTATTTTATATTTTTATTTGGAAACAGGGTCTCCTAAGCCAGCGCACGCAGCTGGCTTCGAACCTGCGCGCTCCTCCTGTCTCTGCCTCCCAAGCGTGGGGGTTATAAGCGTGCGCCACCACGCCCGGCCAGGAAGCATTATTTTTAAGCTGACCAGAGCCATTAGGTTTATTTGCCACCTGTACCACTTCAGTGTGTTCACTGCCAGTCTGCAACACAGAGAGAGAGAGAGAGAGAGAGAGAGAGAGAGAGAGGAAGAAAGAGAAATAAAGAAAGATAGGGACCTCTCTGCCAGTTAAAATCGCCTTACAGAGGTGGGTGGAGGGGCTTGTTTACCATTCAGAGAGCAAAAAAGAAGTCCAGAGACCTCAGACCTGGGAAGGGTATAGACCAGGGTACCTGACTTGGGGTCCATGAATGAACTTTAACGGCCTTAAACTACAGAAAAGCATAGTAAATTGTCATATGCACATGTGTTTTCGTTTTCAGTACCCTTCCATGGGATCAGTGAACCAAGAAAGACTGATGAAAGAAATTGGAAAACCAGGTGGTCTTTTCCATATTTGCCAAAAGCCTTTGGGTTTGGGAAGAAATAGCTTAGTGTCATTCCACGGGGGTGAAGTGGGTGCCTGCTGGACCGGCACACAGTGGGGCCACAATCCGGGCATCCAGCAGGATACATTGCTGCCTTGCGAGATGGCTTTTTGGGGAATCTCCGCGGTCTGCCTCTTGGAGATCCCGCTAAAGGCCAATGGTGAGGACATTGGATGAGGTGGCCACTCAAGGCCTGGTGTTAATTCTTTGATTAAGGCCATTTATGGAGCCATCGGAGCTGCTTGAAGAAAATCGGACGAGAGCAAGGCTTACGGGGCTCCAGAAACCCACGCGAGGCTCTGAGGGTGGTGTGTTTGTTTCTGATACAGCAGAGACACCGAGGTGGGTGGTTTGCCCTGGAAGAGTTGGACCAGAAACCAGCAGGCATTGAGCATAGTTAGGGCGCAGGGCAGGGAAACGGGACTGTCTGGTCACGAGAAAGTTAATTTTCTGTTGAGAACACTGAAGTTGTGAATCGCATCCTGATCTGCACCGACGGGTTCTAGCAGTTCGTGTTCCTAGCCCCGTTCCCGGCCCACCAAGCCAGGCTCACGGGCCAAGCGCCTCAAGAGGGACAACCGAGCCGCAGCTCGCCGTTTCTGAAAGGCTCCTGCGATGCAAATCGGAACGGCAATCTTTCCAAGTTATTACCCTGTTAACAGGTTGACAGATATGTGCAAATTGTGACTCACTGCTCAATTTGGCACGAAATTAATGTCTTTCCGCGCCGCGTCTGCTCAAGTGTAAACTAGTCACCACTGCTGTGTTACTGCTTGTTTGCCTATATTCCAAAGGTAAAAATTAAAGTAATTTGATTCTGCCACGGAGCGGAGCGTGGCATATGGTGGCAGCGTGGGAGGAGCGCACGCTGTTCCCACCTGCCCTTGCCCTGCTCTCCGAGCGCCGCGGCCGCCGCGCCGTTTGGGGAGTGCTGCCAAAGACCCCCCCGGCCCCCACCCGCTGCAGAGAGGCTCAGTTTTGCCTCCAGACTTTTAATTTGGTGTTCCAAGCGTTCCTTCTTTCTGTCAAGTCACGAGTGCTTGATTTCTGTTTCGAAAGCTGGGTCTATTTAAAAATGAAGTGTTTTGATTTCTGCTTCTAGAGTTTAGACATTGTTTTCCTCAGCTAAAGGTGCAGCTGACTTTCTCTCTGTCTCTTTTTAGCAAATACATAATGTCACCTGTAACAAAGAAATTTGCATCTCCTTTATGTTAGGCAGGTGGATAGAGAACAGCCTTTTGAGCATTGGCTTTTACCTAATGAAATCTCTGAACCAAGCTCGCTGGGCTTTATCTAAGGTCCAGTAACAAAAGCCCACCCCGCCACGCTCCTTTCTTTGCCACTGCAGGTATTTTCCCCGAGAACCAGATTCCTCTGCCGCTGTCCTCCTTCCAAGTAAAGATCTCATAAATAAAGGAATCCAGAAACGGCGATTCCTATTCCCCCGCTTAGAACCCTGGCCCTTACTGAAAAGCAAGCAAAGCTGGTGGTCGGTGTGAATTCTGGTCGCGTGCCACAGCACTTGGCTTCTAGCTTCCCGTGGGACCTGAAGTCACCCCTCAACCTGCCCCTTAACACATTCCTTCCCTGGCCCACTTCGGAGGCTGGTTTTCTGGGCTGTTCTGAAGGCTTCAAGGTGAGCGGTCCAGGACAAAGTAGGCTCTGAGGTCGCCTTGGCGAGGTCCTGGACATTGGCTTCCTCCCGTCCAGGGCCCTGGCGGCTGTTGATCGGGGCCGGCTGCCTGGCCGCCCCTCCCCGTGAGCACACGCATGCTGGTGACTTCCAGTTGCACAGGACAGGTCAGCTTTGCTCCCGCGAGTCGGAAGACACTGGGTTTAACCCACACGGGGACTTCAAGAAGACGTGAGCGCAGCGCGTCTCCGGCGGCCTGGGGTTCTTGTCAAGGCTACCACCTGCGCTCCGGAGGCCACGGGGCGGCCACGGAGAGTGCGCCGAACTTCCCCTTCTCCGTCTGGTCACCTTTGCAGCCTTTAGCCGGCACCCAAGGCCGCCTGTCACAGGGTCGTGAGTCTAGGAGGGGGCCTTAGGAGACCATGTGTGGTGTCACAGTCAGTCTGTTTCTTAGGCAGGAAAGATTGCTTTCTAAACCGTTAACAATCAACAGAGCGCGGCCTTCCCTCTAAGAGCCGCCTCTCGGTCTTTGTAAGCAGGCTCGCCTTGCGATTGCTTACCCTTGAGTTCCGGTCCCTGCCAGGGGGAAGGCGCTGTTGGTACTGACTCACAGGCGCCATTCGTGCCCTGGAAGAGTCTCCGTTCCCTCTGCCTCGTCCCCTCCACCTCTGCTCGCGCGCCCCTGTTCCCATCTGCTCGCGGTCCTCATTACCGCCCGGCTTTCTTCAGTTTCTCCTTCCTCAGCACGAGACTGCGTGACATTCTCCAAGGAAACGCCGGCGGGCCGACCGGCAGGATTCCTTTCTAGCTTCCAGAGCGGATACGTCGGTGTTCACTTCCAGCAAATGACATTATGTTGTCTGCTGGGTCTCAGGAGCCCCCGGTTCCTAACTAAAATCTTTTCATGTTGTGAACGAAGAGCTTATCTCCTCCTTCCCCCAGAGAATATGCCTTTCACATGTCCCTGATTTAATGGACATGTGATTTAATTTGTCGTATCTAATGGATATGAAATCCAATGGAAACCCCTTAATAGATGGTTTTGCATCTTGGCTCCTGACTTGTGCACCCCCTTGTGTCCAGTGCAACCCGACAGCGAGCCCCAAGACTCTGTGTCTGCTCTCCAGGGGCCCGAGCCAGAGCCAGCTGGGTGCAGGCTGTAGACTGGCACCTGCATGACGCACCTCCCGCGCAGAGAAACTCAGCCCAATGGGAGAGGGCACCTCTGCATAGGCCTGTGGTGTGCTGGAACTAAGAAGGGCGCTTGAGTCTGAGCCTCCGTATGTACCAGGCACCGTGCTCCGTATTTCAGGTTCACGGACTCGGTTATTAAACCTCAAGAAACACAGGTTCCATTTGAGCCAGAAGAACAGAGGGCTTTCTGGGGGATACGAGTGGAACTGCTAGCTTGCCTGCTATTACTGTAGTGAGAGACGGTTTGGAATCAGTGTGGAGGCAAAAAATTGTAATTGGTGTGTGGAACTAATAGAATGAAAATCAAGGAAAACGGAAAGCTATTGCAAGTCAATAAAAGCACTCGAGACCTTGTTTCAAAAATAAAATAGGGCTGGGGTGTAACTCAGGACTCCCAAGACCAATAAATACATAAATAATGTTCTAAGCAAATAAATAAATAATGTTCTAAGCAGAGATTTAGAATATAAAGGCAGAGTACTGATCTAAGCAAAACTTGTGATATACTAAAGTTTGAGTTAGAATCCAGCTGGGAAACCGGGTGACAGGCAGCTGTATTCAGCCTGAACTGGGAAGGCAGGGGCGTGCCGCTGGAGCCCAGCGTCCAGGCGATTCAGCCGAATTCTGCTCCCCTGTCGGAGGCAGTTAAGAGATCATGGCTTAACATGGGACATTAAGAGGTGCCTTTCACAATACGTTATTTAGAAATCAGAGGTAAATATCAAGCACCACTAAAGATGTCTGGCTCTAAGAAGGCAAGGGAGGAAGAGAGGAGTTTGTTAAAAGCCTTGTGATCCTATTTCTCGCCTTCAAAATGTTTCGCTTGATAAAACTCCGGCTTAGAAGCGAGTCTCAGTGTTGAGTTTCGGTCGTTGACTGGGGCTCTGGCTCTTTCTCACCTAGGTATGTTGACGACGTGATTAGCCGCATCGACAGGATGTTTCCTGAGATGTCCATCCACTTATCCAGACCCAACGGGACATCAGCAATGCTTCTGGTAAGCTCTCTTGACTCTTTGGGGGGACAGGGAAAAAACTGGAAGAAAAATTGTCTGCAGAATGACCTCTGTGGCCCTGTGTTGTGGGATCGATTGTCACAATGAAACCCCAGTTTGATAGTGAAGATGTTTCCTTCCCTGGCATCCTGCAGGTTAAAATTCTTCTCTTTGAATCCTCGCTTTTGAACAAAATTGCAGAGCCTCATGAGAGTTAACTAGAGCAGAAAGACACAGAGAGACCGCCTTAGCTCGCGTCCGTGCTTGTGCAGACCTCTCCCAGCCGCCACTTTGGTGAATCTGCTTTATATTTTCCCAAAGAGCCATGTTAGACACGAGTGATGTTTCACTATTAAAACCGAACCAGCGCCGGGCATGGTGGCGCACGCTTGTAATCCCCGCGCTTGGGAGGCAGAGACAGGAGGATCGTGCAGGTTCAAAGCCAGCCGCGCGCGCTGGCTTAGGAGACCCTGTTTCCAAAT
This sequence comes from Muscardinus avellanarius, assembly GCF_963383645.1. NCBI lineage: Eukaryota > Metazoa > Chordata > Mammalia > Rodentia > Gliridae > Muscardinus > Muscardinus avellanarius. Next base: position 5,181,861 of record NC_137799.1, read on the forward strand.
AAAAATGTAAAAATAGGTCTGGGAGTGTAGCCCGGAGGTAGAAGGGCTTCCAGGAAGCCCGGTACCACCAAAAAAAAAAAAAAAAAACAAAACCAGCTTCCGTGGAAATCACGGGGACGATCCCTATGAGTTTGAAGGTGGCATCGTACCCTTGTCAACAGCAGCCGGTCTTACTCTTCCTGGTGTGGATTTGTTCTGAGCAGATTGGCATCATAATCTCACCACTGATATTTGTATTTTCATAAATTGCCGGAGTCCGAGTGCTTTGGAAATCGGGTGGACTGGAAGTGCTGGATCAGACTCCCAGTTGGAGAGGCCCCGCCCTCAGTGGTGAGAAGGTTTCCTAAAGCCTGGGCAGTAGCGGTAGCCGGAGGGGCCCTTGCCTGCCCACCTCGCCTGCCCACGGGTTCTCGGGGACCTCCGTGTTTACAGGAAGCAGTTGGCTGAGTAAGAGTGATGGGTGTTAGGGCGTCAGGTAGGTACGACTGCGGCTGGTCATGGGGCCGCGTGTGCACCCCCCGCTTCGGCCTTGGGGCACATGTGCGCCCCACCCGACTTGTGTAAACTCTTACAGTGGCCAGTCTCCCGGACGGGCTGCTGCTCACTGAAGCCATTCCTCTTAGGAGAGTAGGCTCATTGTGTGCACACCCATGCTTTCGTCCCAAGAATGGAAAGGATGCCGGCTTGTTAAGTTTGCGGGGGGTTTCATTTGCGCAGAAAGCATCCGCGCAGCTCATCGGGGTAGGATGCTACTTTCCTATGACATTTTTTCAACTAAAACAGAAAGAGAATGAGATAATGCAGCATTCTCCTGATAGAAAGAGAAAGCAATTTTCTCCAGATCCAAGGTGTCTGTCTACAAAACATGCAGTATTTTTGCCTCCATTAAAGTCACAAATTGTCTACACGTTCAGATTCTCCGCCCCTGCAGCCAAAACATAAATCCTGCTTTCAGAGTACTTGACAGGGCCCAAAGAGTTAATGAAGATAAAAATGGAAGCGTCCTCAGCGAAATAGGTTTGTTCAAATTATCTCTGGGTCGTTGGGCTTCCATGTGACGCTGAAGGTGGGAATCTGGCACGGAGGGAGGGGAGAGGGGCGGGCAGGATCCTAGCCGGCCTGAGAGGCAGTTACTTCCGCCTGGGCAGGCAGGCTCTGCTTCCCCGGGAGCTTTGTTCTCGTGGACCGAGGACTGGGGGCGCTGTTCAGGGAGGAGTAATGGTCCACGTGCCTGGCCGTGGCCGGTCTTCCTGAGCACACCACGGGCGGTGCTTGCTCGTGGAATGAGATGGGGATTAGATTCAGAACCCCGTGGCCGGGTGGGTAATCTTACTTTTAACACAATTGCTTTACTGGGCTTCTGCTTCTAAAAGCTGGCATTTTGTTGGCTTGCAGCTTTCCAGGCCGTGCTCTGTGTTGAGGTGCAAGGGAAATCCTCGCCCCGGAGGGGGACAGGGCCAACAGCTGCCGCCTCCCACCCCCCTGGCCAGTCACCTGGCCCTCAGGCCTCCGCGGCAGAGGCGGGCTGGAGATAACCCGCAGGGCGCCGCAGGAGGCCTGGGGAAGTGTTCTGGGGCAGGCTGTGTGTTGTGAAAGGTTTGGCAGCGAGTGAGACTGGGGGGCGTGGGCAAGACACGCCTGAGCAGCCTCTGCTGGTGCCTCCTCTCCCTGGCCAGAGCCTCAACTCCGCCCGTGTTTCATAAACGAAGCAGCCCTCCTCCCGCGGCCACCCTTCTTGGAAACCTGTTCTGATTCGGATGAGCAAGGGAAGGGTTGACTTCGTTTTTCCTTTTGCTGTTCTGTGATGCTAGGTACTCATAGGCTCAAATATGAGGACCACCTGCTAGGAAGGTCAGAAGCCAGGTAGCTGCAGACGTGGAGCAGGACGATGGCCTTTTGGGGCCCGGAGACACAGATGATGTGGCGCCAAGGCCTTTCATCCTGGTTCTTCAGCGGGAGGAGCGCTTCTGTGGCCTGGCCCAAGCGCTCTCCCTCTTTGTTGGGGCTGGGGGATCGGGCCTTGGATCCATGCGTGGAGCCAGGGAAGTAAGTCCCTGCAGGAAGAGGGACGGGCCAAGAAAGCAGAGGTCTCCAGCACGTGAACAGGCACGGCCTCCCATGCCTGGAGGCAGAAAGCTGAGGCCGGCCTTACTGACCCCAGCTGGCACTGCAGCCCGCCAGCCTCCAGGGTATTGTCCTCTGACACTGAGGGCAGTTTGTACAGGTGGCACAAAAGCAGTGATCTGCCCGACTGGACTGGCATCTTTTTCTTAAAACTTTTTAACGTAATTTGGTAGATATAGAAGAACATATTAGCATATCTAGTTTTTGTAAGTGCTGGAGATTGAACCCAGGAGCTTTCTACCGCCAAGCTATACCCGAGACCTATTTTATTTTTAGGATCTCACTAAGTTGCTGCGAGCCTCGATACGTTGCTGAGGTTATTCTCAAACCTGCGATCCTCCTGTCTCAGCCTCCCAAATACTAGGATTACATCCGTGAGCCACCATGCCCAGCTTTGTAAATTATTAAGCACAGGTGAACTGGCGAGCTCGCAGCTCAGCTGAAAAGCAGAGCAGACCAGAGCATGCTTCCCCAGTGCAGGCCTCTCTGCCCTCTCTCTTAATGCAGCTGGCCACATGCACACTGACTCTTTGGGACTCCACTTAGGCCATTGAGGTCAGTTTGGCTCATCTAAAGCCAAACCAGCTTTTCACTGTAGTCCTGGAAGCACCAGGGCCTGGGGCCCATCAGAAAGAGGACCAGTCAGCCGGGTGTGGTGGCGCACACTTGTCATCCCAGTACTTGGAAGGCTAAGACAGGAGGATCGCAGGTTCGCAGCCAGCCTCGGCTGCTTAGCGAGGCCCTCCGCAACTCAGTGAGACCCTGTTCCAAAATTAAAAAATAGGGCTGGAGGTGTGTCCTGGAGGTAGAATGCCCCTGGGTTCAATCCCCAGTTACACACACACACACACACACACACACACACACACACACACACACACGAGAAAATAAGCCAGTGATGGTGCACACTTGTCATCCCATTACTTGGGAGGCTGAGACAGGAGGATCGCAGGTTCACCGCCAGCCTCAGCTACTTAGTGAGGTCCTCTGCAACTCAGTGAGACCCTGTTTCGAAATAAAGAAAAAAATAGAGCCGGGGGTGTAGCTCAGAGGCAGAAGGTCTCTGGGTCCCTCCCCAGTACCACTCACACACCAAAGAAAAAGTAGAGCAGTTACCTCCTAGGCTGGGACGGTGTTACCTGGAAGCACACGCGTGAATCTTCGTCGGCAAGGACCCACGGGTCAGCCCCATAGGACGTGAGCTCTGGGCTCACTAAGTGTCTGCTGAACGAACACAAATGGCAGGAGGACCGGCCCACAGATATACCATGGTCCCTGTGCTGGGCGGGGCTGCGCCCTGGCTGTGCTGTGGCTGCTCAGGAGAGCAGGAGGAAGGCGTTTGCAACTAGTTTGCTCCTGAAGCCAATAGGAGAGTGACTCCTTAACTTCTTCTGGGATCTTTGAAAGACCTCGGTAACCCACTGAAGCCAGCACGTCGAACTCCTCGCTAATGGGATCTAAACTCCCAGCCTCTTACGTAATCTTGAAAGGCACTGCGGCTCTTCTGCTCCGTTTGGGGGCTGTTCTGGTGTTGTGTAAGCTAATAACTCAGGGTATAATGAGTCCTGTTTCTGTTCTTTGAAGGGATGAGCTCAGTCATCCAAAAATAAATTTAGCTGTGTTGATATTTAGTTTGAGCTAATCTCCTGCCTAACATCCCATTATTAATTTTCTTCCAACAGTCAAAATATTGTAAGAGCTTAACTGAGTCAGAGACTAGAACAAGCTGCTGGCTTCTCTCAGCGTTTAAAATATTAATCTACAATTTTGGACTAATCCAGAAGATAGAAAGATGTAAGCAAAAGAGAAAAACAGCTTTTACCATGATATTTGAAATATTACCTTGATATTTTATAAGCTTTATTTAGATGTTATTTGATTTTAAAAAGAAAGCTCATTTAACCATTTTTAAATGCACATTTTAACTAACCTTCAATTTTTTTAGCACTTCCATGACTTGCCGGAATGACACATCTTTTCTTAAACCATTTGGACACATTATCTCATTTTGCTTGGCCCTAAGTTGTCACTGGGGGAAAAGACAGTTGAGTGGCCACACTGCTTAACAGTCTGTAGCCTAGAGTTACTTCTCCACGGAGGACAGGGATCCCATACCCAGGCAGGCCTGAAAGTCCAGAGTCGTTTGAGGGAAGTGTGTGTTCCTGGCAGGCTGCACAGAAATCCAAGGACCCAGGCACTCAGGCAGTCCGTGCAGCACAGTTCCAGAGACATGATGGTTAACCCTGCCCTTGGAGTTTGGGTGAAGGCTGGCTTCCTGGCGAGCCCCAGCTCTGGTGTCTAACCGGCACTGCTCGGATGTACTCAGTCAGCGCCCCTGAGACCAGGCGCGAGGGAGTCAACGTGGGCATTGCACTGGGGAGCTGGAGAGGGGTGCCGGGTCGGGCAGCGCTCTGAGGCCTGCAGGAAGGGAGATGAAGCAGTGACCACCTGGCGGGCAGGGTCCCCAGAGGCCGTGCAAGTAGAAGGGAGCTCTGCAGAGGGCGGTGGCAAGGAGCCCCCCCCCCCATTTGGGGAAGAAACCTCCAAAGTACCCGAGGGTGGGCTCCGCCTCAGGCTGTGGGCTCCGATGTGTGAGCTCTTTGTGACTTTAACTTCAGATGTAGAAATTGGGATTGCTCCGGATCCTTGATTGATGGCACTGTCATCGCCAGGCAGGCGTGACCCTTTGAGATGTATTTGTGTAGTGGCGGTGAGCCGGCCCCGCCCAAGCGGCACACTGCCTGCAGCCCTCCGCTCCGGGGCAACTCTCCTGCCCCTAGAGCTGTCACCCCTCCATTTGCTTGTCTTCTCTTTCCCTTTCCTGAGGGTGAACCGTTATCACATTATTTGTGTATTCTAAACTGTACAAATGTCTTCAATTCCATGTAGTTTAAAGGTATATTATGGTGCGTGGCGTGGTGGCGCAGGCAGGTAACCCCAGTACTTGGGAAACTGAGACCGGAGGCTGGCCGGTTTGCGGGAGCCTCAGCCACTTAGTGAGGCTCTCAACAACACTACTAGTGAGACCCATTTTCAAAATAAAGAATAAAAACTAGAGTCGGGGTGTAGCTCAGAGGTAGAGTGCCCCTGAGTTCAATTTCCAGTACTGCAAAAAAAAAAAAAGTATTATATGTTGTCTTGAAGGATAATTTTTCACTAACTTTCAGCTACATTTCATTCAAATTGTTGCTTTTATAGTTTATTCATTTCTGCTCCTGATTAGCTGTCCTTCCCCTGATGTCTCCGGGTCTCCGCACCATACGCAGCCGGTGCGGGGCATTCTCGCTTGTTCCTTGGCCTCCGTGGCCAGGGTTTCTCCTGGATCTTCTCCTTGCAGTGGGATCAGCAGCTCTTAACTGGAGGTGATTGCACCTCCCAAGGAACACTTGTAACGCCTAGAGACACTTGAGGTGTCACATCTTAGGGGAGAAGGGATGCTGTTGGCACCTAGTGGGTAGAGACAGAGATTCTGCCACACAAGAGGCAACAGACAGGAGAGCCCCACCCACCAGGGGTTATTGGGCTCAAAATGAAAGTGCCCTGGGCTAGGGCATGCAAATGTCCGGCTTTCGGAAATGCCAGCATGCTTTCCTAAACGGCATACTAATTTTTACCACCGGCAATTTTGGAAAAAAAAAAAACAAAACAGATTTTTTTCCAAATGCACAAAGACTTAGATGGTGCTTTAGTTGTCCTTCAGCCAGTTCTCCAGGCCCTCCCATCCTGAAATTCCGTGATACGGCCGCATTAGCCACTCTAGGAATCTAAACCCAGGTCTTAGCGTTTTTGCCGCTGTACAGAATATTATTTGAATTCTTTGTTAAATGCCTTTTCTGTAAAACTATCATTTTACAGACATACGAAGAAGTTGCCTTTATAGTTCTCCACCTTTGACACAAGATGGTTTTACTGAGCCTTGTTTCAAAGACATTTGTTTACAAAAACTCCATTCTTTAAGGCCATAGTTTCACATTGTGGTCTGGGGACCAGGCACTGCAGAGACCCTTTCAAGGACCCATGAGATCAGAACTACTTTCACGGCAATACTGAGTGAAGGCATGACTTTCCTGTCTCGTTCCCATTCATCCATGAGTCCAGAGTGGAATTCTCCAGAGGCTATGTAATATGGGGTGACACCGTCATGCTGAAACCCACGGGGGGGTGTGTTCTTGTGTTTTAAACATTTCTCAGTTTAATTTCTAATACAGTAAGAACTGATAGCTATATCCCACAGAAACAAAAGCAATTTGAGGTCTTCAACAGTTTTCAAGAGTATAATAAGGTCCTAAGGCCCAAATGTGTGAGGATCACTGCTTTAAGGATAAATATGGTCAGTTATTACAGAAACTCCTAACAGTCAGACAGGGTGCGTGTACCTAAATCCCCAGCTGCAAGGGAGGCTCAAGTGGGGAGACCACCTGAGCCCGGAGTTGGAGGCCAGCCTGGGCACCAGAGCAAGACCCCTCTCCAGAGATAGCAATCATATCAAAACAATGCATGAAGCCGCGTCTCCAAAAGGGCATTCCAAAATATTTGTTGCAATAGCAGTGACACGATTAGACATTTCTTAGTGACCAAAAAACTTTGCGGTTAAAACAGCAAAGTTAAAAAGTAAAAGGCAAAAGAATGTGGGCCGTCCCACCAGACCGCCAACTTCGTTTCCCCAACAAATTCAGTGATTTGGAGAGGACACAGTGCTTATGAGGCTTTTCTCAGGACGCGAATGTGAACCTTGTTTGATTTCTGATCTGAACAAGCCGACTGTTGCACTTTTTAAAAAAACAATCCAAGGGGTTTGAACGTGGTCTAAATGTGAAGTGGTTGAGTGATTCTGCTATAGCGGTGGCCTCAGCTGTGAACCTTAAGGGCCATGTTATCTAGAGGTGAGGACACGTAGAGCCTCACAGTGCGTGAGGCTTCTAAATACTCACCACCAGCGACAGTTATCAACAAAAGCAGAAAAATGAAAAAGGCAGATGTTGCAAAATCTCACTGTGTGTGTGTGTGTGTGTGTGTGTGTGTGTGTGTGTGTGTGTGTGGTGCTGGGGATGAAATCCAGGGGCCTTCTACCTCCGGACTACACTCCCAGACCTATTTTATACTTTATTTGGAAACAGGGTCTAAGTTGCTGAGAGCCTCACTAAGCAGCTGAGGCTGGCCTTGAACCTGCGATCCTCCTGTGTCAGCCTCCCGTACTGGGATGACAAGCGTGCCCTCCACGCCTGGCTAATGTCGATCATTTTTAAACTTGCACGGGTCTTAAACAATCATTTATGTTTGCAAATGCTGGCAATCAGAAATATTGTGGGTGGCTGTCTACAGGCAAGACTCTGCATTCTCCTCACACACCATAAATACAGCTGGAACACAAGAGTGCTCATGTTCCAAATCATCTGAGTTTGAAAAAGGGGGATCGTACAAAGAAATCCTTGTGAGCATTATTGCTCTCTCTCTGTCAACCTTTGCTGAGTGAGGAAATACCTCACACAAGTGAGAACATGCAGTGTGGTGTCATCTATATGACATTCTAGAATAGTCCAGAGCTCAAGAGAATGAAAACCAGAGCAACGTTTGCCCCTGTGAGGGAGCAGGAGGTATGGCCTAGGAGGAACATGAAGACCGCTTCCTGGCAATGAGTGCTCTGTATTTTGGTAGAGGTGTGTTCTACATGGCTGTATGTATTTGTCAGTGTTCAGATAGTGGTACACTAAAGACTTGTACATTTCATTATAAGCAGATTTTACCTTTAAAAAAAGTAATGATAATTTAAAAACAGCACTGGGAATATAGCTCAGTGGCGGAGTACTTGCCTACCTTACACAAGGCCCTGAGTTACATCCCCAGCATGACCAAGTAAATAAATTTTAAAACACCAGACGCTGGCTCTGCTTCGCAGTATGCTGCCCACCCGCGTGCGGGTGAGGCACTGGTGTTTCCAAAGCGTAAGATGGATGGGGTAGTGCGTGGCTGTGTGCGTGATAAATCAGAGAGGACGTCATGATCGTGGAGAAGCTAGGTCGTGGGAATCTGAGCGCTCACTCTACAGCTCTCTCAACTCTTCAGATGTTTGAAAGTTTTCATAATGAAGTGTTAAAGGAATAATCACCTAGAGGAAAAACTTCTCCAAGGGAAACCGAGGCCACGCAGCAGATGGTACCACGGCACTGCACACTGACTCCAGTATCCTCCACCGCATTTGACGAGGAGAGAAAAATCTTTATTTCACACTCACAAGGTAAAAAGTAGTCAAAAGTATAAAGACATGAACATTTATATGACTCAAGGAAAAAGTGAGAAAAGAATAGCATCTCAGAAGTTGAAGACTCAACTTGAAGATGCCCAAGGAAAAATAGATTCAAATGAAACTGGATGAAGAACCTGGGGAGAGGCCAGCAACCAAGAGGAGAGCAATACATCTTACTGTTGAAACAACCAAGATGGAAAAGGCAGAGTTGGAGTGGTTGAGAGAAACAGAGACAAAGAAGGAACAACATAGGTATAATTGTAGTCTATGAAGAAGAAAAACAAAATAGTGAAACACATCTAATATATAAAACTCTAAGATAACTTTATAGAAATTAAAAAACATCTGACCTTTCCTCCTCCATAATTCTGGAAAAACCGAACATACAGGAGCCTCTGTCAGGCCTGGGATGTCTAGTTGCTGGCTCAGTTTAGTCTAGTAGCTTCTTTTCAATTTATAATGAAGTGTTATATACCAATGTTGGGCTAAAATTATGATAGTTGCCATTAAGGGAAATCTCCCTGATCCTGGGACCCAGGAATTCTCCTTTATGTGCTCTGTGTTTAAAATAGCATCACCATCCTCCTCCATGGTGTTTATTTTTTAAAAAACAAAATTTTTTTTTCATCTTGGCTTGTGCTATGTTTTGTAACTAAAGTCCAAAGAAATTTTTTAAAAAATCAGACTCTATACATTGAAAAAAGCCCACTGGGTTCTTGGATAATTAACCAGGAGCAGTCAAGTCTTGAGTTTTATTCTAGTCATACCATCACATTTTTTTTTTATTGGTGCACTGTATTCTTACATCATAGTGGGATACAAACTTTTGTAGACATACATGCACACATCGCCCAGTCAGCCCCCACCCGATCCCCATCCCATTCTCTCCCCATCCCTCCTTCCCATGCTTGGCTTAGTGGTTGACATCTAGTATTATAGCAATTTATCCAAAATTAAAAATTATAATTTCACATAACAGTTTCATTTGTCTGATACCAAGCTTTTGATGACTTAAGGATAACATTTAAATATTTCTTTTTGCTTTCTTTCTTACCAGAGAATATTTTTTTTTATTTTTTTAGGTGAAACTATCATATATTTATATATTTATTTTTCAGAAAAATAATCTACCCTAATATGGAATATGGACTCTAGATACCCAAAACGATCTTGAAGAAGAACAAAGCTAGAAGATATATATTTTCTGATTTCAAACCATATAAAGCTACAATAATTGAAACAGTGTAGTACTGTTCTAAAGGCAGATATATAAACCATTGGAGTTAAATAAAAGCCTAGAGCTAAATTCTTCCCTATATTGTCAAGTTATTTTTGACAAGGTTTCCACGAACATTTGGTGGTGGAAATAATAATCTTTTAACTAAATATTGTTGAAAAATAATACTTACATGGAAAAGAATAAAGTTGGACCCTTACCTAACCCCATATACAAATATTAACTCAAAATAGATAAAAGACTTAAAAATAAATCTTAAGACTATAAACTTTTAGAAGAAACTCTGGGTCATAAAACCTCACAACATTGAAATTGGCAGTGATTTCTTGGATATGATTTCAATGGCACAGGCAACAGAAGAGTATACAAACTCCCTAAAAAATAAAAAACATATTGTATATCCAAAGACAATGTAAACAGAGTTAAAAGTTACTAATAGAATGGGATAAAATATTTCCAAATGCTATATCTGAAAGTATATTAATATTCCGACTAGACATCCTAAAAATTAACAACAATAAAGGCAAACAATACAATTTAGAGATAGGTAAAAGACTAACATAAATAATGAATCTCCACAGATAACCAATCTTAGTTGTCTATTGGATGGAAACTCTTGTTTCTCTGGTTCTGGTGTGTGTTACCTATTTCTTCTTTGTAGTTAATCTCTTTGAGTATTTTCTCTAGCTCTGGGTTTGAAGACATAAATTCCTTCAGTTTCTGTTTGTCGTGGAAGCTTCTTATTTCCCCATCTAATTTGATAGAAAGTTTTGCTGGGTAGGAAATTTTTGGCTGGAAGTTGTTTTCTTTCAGAGTTTGGAATATGTTACTCCAAGCCCTTCTGGCTCTCATGACTTGGTTTGGGAAGTCTGGAGTGATTCTAATTGATTTGCCTCTGAATGTCACTTGGCCCTTTGTTTTTGTTGCCTTTAAGATTCTCTGCTTGGCTTCCATAGTGGTCATTTTGACAATTATGTGGCGTGGGGATCCTCTTCTCCGATCCTGTCTAAAGGGAGTTCTATAAGTTTCCTGGACCTGTGTATCGACCTCTTGCTCTATGTTTGGAAAATTTTCTGCTATTACTTCCTTGAAGAGATTGTTGATCCCTTTGGTTTCACTTTTTTTTCCCTCCTCTATTCCAATTATTCTTAGGTTAGCTCTCTTAAAATGGGCCCATATTTCTTCAATGTCAGATTCCTGCTGTCGGATATTTTTTTCTAGATTAGAAACTATGCATTCATTTTTGGAATGATCATCTTCTAAGAGCGAGATTCTGTTCTCCATGTGGTCTAATCGGTTGTTCATGCTTTGAATTGAGGCCTTTACTTCATTAATTGCATCCTTTATCTCTTTTTGGCTCTCTCTGAATTCTTTTCGAAACACCTCTATTATTTCTACAGTTATTTTCCTGATTTGATCTTCTAGAAATCTCTGAATTTCTGTCTTATCGGGTTCTGATGTTGTGGGGTTGTGGGCATTTATTGCTCCACTGTTATTCCTCTTTCCCATGATTTCGGATGTTTGTGCCTTCTCTGGGTTCTTCCCTTGGGTCACTATGACTTCGCTTAAGGTGCTCTGGATCTCGAGTCTGTAGTATCTCTGACCCCGCTACTCCTTTACTGGGTTGTATCACAGAGTCTCCGACCCAGGGAGTCAATTAGAGGCTGCTTTAGACTATGGGGGGTGCCAGGTTGCACATTCTCCTATGGTGTGATATCTCTGCCACCGCCACTCCCCCACTGGGTCAAGTCCCAGGGAGTACAGTACTGGGATTTCTCCTCTGTGGCCCGCAATTTGACTCACTGTTCTTGAGTACGCAGATGTAGCTGTACTGGACTCGGTGAATTCACTGCTGCTGCCGCCGGTGGCAATATGGCGCCGCTGCTACGCCCTCAGCCGTGAGGCTGGCGTATTTTTTCTTCTCTGGTTTTGAGTTCCACTCTGAGTCCCTGCAGCGTGTGCTGAGCTCAGCCACTGGGAGCTTTAGATGCTCCCTGCGCCGAAAGATCCCGCCTGGCTGTTCCGCAGCGGCTCACCTCGGCTTGCTGTAGCCGTCCAGTGAATTCGCCGCTGCCGCCGGCAGTATGGCGCTGCTTCCGCCTCCTCGGGCGTGAGGCCGGTGTATCTCCTCTGTGGCTCTGAGCTCTGTTCTCAGTCCGCTTTCTCTCTGGAGCCTGGTGATTTTTTTGTTTCTCTGGTGATGGTGTTTTCTGGCTTGAAAGGCGCTGATTTTGTGGTAATGGAGATTGGTTGTTAGCGGGGCTCTTAAGCCCCACTTTTCTCGGTCGCCATCTTCCCGAAAGTCTCCATACCATCACATTTCAAAGATTAAAAAATATTTCAAAACTTCCAAACAAAAATGTCAAATAACTTGAAAAGTCAAAAACTCAGACCGGTAACAACACTGCCCCATAACAGTCTATATGGCTGAACATGATGGTGCGTGCTTGTCGTCTTGGTACTGGGAGGCTGAGACGGAGGATCCCAGGTCCGCAACCAACCTCTGCTACTTAGTGAGACCCTGTTTCAAAATAAATAAAAAAATAGGGCTGGAGGTAGAATGCCCCTGGGTTCCGTCCCCAGTATTGGAGGTGGGGTGGGGACCACAAGTATAATAAGCAAGTCAGTGATGGAACAGAATCTCGAAGGTGCGAATCCAGGAAATGCACACATATGCCATGGATTTCAGGTAACAGTGCCAGAGGAAGGCCATTTTAAGCAGTGAGAGTTCCGTGCCCTGGAGCCAAGTTTGAGGAATCTCAAGATGGGCTTCCCAACCTAGAGAGCAGGGAGCTCCCTGGGGGCCACTGTGAACTTGGACCACAATTATCACTGACCAGGAGCAGGACAGAGGCGACAGTGAGGGTGGGGTAACGGCATCTGAACCTCACGTCCTGCTGTGGTAGCAATGATCTAAACAAAAGAATGGGAGAAGGTATTTGCAGCATAGAGATACAGGGATAATACCCTGAACACCTCTCTCTCTCTTTTTAATCTTAAAAAATAAAGGAAAAGAGATCCGAAATGTGATGTTGAATGAGGAAAAGAAACATTCACAAAATATACATATGTATGTATATCTCTATGAATGATACTTAAACAGATGAAAAAATGTTCATCCGTGCCCATAATTAGGGAAATACAAATTAAAAGTGCACCGAGGTACCACTTCTTACCTACCAGCTTGGCAGGAACTGCAGCGTACAGCGACACATTCTGTTGGTGAGGCTATGAAGAAACGGGCCCTCCCCTCCACTGCTAGTGGACGTGAGATGGGTCCACCTGTCCTAGAAGGCCTTGGGCGATGTCTACCAAGCCCACGTGTGCGTTCACCTCTGACAGCAGCCTGCTCCTCGGAACGTCCCTGAGGACATGCCCCACAGGAGTAGAGCATGCGCGCCATTATTGACTACGGCCTGTGTAGCGTTGCCGGCTGCTGGGGTGGCCTCAGCCTGCGCGGGGCGGGTGGCCGAATGGGTCGCGAGACAGCTGCACAGCGAGCTGCACTGCTGCTTGGCTTCGTGTGGTTTTGTTTCCTTTAAAAGATAAGAGAGAGACCATATCTATGACTCACTTGAAGTGATTTCCAGAATGCATTACTTAAAGAATAAAGCAAGTGCTGCTAGAGTGACCCCTCTAATAGGCTTCCTCATTTTGTAAAGGAGGAGGTTGAAAACATCTATTATCTGCTGGTTTGTAAAAGGGAAATGCACAGAAAGTATACAAAGAAAGTGGTAAGAAGGGGGTGGATGAGAGAGCCTGTCCGGGTGAGGGTGGGAGTAGTGCCAGGCAGACGCGTGCTGGGCGTGGGTGATTAAGTACGCCTTATGGTGTAGCCCTTGCTTTTGGTTTTTATTTTTATTATTTGGAGCAGAGGGACAGGTACTGCGGATTGAACCTGGGGGCGTTCTACCTCTGAGCTACACCCCTAGCACTTTTTATTTTGGAACAGGGTCTCACTAATTGCAGCAGACCTTGCTAAGTTGCTGAGGCTGACCACAAACCTGGGATTCTCCTGGCTTGGTCTCCAGCTACTGGGATTACAGATGTGTGCCACCATACCTGGCTAGTTCTCACTTCTAGACCATATTGGTGCTTCACATACTCAAAAATAAATAAATAACTTGGGTATCATGGCGCACACCTGTAATCCCATTCCTTGGGATGCTAAAACCAGAGGATTGCAGGTTCAAGGTCAGCCCTAACAACTTAGTGAGACCCTATTTCAAAATAAATAATAAAAAGGGCTGGGGATATAGCTCAGAGGTATAGTTGATCCCAGACTTCAATCCTCAGAACCTCCTTCCAAAAGAAAGTAGAGCAAATAATAAAATTGACAAACATGGGAGTTTTTTCCTTAAAAGAATGCAAACAGATAACAGAGCCTAAATGAACCTATCTCTACATGGATATAGAGATATATTTCAACTGACAACGTGTCCAGACTTTGGCAGCGTGGGGGGGGGGGTAGAGAACTAACCCTAGTTGCCTCTGAACGTGGCATTCTGACTGTAAGCCTTTACTAAGCACTATAACTGTGAGCTAATAGTAACTCTCAGCTGGCTGGCTGGTTTCACACAGTGGCTTGAATCAGTAGTTCTGAAAGTCCCTTATATGCGTCTGAGATTTGAGCACATACAGAGATAAATGGCAAATCATGGGAACCAGGTTTCTTTCTTGTAGAAAGGGAAGTCAAAGGCGTACGCCCTTGGCGCTGGATTGCAGTTGGAGGGTCAGTGTGGACTGATGGCTTTCACTCTGGGGACAGCCGTAGGAACGCGTATAGATGTCTACACAGCACGGACGCGCCCTGCTCCGTGTGCCGAGGAGACCCGGGAGCAGTGAGCACCCACCATCCACCTTTCTCGTGAACACGGATTCTTTGGAGAAATGGCTAAGTCCACAATCAGGGCGAGAAGAGTGAGACGAGCCAGGAGCATCTCTCTGTGCCAAGTGCGGTGGCGCCCCAGGAAGGATGGGGACAGACAGAACGCAGCGTGCTTTGAAGGGGCGTCCACCCAGGGCTCTTAGGCACCAAGATAAGTAGAGTAGTGGGCTGTAACACAGAGAATGCAGTGATAGTTGTGAGTCTATCCTGTATAAATAAATAACTGAGAGCCAGGAGTGGGGGCGCACGCTTGTAATCCCAGTACTCGGGAGGCTGAGACAGGAGGATCGATCATAGGTTCACGGCCAGCCTCAGCAACTTGTGAGGCCCTCCGCAACTTAGACTCCATGTCAAAAGAAAGAATTAAACAGGGCTGGGGATGTAGCTTAGGGGTTGAATGCCCCTGAGTTCGATTCCCAGTGCCACGAAAGAAGGAAGGGAAGGAGGGAGGGAGAGAGGGAGGGAGGGATTGAGAGGAAGCAGTGTAGTCTGCCTTGCTATGGGAAGGTGACTCCCCGTGGCCCCAGGGAGCTCAGGACCAAGCAAGACCAGGGGAAGCCGCGGGAAGGCCGTGAAGAGGGTCCTGGCCTCAGGACTTCTCTGGACCCACTCAGTTCTGAGGTTTCTTAAGCAAAATATGTGCCGTGCTGCTATCAAAATATGTATGCCAGAGCTGCCCCGCCTTCTCCTGGATCGTTAGTTCTAGATACAGCTTTCTCTCCACTGTGCACTAGAGCGGTCATTCCAGATCATTCTAAAGATCCTCTGCCGGCTCCTTGTTTGCAGGAGAAAGCCCCCATGGGGTGGCTCCCAGGGTCAGTGTACCCCGACCTGAGTTTACTGTTCCAAGCTCCCCTCCCCCTGCCTGGGGATTCCCGGTTCTTCCAGCGTTTCTTGGTCTGGGCACCACTGGCACTGGAATGGGACTATCCCTCTTTGTACAAAACCGGCCCCAGGGTATTGTGGAAGGGTTAGCATCCCTACCTCCAACCTGCTACGTTCCAGTAGCTCTCCTCACTTCTTGACACAAGCAAAAACGCTTCCTCGGTTCCAGAAGCTCTTAGGAGCCAAGCCTTCACATGAAGCTTCGCGGAGATCCCCAGGGGAGATGCCAGGACGCGCCAGTCAGCCCAGCGTCGGCCGTGGTCCACTTGTGTACAGCTTTGCCCGGCCCTTGGAACTGGCCGTGGGGACATCACAGAGAAGACACACGTTCTACATGCTTCACGAGTTCCACACGCCAGAGACCACATAGCTTATCGTCTTGGTCTTGTCGCTAGAACAGTGGGACCGATGAGCGGCCTCTCCTGTCCCTGGCAGCGTGCCGCAGGGTTCGTACGTGACCGAGTAGACCCGCTTCTCTCAACACCCGCTGCAGTCAGTAATGCGCAGCAAAAATGATGTGCTCTTCCTGAATCATAATCTTCCTCTCAGAGAGTTATTAACACAGAAACCCAAGCCGCTCCTGTATAGGGCTGTCCTGGTCCAGATTTATACACAGCAACAGAATCGCATTAGCCCGGATTTACACTGTATAGACAAGCGTGTAAATCATTGAGACCTTCCAGCGCCGAGGTAAATCTGGGCTGATCTTGCAAGCGTTTGTCTTGGTCTTGGGCTGCGTTCCTTAATCCCAGTCTACACAGTACAGTTTGCCTGTGGCTCCTCTGGTGGCCACACGTGTGCTGCGGTGAAGCGGCCGCTCGGTGGTGATGCAGGGGACACGCGCAGTCCGTTCTCTCGGCATTTGAATGAAAAGGGGGGTGGGAGTTTACACCAACGTGGCCGGTGCTGTTATTAGTTACATACGTTATATCCACTTGCATTTTTATTAAAATTAACTAAGCTAATTGTGCTGCGTGTAGTTACGGGAGCGGGGCTTAACGTTGTCATAATTAACCCAGCTCATAAGCGAATTGTAGTAAGCGCACAGGGTCTGGAGAGCCGGGCAGCCTGCTGTGAGTCCTTGCTCGGCCATTTCTAGCCGTGTGACAGAGGCGGCGGCCCTCCCTCAGAGGTGCCGTGCACACTGCCGGCTTGGGTCAGCCAGGCCACCGGCCGGCAGGGGGCGGTGTGGCGCAGTGGCCGGCGCTTTCCACTGGGCCCCGTCAAAGACCATGAAATGGCCTTGTTCTGTACTTCATAACCGTCAACTCCTGATCCCAACATTGGGAATGGAAGGGCAGTCCTTTGTCTCTGTGTAGAAAGTCTTTGTTTAAAAAATAAAAGTGGGCTCTTTTACCAAATATAGAATGAAAACACGTGTCTTCTTCCCCCGGTTTTGAGTTATATTTTAGTTACCGTTACCTGGAGCCGGGCATGGGAGCGCACACTATAATCCCAGTACTGGGGAGGCTGAGACAGGAGGATCGCAGGTTTGACAACAGCCACAGCAGTGTAGCAAAAGACTCAGCAACCCAGTGAGACCCTTTCAAAAAAAAAAGTTAAGAAAAAAATAAGTGCTGGGGATGTAGCTCAGAGATAGAACGCCCTTTGCTTCAATCCCCAGTACCTCAAAAAGGTTTTTTTACCTGCTGACGGTTCTTGTCATTTAATTAAAATGTTTAGTTGTGTTTGTTTGTTTGTTTGTTTGTTTGTTTGTTTTGGGTGGTACTAAGGATTGAACACAGATACATTCTATCTCCAAGCTATACTCCCAGCCCTTTTTTGCTTGCTTGCTGTTGCTGTTGTTGTTGTTGTTGTTGTTGCTGTTGTTGTTGTTGTTGTTGCTGTTGTTGTTGTTGTTGTTGTTGTTGTTGTTGTTGCTGTTGTTGTTGCTGTTGTTGTTGCTGTTGTTGTGTTGCTGCTGCTGCTGTTGTTGTTGTTGTTGTTGTTGCTGTTGTTGTTGCTGTTGTTGTTGTTGTTGTTGTTGTTGTTGTTGTTGTTGTTGTTGTTGTTGGAATAGGGGTCTTGCTAGGCTGCTGAGGGTCTCACTAGGTTTCTGAGACCAGCCTCAAACCTGCAAATCTCCTGTCTCAGCCTCCCAAGTGCTGGGATTACAGCCGTGCGCCACTGTGCCTGGTGACTGGAGGCAACTCCTTGACCAACTGTGACTCGTGCTTGCCGTACAGCGCACCCATATTTCTCTGGCCCTTTCCATTCCACAGATGTGTGGGGCCAGCCACAGGATTTTGGAGTCAGGTCTTTGCTGGCACCTGGCTGGATGAAGGCTCGCAGCATTAGATACCGTGGGCTCGGCTCTCCTCCTCCTTGCTGGCCGTGCCTTCTGTCTCCTTTCCACAACTCTGATGTGTCCCGGGCTCAGTTCTTCCTCCCTCTTACACGACCACAGACTTGCTGATGACGCCAGTTCACATCCTTAGCCCATCGCCCCTCCCAGACTTCAGCCCCACATCTGTGGACAGCACCACTGCGCTTCCAGGCCGGCCGCCCCAGCCAGTGCTCCTCCAGCTGCCCAGCCCAGACCCCTTGGAGTCGCCCTGGCCTCTTCTCTCCTGTACTGCCCAGTCGGTCCACTCTGTTTCCACCTGCTCCACCGCCGTCCTCTCTCGCCCGGTCTGGAAGCATCCTCCCCCGGCCCTGCCTCTGCCCTGGCGCCGTCGAGATCCAGCACTCTGCAGGCCACCCTGACCGTGATCTCTACGCCCCGCCTGGCCCTTCCCCTGTCCTTGGTTCTGCTGGGCGTGGCTTCCAAGGGGGCAGTGGCCGCCGGGACTGCTGAGTGCACTGTTTTGCAGTGGGATCTCCGGCAGCCCTTGGTGGCGGGTACTGTGCAGGAGTAAAAGTACTTGCGCCAGCCCCCAGCAAGCGGCCAGCAAAGCTGAGGGTCAGCGCTGCTCGGTCTGACTTAAAGTGCGTGCGCATTCTGCCGCCCCACGGCCCCTCATTTCTGGGTGCTCCTGAACACTACCAAGTTTCAAAGAACTTTACTGTGTCTTTGAAGCCTCACCATCCGGATTTCGCTCATCGTCGTCAAATACTTGCCACAGAAGATAAAAGCTGCTGGTCTCTACCCTTCGCTCTCGGGCTTGTGCGCAGCCCCCTCGCCTGGAAACCTCCCCAGCGACACGTAACTCTGTCCACGCCCTCCTCGTCCCTTGTGAGGACCGCGCCTTGGCACAAGGGCTCTGAGGCGCCATGGGAGGAATGGTGAAGACAGCTGTGGAGGAGTCCCTCGAGGAAGCTCCTTCATGGCTGCCGTTTAATTCAGCAAAAGCTGCCTGGCTGCGGCCCCGCGTGCGACCCCGTGCCAGCGATTCAGAGAACCCCTGGGCTGCCCTGGGTGCCGGTTAGTGTTCTCAGCTTTGGGAGGGGAACCTCGGCCTCGAGCCTGCTAGGCCAGCGCCCTCCAGCCTGTGGGCGCTGGTTAGAGCAACAGTCTTGCTCCAGAGCTCCTGGGGTAGAAAGGGTTTGGTGTGTCCCATTCGGATGGAGTTGAGCCAGGGCCCATACCTTGGAAAAGAACCCCACTGCGCCCGGGGAAGTGCAGACCCCAAAGAGATATCACAGCCAGACTGCTGGAGAAACGGTGAGATTGTACTGAGCCGCCAGAAGGGCCTTCCAAGCGGAGAGAAATCAAAATGGATGCTGAGCTTTGCTTTGGGTCCGAGAAGAGCACCCCCCTACCACCATGAACGTTCTTTTGGTAATTACCGCCACTTCATGTGCCTCCAGGTACCGCGACTCTCTTTGGCCATTTGATATATACCTACTCGTTTGATTCTTGCACCAGCCCAACAGAAGACGGTGTCACCATTTGCTAGATGGGAAAACCCAGAGTGAGAAGGGTCCAGCGCATTCTGTGTTAAAGCTGGAATCTGAAGCAAGACCCACAAAACGCCAAAGCCTGGGTCTGTTTGTTACTCTCTGCCGCTCTCTGGGAAAAGGTGGCGTGGATTGAAAGAAACCGAGAAGAAGCTCCCACCACACGTAGGTGACTGGGGAGACGCGCTGGAAAGAGCGGAGCCTCTCCTTTTTCCTTCCTTTTTTTTTTTTTTTTTTTTTTCTTTTTTGAGCTTTTTAAAAGAAGAAGGATTTTGATACAATTTAATTTTGGTAGGAAATGCTTTCCAAAAATACTGCAGACGTCCCCGGTTCTGTTTCCCTCTTCCACCCAGGCTGTCGCGGATGATTGTTTTGTGGATAAATGTAGTGCGCGGTTGGGACTCACACGTAGATTGTACCTGCCCTCAAAGGGAGAGAAGGTTTTATGGTTTCCATTCATTCTCATTAAAATCAGAACATTTGCATCTTAACTTTTACATCTTGTTCCAGGAATTTTAAGCAGTCTGATTGTATGGAAGTGGGTCGTATTAATTGCAAATGGCTCGACATCTGCTCGCTAACATGGAAGGATTTTTTAGCCGTTTTGTTTTTCTATATGATCTCGCAGAGTGATTGAGTGAGCTCCCGGTGGTGCTGCACGAGGCTGGGCTTTCCAGAGACCTAGGATGTTCCCCTAAAAACAAATGGAAGAGGGGATCTTTGAAAGTTCTTGAGCTGGGAGCAATTAAGCAGCTTAGAGTTGCTGGATTTTTACCCACAGTCTGTCAGGGAGCCGTCTCCTGTCCTGAGCCTCGGTTGGTCTGTTGCCCAGGGGCCTGGGGTTCTGGACCCTGGCGTGGGAGGGGAGCCAGTGAGGTCAGGTGTAGTAGGAGACAGAAAATAGGGTCCAGGCTGCCGGCGGCTGGTTGAACAAGCAAGTTGTTTCTCCCCTGACACTAACATGACAGTGGTCCCCAAAGCGGGTCTCTTGAGACACTCCTTCCTCGAGTGTCGGCATGCACGCCAGGTTAGGAAGCACTCTGGTTAAACAGAGAAGCCGGCTCCTCAGCTCCTCAGTGGCAGTCCTTTCCAGAGCTCCTGATGGGCCTTCCGCAAACTGAATCTTTTAAGAGGAAAACCTGTTTAGCCGGTTTCCCGGGTATATTTGACCACAGATGCCTTTTCACAAAGTGCGCTCTGGGAAGTGTTGTCATGGAGAACTTTGCAAATCCTCCACCTCAAGTCGAGTACTCAGCCAGGGGCGACGGTGGTGCACACACTTGTGATCACAGGACTCGGGAGCTCGAGACAGGAGGGTCCCGGGCTTGCCGCCAGCTTCAGTAACATAGTGCAGTCCTCCGCCACTTAGTGAGACCCTGTTTGAGGATTAAAAGACAAATAAATAATAGCTGTGTGTGGTGATGCACGCTTATAATCCCAGCATGTGGGAGGCTGAGACAGAAGGATCGCCGTTCGAGGACAGCCTCAGCTGCTTAGTGAGGCTCTTTGCAACTCAGCAAGACCCTGTTTCAAAATAAAGAATAAAAAACAGGTGGGGGTGTAGATCGGAGGTAGAATGCCCCTGAGTTCCATCCCCAGTACCAATAAATAAATAAATAAATAAATAAATAAATATTTTAAATGAGGCTGAGGATGTAGCTCAGAGGTAGAATGTCCCCAGGTTTCATCCTCAGTACCCCTCCCCCCAACACACACAGAACTCAAACATCTAATCTCTCCCTAGACTTTCCAAGACCTGGCTTTATCTGAAGTGCCAGCTCCAAGCCAGTGGCGCAGCTGGCTCAGTCTGGAGCCAGGGGAAGTGGAGGCCTCCCACACACGTGTGCCTGTTTAACAGAGGGGCCCGTGATAAGACGATTAGCAGCGCCAGTCAGAGGAGGACCAAGAGAATCCACAGAGACCATGGGCAGTGGTCTAGGATGAGCGCCATTTTCCCTATGGCGGGTTCCTAACCCTGACGCAGCACCCTCTGCCCAGCATTTGGAGAAAGGATACATGGTTAGGTGCACTGAGGTCTTCGCTGAGAGATTGTGTCCAGTGTTGATATTCCATCCTCTCCCACTGCAAGTTAGTTTCGGAATGTATATAGGCTTTCACACCTTCTAGAATCAAAGGTCAAAACATGAGAGCTTTTCTTTTCTTGCAAATAACAGATGTCCTTTTCATGCGGAAATATCTACTGCCTTGGCCAAGCAAATGTTCCTGGGCGTTATCATTCTAGGAGTGGGAAGGGAGTGGAATCGACTGATCCAAACCCTTACTGTGTCTCTCTGGGAACCAGGGACAGAAAGCGGACAAACGTGCAGGGCGCCGTCTGCCTCCGTGGCCTGGGGCAAAGCGAGTTGGCTCACAGGTGGGCGAGGCGGCGGCGTGGCCCTGCACCCCGACTTCGGCAGCTCCCGGCTGCTGAAGAGCTGCATTGTGCTGCCCAGCTCCTCCAGCTGCACCGCGGCCCTGTTCCGCGTGGTCCCCTCCTCCAGCCGACCGTGGCTGGTCACCCGCAGGAAGGACTTGCTCACCCCCAGTACGGGGAAATCATTTAGCGCACTCAATTCGGTTGACTCTTTATTGGTGCACTATTGCAATTAAGTTAGATTAATGAAAGGTAAATTCCAGTCTATACATGAAAAAAAAAATCTCTTGTAAAGATCCTAATTAGGATGTGTGTTTATTTAGCCTCGCATGGTTTAATTGCATCCCGTCTTGCTATTTACAAACAGGCATCATTAAAGAATAATGAGTGTGTGAAGAACATTAATGCTAGCAGCAGATGAGGTACCGGGGGCGGGCTGAGGGGGTGGACGGGGACTCGCCGATTTGTACTATTTTCAAATGAAGGAGAATGCAGAGGACCCTCTAAAGCAGCTGGAGAGGGCAGGGCAGGCATTGGTGACGTGTAGACGGCGAGCAGCTCTCGCGCGGCCGGCTCGTGACCCTGCCCGGTGCTTAGGTGGCAGCTCTCCACTGAGACCTGCCTCGCAAGACAGCTGCACTTAAATCCGCGAGGATTCCCCGGGCTGCTGAAAACACCTGCAAAGTGAAGGACTTTCCTCGCTCAACTCCGGGGCCTTCCGCAGTCATAAAAAATAATAATAATGAAGCGCAAGATAAATTGAGAAATAGGCTTATGATATTTCACGGGCCCCCTGACATCGCATCCCACTTTTGCATGACGAGCTGTCCCTCGCGGTCGCAAGGCAGTGGCGCCCCTGTAGGAGGTGCTTCCCCATCTGTAGTCTGTTCCAGCCCGATTGGGGGAGAGAAGCCGAGATCCAAGGAGAGCGCAGTGAAGCAGGAGAAGGGACTCAGAAGACTCCAGGAATAACACACATTCCATCACTTGTGGCAGGGTTCTCTCACGGTGTGAAGTCAAGTTTTCCAGGCTGCTGGTAAATGCATGCTTAGTATGCACAGATTCCTGGGTTCAGTGCCAAGTGCCAAAATATAATAAAAATAACAATAAAATTCCCCCATTAGTCAAGTGAAACGGACCTATAGAAATGGTAAATCTAAGAACTTTCCTTCCAGTGCTGGAGGTCCGATGCTCATAGAAATAAACAAGGACCTGCCGGTGCCTCGGTTTCCTCTGGCGTCGTGGTGCCATTGCAGAGGGTCCTGTAACTGCATTCTGTACAGCTGCAGACGGCTAGTATCCAAGCTCTATTGAAGCCTTAGATTCTCTAGGGAGTCCTGGGTAAGCTGACGTCCAGGGTTTAATTTATTTAAAATCAGGTTATAAGAATTCAGTTTCCAGTGCATGTTATGTTTTTCATCAAACAAATTCAGTTTATTTTTACGCTACCCTAAATAGAAACAAACAGAAAAGAGGTTTCAGGACGCTACCTACCAATGGACCTAAGGACACGGGTAGCGTGTTATCCCACGCACAATAGCCCAGGCAGGGCTGCGCACATGTTTCTTCAGCTAGCAGAACTGTGGGGCATATTTTTCCATTCATATTAATTGGATTTTAAAGTGACCTTGTCCATGTATTGATTTGAATTAAAATTTCCTACATCAAGGTCAAGTTGGCATACATCCTACAGACGAAATATTAAAAAGCCACGTGCCGCCTAACCGGGTATCGACAGCAGAAAGGGAGGTTTAACAGGGCCAAGTTTGCCCCCAAGGGCACCGTGGCACCGTTCTAACGCAAGTGGCAGGTCCGCGGGGACCATCTTCACCTGGTCCTGAGTCTGCCTCATCCGCGGGCAGCTCCTGTCCAGCCCCACGGGCCCGCCTCTTCCCAGGAAGAGCATCTGAGAACCTCTGACACTCTTCCTGTGCCGCGCAGGTGTGCGGGCCGGCCTGCGGGAGAGGGGCTGTTGGGACTGCCCCCTGGAGCCAGACCTCAGCGTGAGGCCGGGTCTCTGAACTGCACGCTCGACATCTCCTCACTTAGTTCTTTCAAAGCTGCCCAAACTTAGTAAAAGCAGGAAGCCATTTTTGCTCCTCTTTCCTCCTTCCTCAAGGCAAATTCATTTTCTGGCGCTCAGGCCAGAAACCCATACGCTTCGGAGCAGCCAGCGGGTGTTTTTGAAAAGGCCGTGTTGGGCATGCCGTTGCTCCGCTCAGCCCTGAAGTGGCTTCTACCATCACCCAGACAGTGCCTCAGAGGCTCCCCTACCAGCCGGCCCCGCGAGCCCACCCTGCCCCTGCCGCCTCTGCCCCGCAAGCCCACGCTTTTGCTCCTCTCGGCAGAGCCATCCCCACTCAGCTCCAACCCACTCCCCCGGCCGTACCGAGAGGGGTCCAACTCCCTCCCCCGGCGTGCCTGTCTTCAGCCCGTACCAAGGCCGTAATCGTTGCCCACCACCTGGCGCCTCCAAGAGCGCCCGGGCGGGAGAGCCGCTGATGCCCGGTCTCCAGTCCCCCAGCGGCGCGTGGCGCGTGGCGGGTGCTTGATAAATCTTTAAGCGAATGAATGACCAAATGCGTAAATGAACGATCCCATCACCCGGTACTACTGACCTCTCCTTGGCCGTCCCCTCCCGTGCATTTCCCTCGGAACTCCACAACCTCCTCCTTTTCCTCCCTGCTGCCCGGCTCCTGCACTGGGCCCTTAGCTCCATGGAGGTTTTTTCATTTCTCTCTCGGAGTGCCTAAGGACTGGCCTGCACATAGGATGTACTTCGCAGATACTCGTTAGGTTGATGGAAGGAAGGATCTGGGGGGCAGGGCCTGCACCCCGAGGCAGCTCCAGATAGATTCTCACGTGCACGGCCTGTCTCCCCTTCCTTGGCCCCCGTCCTTGTTCCCTTCCCTCTCCTGAATGGCTTCGTTCTTAGTGCTACTGTTATCCCTATACCAGCTACTCCATGTTTTCCTGCCCAAATTCTAGAAAGAGACCTGACCAGGATGGGGCACTGCTCCCCCCAAGCCACTATGTGGCCGCCCTTGGTCCCGGTTCCTCTGGGGCAGCTTCATCGCTGCCGCGCTTGGCGTTTTCACAATCTTATCCAGGCGTGGCGGCGCACACCTGTAATCCCAGTGCTTGGGAGGCTGAGACAGGAGGATCATAGGTTCGAGGACAGCTTCAGCAAGTAGTGAGACTCTCATCAACCCAGGGAGACCCTGTTTCCAAATAAGAAATAAAATCGGGCTGGGGGTGTGGCTTGTAGGTAGAATGCCTCTGGGTTCAGTCC
This sequence comes from Muscardinus avellanarius, assembly GCF_963383645.1. Lineage (NCBI taxonomy): Eukaryota > Metazoa > Chordata > Mammalia > Rodentia > Gliridae > Muscardinus > Muscardinus avellanarius. The sequence continues at coordinate 5,206,745 of NC_137799.1, forward strand.
TCAGCACCGCAAAAACAACAAAACCAGGCAGCTTCTCGTCTCCTTGACAGAAGAGCTTTGGGGAAAGGATGCTGTGATTTTTGCAGACATTGGCTTTAGTGCTACACTTTCCTCTTTCCCTTGAAGGGCTGTATGTATTTATTTGAATGTATGCTCTGTTCGTTAAAATGAGCTAATTTTATTTTGGCAGCTGTTGGGGGGAGGAGGGATCGTAGCCCTGCGGGGAGCCGGGATTAGGAAAGACGGTTTCCTGCTCTCTTTTCCCCTCTTTATATTGTCTGTGAATCTTTGTTGTTGAGCAGGAGTCAAAGAGAGATAAGATTGTAAAAATGTTTGTAGTAGAAAATGGGAAATCGATTCATAACCCTTCCTTGTCCTGAAACTTGGCAAACGGACGAGTCGGCTGTGACGGAACTCCCTGCTCTCGGGCACTTTGGAACATAGAAGAGAAAACCCAGTCCAGGGAAACACAAGTACCCAATTGCCAACATGGACGGCTCATTGGCAGATGACTGCAGCTGTCAGTGGAACAAGTAGCCTAGTAATAAGCCTTGCAGGCAGGGCGTTCATAATTAGTTCAATAATGGCAACGGTGAGTTCAGCCTTGGTGCCATGCGGCGCCCGCCCCTCGTGCCAGTCGGGACGCCGTTGGACTCTTAGCAGCAGTGTGCAGCCCTTCCACGCTGGACACGAGGCAGCCAAAGCCCAGTGGCCAGGCCCCGCGGCCCTGGAGAAGGCGGAGGAGAAGCTCGGCTTGGATATCTGGCTCTGAAGCCTGGGCCCCCCTGCAGGACCCCGCTGAGCCCCGGCCATGGCCGTGGGCTCACAGGGACAGCGTTCCCTCAGCCTCCTCAGGTGAGGACGCCAGGGCTCAGCTTGCAGGGGCGGAACCCAGATCCAGACCACCAGCGCTCCTCCCGAGGCTATGGCAGTGACTTGGCCCTCTCACCGCGCAGGCAGGTTGTGTAGACATGGAGACAGAGGAACCTCGAGTCAGCTTAGGCGCCCCGTTTTTCCTGAGCCCGTGGAGTTTACATGCTGGCGCTGTTCGGGCTTCCTGTCTGGCGAGTCCCCGGCATCGCTCCCCAGGGCCGCTCCCCTCCCTGTGTCGCAGAGCACAGGTGAGTTGCATTTTACCATCGGAGGCGCACCCAGCCCCTACTGAGCGAAAGGCGGGCCCTTGGTTTTGTCTGCAGCCACCCCTATGTGCCCTCGGGGCTTCCCACACGGGTGCCCTCGGGGCTTCCCACACGCCGTCCCTCTGTCCCTTGCCCTCGTTGTCCTGCCCTGCAGTCCGCAGCCTCCCCCAGCACCCGGTCGACAGCAGGGCGCGGCCTCTCAGCACAGGTCTGTGTCAGCTTGCCCTTGACTCAGCTCACACTTTCCCAGAAAGAAGCAACAGCTCCCATGCCCCACACACACGCATTGGGGCCCCTGGCCCTCGCTACCGCAGCACCCGAGCTGCCTCTCAGGGGCCAGCTCGCCGGCAGGCCTCGCCTCGCTGCCCGTGCGTAACACCTGTGCAGAATCCAGAGCGCCCGCTTCTTCCAAAAGCACTAAAATTAGATGACGCAGGTATTTTATTAGCATCTTGGGCCAGGGACAGGAGCGTGTGCGTGCAGCCGTTGGTGAGGGAAGCCAGGAGTCCTGCAGAGCAGGCTTTCGAGCCGCTGAGCAGAGTGCCAGAGAAGATTGCTGGGTGGCCAGAGGATTGGATGACCCGGGCTTCGTGGTCACCATTGCTGTGTGCAGAGCCGTGGGGCCAGGCAGGAGATGCAGAAACAGCAAGAGGTGGCTTCTGGCCCTGCCTGGGGCCCGAGTCTTGGGCGACTTCGGCTTCCTTTCATTAAGAGGCTGAGGCAGAAGGATCACAGGTTCAGAGTCAGCATCAGCAACTTAGCAAGGCTCTCAGCAGCCTAGTGAGAGCCTGTTTCCAAATGAGAAATAAAACAGAGGTGAGGGCATCAGAGGAGAGCGTCTCACCCTGCTGCGAGTGCCTGGTCTCGTCCTGGAGGAAAGGCGGAGCCGCGTCATTTGGGAGAAGACCCCGGAGTCAGCTGGAAGCCTGTGGGGCCCTGAGCACTTTTCCCAGGCCACGTCTAAGGACATCTGTGGCAAGAGTGTCTGCGAAACGCATTCGAGGACCACGAGCCTGTAGAGCCACCTCTCCTGAGCCCAGCCCTGTCAGCGCAGCGCCCTGCTCCCTGGACCCCAAGTCGTTTCGTGCTGTGTGCTCTGGGCATCCGCCACTCGGCTCAGACACGTCAGGTGCCCCACCAAGGTCGGGGCTGTCTGATACTCCCAGCTTCCTCAGCCCTCGGTTTGTCCCTTTAAAGTGGGAGCCTTGGCCGGGCGTGGTGGCGCGCGCTTGTCATCCCTGCACTTAGGAGGCTGAGACAGGAGGATCGCTCAGGTTCGAAGCCAGCCTCAGCTACTGAGTGAGGCTCTCAGCAACTTAGACCCTGTTCCCAAATAAAACATAAAATATGTCTGGGAGTATAGCCCGGAGGTAGAAAAGCCCCTGGGTTCTGTCCCCAATACCACAAAAAATATCAATAAAATAAAAAATAAAGTGGGAGCGTTGATCCAGGCATGGTGGGACATGCCTGTAATCCCAGTACTCGGGAGGCCGAGACAGAAGGATCGAAGATTTAAGGCCAGCCTCAGCAACTTAGCAAGACCCTGTTTCAAAATAAAAAGGACAGGGAGTACAGCTCAGGGGTAGAATGCCCCTGGGTTCAACCCTAGCACCAAATTTAAAAAAGGGGGAGAGAGGAAGAAAATGGGTTTTTAAGTCCTTTGCAGTAGCAGGGGGTGTGGCTCGGTGGAAGAACACCGGCCTAGCATGCATGAGGCCCTGGCTTCAGTCCCCAGCACTGCAAAAAAGATCCTTTGCGCCGCCTCAGTTATATGATTCCCTGAATCCGTGTCCCGGCCCCGTCTACTCGGAGTTCATAGAAACGCTTTTTTATTCAGTAAATAAATGCTTGGTGGGATCATTCACTGTATCCTTCCCTCTTTAGAATTAGTACAAAGAAGCAGGTCTTAATGGTGTACTAAGGAAGCACGGCTCCTCGCCCTCCTGGTGGCTGCCTGCCTTCCCTCCTTTTTCTCTTGCACCCCCCCCTTTACTTTTATAGCTTTGCTATGAAAAACACTACAAGTCACAGCAGTCCCATTAACAGTATCTATACACCAGACTTCTTTGACCTTGCTATGTGGAAAATAGCATTCATGGGTGGCTTTATAGAAGTAGTTGGCTAATTCTTTTTAATAACACATCCCTTCCCCGAATCAGGCCCAGACACGCAGCCGCTGTCTGGACGGCGAATCCTGTCCCCGTCAGCTCCTGCACTCGTGCTCTGCCAGGACGGGCGTGCCCCTGGGGCCCGGGGGCCTCGGCATTTGGCCAGCACCCCTCCCCTGAGTCCTGTCACAGGCACTGCTGCAAAGCACCCTGGCCCCCTGGCCCCAGAGGAATCGGGTGTACGTGGTTTGCTTCTGCACCTGCTGAGGGGCGGCCTCCCAGTGCGGATGGCATCTGAGCCGTCAGGGTTGTTGGGCTTTTGTTGGTGGCAGAGCTGAAGGCAATACGTTTTTGTTACCCACAGCTTCCCTCTCTTTCCTGTCTTGTGGTATGCTGGCCACTTAAGAGGAAGACCACCCGGAGAAGTTAGAGCACAGGGCAGCTAGCCCTGGCCGGGGCTGCCCGCGACGGCACTTCCAGACACTCGCTGAAGGGTGGTCCCGCTCAGGACGCCCGAGCGCTCGCTGGGATGCCGTGCCGCCCGAGCGCTCGCTGGGACCCGCCGCTGCAGAAGAGGAAACGCGCGGCTCTGGATGGAGAAGCGTTACCTTGGCAACTGCAAGCGCGCTTCATTACCAGATGGCATTAGCTTTTATCTGTGGCATCCCAGAGCAGTCGCCAAGAACCGACCCGTAGCCCCTGTCAGTGGGCGTCTTGCCTCTGACCGCGCAGCGCTGGCTAGTTTGTGCAAAGATGTCCACTGGCCCATCTGTGCGGAGTTGTGCTAGCCGTCCATCAGAAGCCCAAGGTCGCTACAACCTGGCACATCCTGATCTGCTAGAAACGCGTGCGTCCAGGTACGCGAGGATCCGGCTCGCTGTGGGGTGACGCTGGAGATGGCGAGGACGTTGCAGAGTGCGCTGAGCTCGTGACGGCGCCGCGGGGGGCTGCTGCCACAGCACACGGCACCCGCCCGAGGCCGAGCTGGACCCCACCTCTGACCTGCACCAAGCGGTGGTCTCTGCAGCAGGCGCTGGTCGGCTGGGCCAAGGGCAGCTCCGCTTCTGCCCTGCACTGCCGACCTGCCAGCTCTCAGACTCCTCCTGTTCATCACCCCACGGTGTCCATCCTTTGAGGCCCGCTCGGCACCGCTTCCCTGGGGCAGCAGGAGGGAAGAGGGTCTCGAGCGGCCAGTGCTGCGTGGTGGCCGCAGGAGCGCTGGATCCAGCCGCGACGCTGACTGGCTTCAGATCATCCCACCCCAGCCACGTCCCAACAAGGGTTCAGTCTGAGGAAGCCCAGCTGCTGCCAGCACTTGGCTGGGCCAAGCCCTGTGCCATGCCCTGCGTCAGGGCCTCACTCAGAGATGGAGGGAGCACTCCATCTCAGCTCGGTCCTCCCAGCCAGCGTCTCCATTTCAGCTGCGAGCACATGGCATTCGCAGCAGGCGGAGGACTGGCCAAGCTTCCAGCGGCAGAGCCGAGACCCGAGCCTGGCGTGCCCGATCCCAAAGCCCCCAGAGCTGTGGTCAGTGTCCACACGGCCACGCCGGACCCTCCGCAAGCCACAGCTCTGTGCCCTCCAGCTGAGATGCACACCAGCCTCCTTTCTGGCTTTGTAAAAGATAAAGATTGACAAACCTCAGAGAGCTTCCTGGATTTGAAAGACAGCAAAAAAAGCCGGGCGTGGAGGCGCACGCTTGTAATCCCCGCGCTTGGGAGGCTGAGACGGGAGGATAGCACAGGTTCGAAGCCAGCCTCAGCTACTTAGTGAGGCTCTCAGCTACTTAGTGAGACCCTGTTTCCAAATAAAATAGAAAATAGGTCTGGAAGTATAGCCCGGAGGTAGAAAGCCTCTGGGTTCCACTCCCAGTACCACCAAAAAAAAAAAACAGACAGCAAAAGTCAGCTGGTGCAGGACTTCAAGCGCTGACTGTCCACTACTGCTGTGGCCCCAAGAGTGGTCTTGTCGAAAAAATCAAACCGGGATCTTATCTAATTACCGATTTGTGGGAAGCACGGTGTCAGGAGGAACGTGTAAGCGCACCGGGGGTGCCGTCAGCAGAATCCAGACCACGGGAACTCCGGAAAAGAACCCCGTCTCCAGCCAGCGAAAGGCGTGGCTGTCGCTTACAAGAGACTTTGAGGCGTGTCAACCATGGACCATATTTAGATACTGAGAGAGGCCAAAAACCTGTTTAAAGTGGCACTTCTGAGCCCGCTGGGGACGTGAGCTCACGCGGGACCGGGTGTTTGATGGCGTTGGAGAAGTACTGGTGTGCAGGCGCGGGCTGGCGTCGCACTTACGCGTTTTGCTTTCAGAGCCCTTGTCTTTTGAAGAGAGAATGGCCGCCATGCTTGTTACTTGTTTTGAAACAACAGGGAGGGGAAAGCACGTGGAGGTGGCTGAGTTGGCCCAGAGTCAACACATGCTGCGGCCGGGGGACCTGGGTCCTTCCTACATCACTAACTCTTGCATATGGCTTTGAACCTTCCCTACAGAAACGCCTTTTCAAACCAAGTTGATATTGGGGGGTGTTAGATTTTGTTTTGTTTTGACTGAGTAGCTTCCGTGGCAGCAAGAACGGGGTAGAATAGAGTGGAATAGGTGCGCTCAGACCTTTCTGGTTGCGTTTGGCAGATTGCATTAAAAACCTTAGAGCCGGGCACGGTGGCACACCTTTGTAATCCCGGTACTTGGGAGGCTGAGACAGGAGGATCACAGGTTCACGGCCAGCCTCAGCTAGTAGTGAGGCCCATCAACCTAGTGAGACCCTGTTTGAAAATAAAAATAAAATAGGGCTGGGGTGTCGCTCAGATGTAGAATGCTCCTGGGTTCAAACCCCAGTGTCACACACACACAAAAATGAAATCGTAGTGTATCTCCTCACTAGAATGCCACGCAGCGTCCAGCACTAAGACTACAGGGTGTCATGGAACAATGCTCATGACCTCATTTTAAGTAAAAGTTTCATTTGGAGTTATACATGTTGAGCCGGGCTGGCGCACGCTTGTGATCCCAGTACTTGGGAGGCTGAGGCAGGAGGATCAGGGTTCCTGGCCAGCCTCAGCTACTGAGTGAGGCCCTCCACAACTTCGTGAGAGCCTGTTTCAAAATAAAGAATAAAAAAACGAGCTGGGAGTGTAAGTTGGAGATCGAATGCCCCTGAGTTCCAACCCCAGCACTACAAAAAAAAAGGAAATTATATGTTACATATTTCGTATTTGATATGAAAGTATATATTGTTACCATGTTAGAAATTCAAAACCCATAAATCTTGGGTAGTAAAATATTTAAAGGGATTAAAGGAAATAGGGATTATCTTTAGATGGAAAGACTATGAACAGTTTATTTTCTTTTTTCTCCAATTTTATATATTTGCATAATATTTAACTTTTTACCACTGAGCTGTACTCCCTGTTTTGTTTTGTTTTGTTTTACTTTGAATCAAGGTCTTACTAAGTTACGGAGGCTGGCCTTGAACCTGCCATCCTCCTGCCTCAGCCTCCCAAGTACTGAGATTACAGGCAGGTGCCACTGCACCCAAATCAAAATTAACTTTTAAAATAACAACCAAAAAATTTTAAATATATAATTTCTGATGTGTTTAGTGCATTTCTGAAATCCATCTTAAGAAATTACTAAGGCGGTATATCCGCTCATTAAAGTCAGCTAGGTTTTGGTGTTTTGAGGAAGCAGTCGGTTAGCTATCTGTACTTCTCAGCCAAGAGAGTGCAGGTGAAAGCAGTGGCCCTTTAAGCCAGGCGTGGTGCTGCACACTTGTAATCCCAGCATTTGGGAGGCTAAGACAGGAGGATCATGGTTCAAGGCTAGTCTCAGCTATTTAGGTGAGGCCCTTTGCAACTCAGTGAGACTCTGTTTCAAAATAAAGAATAAAATATAGGGCTGGGGGTATAGCTCAGAGGTAGAATGCCCCTGGGTTCCATCCCCAGCACCACAAAAGAAAACACAGTGGCCCTTTTGCAGGAGTCAGCTGGACCTACCTCCACCATAGCCTGGGGAGAGGGTATTGATTGCCGAGCTTGTAATTACAAAACTATGACTCGATGCACTCCTCCTCTCCCTCCTTCCCTTACAGCGGGCCACCGTTGACTAAAGACAGAGTTGCTGACCCTACCTTTGTGGTTTATTGGCATCTCGAGTAGTGATTCTCAGTTACACAAAAAAAAGACCCACTGAATGTTAGAATATTTACAAGCACAGAAATAAGATGCGTTTATTGGTACTGCCTTCCACATAAGCAAATGTGTCATATCTTCTTCTCAACTCTGTTTATCTTCTGTCCTGGTTTAGGCACACAAAAATAGAGGCATCACCCAGCACTTAAAATTATTGTTGGAGGGCCTGGTGTGGTGGTGCACACCTGGAATTCCCAGTACTTGGGAGGCTGAGACAGAAGGATTGCAGTCTCAAGTCAGCCTCAGCTAAGTAGCGAGGCTCTCAGCAACCTAGCATGATCCTATGTCTAAATAAAAATAAAATAGGACTGGGGTGTAACTCAGAGATAGGATGCCCCTAGGTTCAATGCCCTGCACACGCACACACACACACACACACAATTATTGAAAGAAGTCTCAGGATGTGGCTCAGTGGTGGGGCACTTGCCTAACATATGTGAGGCCTTGGGTTTCGTCCCCAGCACTGAGAAAAAGAATACACACACACACACACACACACACACACACACACTCTCTTAGAGAGCGCGCATAAGAGCGAGTGCCGGGCGTAGTGCACACTTATAATCCCAGCATTCGGGAGGCTGAGACCGGAGGATTATGGTTCACGAACAGCTTCAACTACTTAGCAAGGCCCTTTGTAACTCAGTGAAACCCTTTTTCAAAAATAAAAGACTAAAAAATAGGGCTGAGGGTATAGCTGGGAGGTAGGATGCCCCCGGGTTCCATCCCCAGTATTGCAAAAAATCAAAAAAAAAAATTGAAGGAACCAGATGTAGGGGTGTTCACTGGCGCACAGGCCTACTTAAGAAGGACATAATCCAGGGGCACAACCAGTTGTAAAACTGAGGGACAGGGAGGAGATGAAGGGTGGTAGGAGGGCATCTCTGGAGGCCCCATTGGCAGCTGGAGGGTGGCACGGTGAGGCGTTCACCTGTGCGGGCAGTGGGACGGGCCTCCTAGTGTGCCCAGGGGAGCGACCCAGGCCAGAGCCCGGGCTGGGTTCTGGGCCGGCCTTCCTCCGGGGTCTCATCTGGGAACTGAGAAAAGGAGCCTTAGTGGAGTATCAGAAGAGCTTTCTGTGCCCCAAAAGAAAGGGCTTTCTATTCTTGGTGCCAGCCTGTCCCTCGGGCTCGGCAGGCTCCTTTTCCCCGGCATGTAGGGAACTGCAGTTTTTTTTTTTAGTTTTTTGTTTTTTTTAATCTATAATGCATGCTTGGGTTCTAAGAGAATAAAAGCACTTAAATGTATTTCCAGGATCATGTTTCTTTTCTGGAGGTAAAATTGACCACTTTCCTTCTACCTTCAGATGTTATTTTGGTTGGTTCCCCACCTTTTTACCAACTCCTATAAATAGAGAGTTCAGCCGTGGGGTATCCAGTGCCTGCTTTTACTCTCTACTTACGCCACGGATATAAATAGGGCCACAACCGAGTCTGAAAACAAAGGTGCTCACCAAAATGCCAGGATTGCAGGAACTCAACCTTTGAAAAAGAGAGTCTTAAGCCGGGCGTGGTGGCGCATGCTCGTAATCCCCGCGCTTGGGAGGCTGAGACAGGAGGATCGCATGGGTTCGAAGCCAGCCTCAGCTACTTAGTGAGGCACTCAGCAACTTAGTGAGACCCTATTTCCAAATAAAGTATAAAATAAGTCTGGGAGTAGAGCCTGGAGGTAGAAAAGCCCCTGGGTTCCATCCCCAGTACCAAAAAAAAGAAAAAGAAAAGGCGAATCTTAAGATGGCAGGGATGCGGGTACTCGATGCAGCAGGTAGTAGCCGTCCGTGAAACTTGTCCCGAGAATGGTAAACCAGAACTAAGCCCACAGCACAGACAGTTGGGCCCGCGGCACCTCTAACTGCGGGAGGAGCCCGCTGCGAGCCTGGCCTAGGTAGGTGGACGCGCCGCGCCCCTCCAGACGTCCTCTGCTGCCTCGCTCAGAAGCAAGACAGAGAGGTGGGCGTTTCTGCTAGCCGCCCTGCCAGCGCTGTGTGATTTGCATGCGCCAAGTGCGTGCTCACGTGTGCGTCTTGGCTTTTGACAGGTGACCTTGGGGAAGGTGTTGAAAGTGATCGTGGTCATGAGGAGCCTGTTCATTGATCGGACCATCGTCAAGGGCTACAATGAAAACGTCTACACCGAAGACGGCAAGGTACGCGTCCCGGAGCCTCGCTCCAGCTCTTCTTCTGGCTTGTTTTCTGTGTCCCAGAACAAACGGGAGTCCAGACGAATGACATTAAAAACTAGCAATCATAGCCGAAGCCATGAGCAGACGTAGATTTGCCCGCACGGAGAGGAGCCCTCTCCAAAAAGCGTTTCATTTTCGCCACTTGCATTTTCATCAAGCTTCTGCTTTCCCTCCAAGCCCGATGCCCTTAGTTGAATTTCTAATTTATCACCTTAGACCCCGGTTGGCTCATTAAATGTGTCTTCTGAGGAAATAGATTTTTTTTTCCAAGTCAACCAGCACATCAATAGCCCAGGGTTCAGCAGTTTGCTTTTCCCAGAACCATGAGGAAAATTCGAGTGAGTTTGACACAACCTGATGACACCCTTTTCCACAAAACTAACAAGTGGACTTCCGGAAGTTGCTTGGCCCCGCGGGGCGCCCGGTGCCGCTGCGAGGAGACCGGTTCTCCCCTGGGTGCTGTGTTTCATGGACGGCTCACCCGTGTGGACCCCTGATTTCTTCCGGCCACAGACTTTCCAGATGGCTCTGAGAGCATCGGAGGGTGATAATGCGAGGTGACAGCCGCATTTGTACCCGTCCCGCAGGTGCACTGAGCGCCCTGCCCGAGACCCACCCACACCCACCCAGGCTCTCCCCGCACATCCCAGCACAGGCCCGTGGCCCCCTCCAGGAGCCCTCCTTCCCTCAAGAATCTCGTTAAAACTTAAAAGTTGCTGGGCGTGGTGGTACACACCTGTAATCTCAGTACTTGGGCGGCGGAGACAGGAGAATCGCAGGTTCAAAGCCAGCCTCAGCAACTCAGTGAGGTTTGAATCAACTTAGCAAGACTGTGTTTCCAAATAAAAAATAAAATTGGGCTGGAGGTGTAGCTCAGAGGTAGAATGCCCCTAGGTTCAATCCCCAGCACCACACACACACACACACACACACACACACACACACACACACACTAAAAGTTTATTAATACTAGCAGTACTGAGGCTTGAACCCAGGGACCATCTACCTCCAACCTATACCCCCAGCCCTATTATTATTCTTTATTTTGAAACAAGGTCTCCCTAAGTTTCCGAGGGGCCTCACTAAGGACCTGAGGCTGGCTGCAAACTTGCAATCCTCCTGTCTGGGCCTCCCAAGTATTGGCATTACAAGTGTGCGCCGCCACGCCCAGCTCAGAACATACTTCTGAGAACTACTTACAGGATAAAATCCACGTCCTTCGTGAGGCCTGTAAACGCCAGTGATTCGGCCCCCTCCTCACCTGCCATCTTCTCCCCACGTGTCTCATCTCTCGAGGCGTAGGCACGCCCTGCGGCTCCAGGACACACCACCATCTTGCACACACGTTCACACAGTCCACCCTTCATGCCGTCTTCACACGTCTCTCACCCTCTCCCCATTTTCCCAGGGGCCTCTAATGAGGAGCTCTGTGCTTCCAAGTATGAGCCTGGGTTCCGGAGACGGCGGGCGGGGTGTGCCTCTACGCACCTGGTTCCGGAGACGGCGGGCAGGGTGTGCCTCCACGCACGGCACAAATCACTGTCGTTCTCCAGCAGGGTCTCGAGCCGTCTGTGGCCGGCACTAGAGTTAGTATGTCGTGTGCACCGGTGCTAGAATTAGGCCATCATGGCTGTTTGTTTACCCACTGCAGTTAATAAAGACACCAACAACACTAGCATGTATTGATCCGCGAGGCATTGCACTATTCAGACGTTCCCTGCAGTGCCTGGGAAATCCCATCGCGGTGATTTGACAGACACTGCTTCTAGACTCTTCTCCCAGGTAAAGGCACCGGCACGAGGAGTGGTAGAGCTCCCTGCCCGCAGACCCACAGCCACCAGCCAGGTCTCAAGCTTGCACCCACCAGGAGCCCCCAGGCCACAGACCCCGTCCTGTGCCTGCAGCGGCCCCGGGCTGCACCTTAGTGTGTGGAACACCGTAGAGGCCTGCTCGTGAGTGGGAGGGGACGATGGGATAGCCTACTTGGGAGGGAAAAATGCTTAGCCGCAATGAAAAAGTGAGCAATCAGAAATGAGGGACAGGGGCTAAAAGCCACGGCAGGAATCGAAGTTGTAAATAAATCAAAGACCAGAGGTGACGCGGGCTCACGTGGGTCTTCCCCTCGTGGTAGGGCTCCGAAAGCCTCCTAAGGCATCACCTCCGCCCCTGTGACTGCCCCAGACGCGGAGCCGCATCCTGAAAGCTCTCATCCCTGTCGCCACCCCTGCCCCAGCTGCAGCAAGTTTTTCCCCATCAGAATCCATCCCGGCAAGATGTCCCTTTGCAGCACAGCCGCTCCCCGAAGGCCCTTCCTCCTCACCTGTGGGCCGAGCACCAGCCGGATACCTCCAGTAAAAAGTCAAAGTGCTCCTTCGACTCACCGGCCGCTCTTCACAGTGGCCGGGCCGCGAGTCGGCATGGCGAAAGGCAGGGTTTAGAGGGACACCTGGCCATTGTCCCGATTTATACCCGTCGGACCTACCTGAAAAACTTGTGTCTCCGTTGAATTTATCTTATTAGGGGATTTAGGTTATGTTAATGCTACAGCTTCATTAATTACCCCATATCAATTAAAAAAAAGGCAGCTTTTAGCCTCCGAGCCTAAGAGAGGGGAAGAAGTGGTGGTATCAAAGGGAACCTTCAAAGACAGCCGGAGCTGTCTCCAGGGTAATTTCTGATCCCGCGTTCTTCCTACTTCAAAGTTGGACGTGTGTGTGTGTTTGGGGTGAGGGGGCTGGGGAAGCTTGAATTTGATTTCTCTAATAAGTGTTGGCATCAGCCCCGTTTGATATTAGATGCAGGGAACATTTTGATTTGTTAGAGCCTTTGAAATCGCTCAGACGACCTTCAGAAAAATGGCCTCTTGTTACTTCTGGGGCGGGAGCGGGACGGGGATCCAGTGTGATTCCTATGCAGAGGACGCCCTGAAATTGTGCTTTCAGCAGTTTTTCAGTAACAAATGCATGTCCTGATCGAAAGTGAGGAGCTGAAGGATAATAGACCCGGGGCGCTCCGCTCCTCGGCCAGATTTCTTCACGGGTTTTCTCTCCGGGGAGGGCGTGCAGGACTGCGGAGATGACCACGGGGAAGTTTTTTTGGTTTTGAAAACTTGGGCAGCCGCGGAGAAATCCATCACCGTGGCCTGGTGTGACATTCGCCCAGGCGGACGCGTCTGTCACCTGTTGACCTTGCAAGACGAAGCTTCCGAATGGAAACTTTACAAGTTGAAAGCCCTGTGCGGCTCGCGTGTTCTCTGTGGGAGTGTCCGTTGGCGATAAGTTAAAATTCATTGTATGTGCTGCTCTTTGAAAGGAAATAAAGAATTGAGAACTTTCGGAGAAGCTGCCAAAATCTGCACGTACCGCTAAGTGGGTTTTAGCAGCAACGATGGGCATGACAGCCGCAGGTCTGCAGGAGCGTCCCCGGCGGGGCGGGGGGCTCCGAGTCGGCACCCCTCTTCTCCTGGGAAAGCTCAGGGCCAGCGGACACGGGGCTGCCTTCAGACTGTCCACTGCACAGGCGCTGCGTGGCACGGGGCGGCTTGCTTGATGGCTTTGGGCCTCGGTCTCCTCATCTGTAAGCTGGAGGCGATTTTATCCTCCGCATGCTGGGAGGATGTCAAAGGATAATGCAGGTAGAGTGCGGGCCAAAAACAGTCATCAGTAAGCGACAGCTGCCCTTGCTGGTGGTGACAGAGGTGACGGGGGTGTTGGCGATCATCGTCAGAGCAAGAGTGCCCTTGCCCGCCGCTGGCGGGTCCTCCGATCATTCTTGCTGGTGAATAAATGTGATTTGTCACTCTTCTCGCTAGTTCCCATGCAGAGAGGCCTGTGACATCTTCATCTCTGTCTTGAGAGCCAGTGTATCTGGGCTCAAGCACTCGCTCATCTGCAGAGTTTTTTTCCCGCTTCCCCCGAGGCCCTGAGGACAGTGTCTGTTCCCACCTAAAACACCTGTCCCGTGTCCGGCCACGGGGTCCCCAGGCCTGCGGCTCGGCCCCGGCCCCACCGGGTGGGCGTGGCCATCCCGGGTCTTCCGCGCGCCTGCCCGGCACACTGAGGGGTTCACCTTTTCCTGGCACCATGGTTCAGAATAATTTCTTGTTTATCAGGCTGAAGGTTTACTCTTCCAGAACGCTCCTTTTTTTTTTTTTTTTAAACTATTGCAGCCAGCAAAATATTGGTAGCAGTCCCCACCTTGGCAGCAAACAAGCTGGAATTAATAAATATTCACTCAGATCAGCCCCTGCTCCCTGAAATGAATTCCTGAGCTCTTCCTGGCCCCGAGGAGAGGCCGGCGCCGACTCAGAATGCCTGTTTAAATGCTTTCTTTGGCATAAATCTAGCAGGAAATCAAGTACAGGCCACCTGCTGTGAGTCTCCTACGAAAGGGAGCCCATTGTCATCGGATCCCTTTCTCAGCCCCGCGCGCCAGGTAAATAGACCATATTGTCCACGGCCCCTCGGGCCCAGATGGTGGAGCCGTCCCCTAGGGTCCTGAATAATCTATTTCAGCCTCCTTTCAGAAAGAGCGGCGTCCTTGCTCTGAATGCGCGCAGTGTGTTCGGAGAATCCACAATCAGGCTGCAGAGTCCATCTCTTAATTAAACCTCTGCACATGTCTCCCTAGATGATTTTTTTTCCTCCATTGAAATATCTTGTGGATGCCGGGGGGGTTTTCCAGAGAATTCTCTTTTAAGTGAAACCTGCAACTGTGTTCCCCTGTGCAGATCCCTTTCTCGTGCGGCTTGGTGTTTCTTGGGCTGCCCGTGCGATGTGCACAGCGGGAAAGCTAAACGGGGTGAACTCGAGAAGCCGCAGCGAGGGCGACGGGAGCCCCGCGCTCAGACGCTGCCGGTACTCTTCCTGAAATTGAGACCTTGCATCTTGGGCATCTCCCCGTCATCTTGGCAGTGGTTTAGATAGAACTACAAGATGCAAAAAGCCATTCTTCTCCCCCCTGCAGTTCTGGGTAATCTCCAAACGCCACATTTGTTCAACTCCGGGCTCACCCGCTGCACTGGGAGGTGTAGGAACCTGACTTCGCCCCCAATGGCCAGCTGCCCGACAGTAGTTTTCTACAACAGAATTGATCATGTTGGGAGCTAATTCCTACGTATTTCTTTTGAGGTCTTCTTCAGAGTAATCTTTGCCACTTTTCCCGCTACAAATTCATGGCCTGCCAAATTAAAACTTGGATTCCTGGAGGGTTTTTTTAACTCTTCTCCCATCCGTTGGTTGGGTGGGGCAGCGGCCTTCGTTTGGCAGGATCGGGAGGGCAGGATCTGTGCTGGGCTCTGTGGACCCCCAGGCAGGAGACGGCAGGCGCAGGACGAGGACCAGGGTGGGTTTCAGGCGTATCGTCCAGTGGAATGGACGAGTGCTTGTTCAGACCTCTTCTGTGGGCGCAGGAGCTGAGCGGCCCTGCGGAGCTCCTGTGGGCGCTCACAACTGTCTTGGTCCTGTCCCCTGTGAACGGCAGCTTCACAGTGAAGGTTACGGGAGACCAGCTGTGGCTGGAAGATGCGGGGACACGAGCATCCGGCGCCTGGTCACGGCCCAGCTTTTCATTTCCAAGGACCCTTTTCAGAACGCCAAGCCCTGGGGTTTGCTCAGAATAGAAACAGAACTCTGCAGTGTCGGGTCAAAGGCAGCACTCACGTTCTGACTTCTCGGGGGTCGCCATGCGCGCACTTCTCCTGCTCCCCGGTGGCTCCTAAATCAATACGGCCGCGTGCAGGCCACACAGCCGGAGCCCGGCTCTGCCCTGACCACCGGACAACCCCAAGGCGGCTCCAGGAGACCCATCGCCGGCGTTCCAATTCGCTCAACTCTTGACCTCGTATATTAAAGTCGGCTTCTTAGCAGCCCTGGGGCTCTGTGAGGACTCCTCGAGCAGTCACTGCCCTGGAGCCAGCCCCAGCACCGTGCCAGGGGCTGGGGTTTTGCCTTACTTAATTGGTTGTAAACAACTTTTATTTTCTTGATATTGGGCATGGACCCCAGGGACATTCTACCCCCACGCCCTCCGACCCTTTTTATGTTTTATTTTGAAGTAGAACTCAGTTGCTGAGGCTGGTCTCCAACCTGTGATCCTTCTCTCTCAGCCTCCCGAGTACTGGGATTACAGGCATGTGCCACCTCACCTGGCTGGTTCTAAACCCTTGAGACAGTGAGAATGTGCAGATTTGGTCTGTCATTCAAACTGGGGAGCCGGGTGTGGTGGCACGTGCTTGTAATCTAGTAGTTGGGAGGCTGAGACAGGAGGATCGCAGATTTGAGACCATCCTCAGCAGCTTAGTGAGGCTCTGGGTTTAATCCCCAGTACCACACCCACCAAAAAGAACCCTGGGGACACAAAATGGTTTGGGTTAGTATGAACTCTGATCAGGGGTTCCTGGCTCAGATACTTCAAGGGGAAGGAACAAGGAATCTGTGTGTGTGTGTGTGTGTGTGTGTGTGTGTGTGTGTGTGTAAATATAAATATATATTTTATTTATTTATTTATTGCAGTACTGGGGATTGAACCCAGGGATATTCTGCCTTCGAGCTACATCCTAGCCCCTTTTTTTTTTTTTTTTTTTTTTTTGCGGTAGGGGTGGAACCCAGGGGCATTGTACCTCCAAGCTACACCCCTAGCCCTATTTTTTATTCTTTATTTTTTTTACAGGGTTTCACTGAGTTGCAGAGGGCCTCTCTAAGGTGGGGCTGACCATGAACCGTGATCCTCCTGTCTCAGGCCCCCAAATGCTGGGATTATAAGCATGTCCCACCACGCCCGACTTGTATATACATTTTAATTTTTCTTATGGGCTTCTGATGCCCGGCCTGGTCTGGGCACCACCAGGTGATGCCATCTGCAGAAGGCCTGTCCAGATGACTTTGGACAACATGTCCCATGGCTCTGAGCCCTGTCTCCTGGAAAGTAAGACTGCTAAGGAACCACCGTGCGTCAGTATATTCTAGGGACTAAGTGAGCGTGTAGGTGGAGGGCTTGGGAGGAAGAGAAGCTCCTGCCCGCACCGAGCTTATCTCCCCACGGGCAGGTCAATTAGGTTAGCATGTAGACAAAGAAATGGTAGAGCTTCAGGCAGTTTCAAGTCTCAAGAAAATTTAAAACTTTGAAAGGGTAAAGAGAATCAAGATAGAATATCGGGAATGATATTTCGATAGGTAGCTGGGAAATGCCTCCCTGATAAGGTCACGAAGAGGTAAAGGAAGTGTAGGAGGAGCCGTGTGAGGGTTCATGGGAAGCAGTCATGCCAAGTGCACGGCAGGTGCAAAGGCCCTGAGGCAGGACTCGCTTGATACAGTGAGTGCCGTGCAGGCCAGCGCAGTCAGTTTGCACAAGGGGCGGTGTGCACACAACTTCTGAAGACAGCCGGTGCCTCAGGCTGGCTCTCAGGGATCCCTCAGTTATTTTTCTTAGATCACCAGCAGATGGACAGAAACAATTTTTAGCAGGACGTTGGGGACCTTTTTCAACCTTAAGGCCTCTTATCCAAGCCAGGAGTGGTGGGCACGCTTGTCACCCCCGCGCTGGGAGGCGGGGACAGGGGGAGCGCGCAGGTTCCAAGCCAGCCGTGCGCGCTGGCTTAGGAAACCCTGTTTCCAAATAAAAATGTAAAAATAGGTCTGGGAGTGTAGCCCGGAGGTAGAAGGGCTTCCAGGAACCCCAGCACCACCCAAAAAAAAAAAAAAGACCTCTTATTCATAATCGGAATGTGTTACTTAAGTAGCGATAGTTACAGTATCTCTCCTTGAATTCCAGAATTCTGGTTAATGGTTCTTCTCTCTTTCCCCCCAGCTTGACATATGGTCCAAGTCCAACTATCAAGTGTTCCAGAAGGTGAGTTGCACTCTCTGCTCTCTCTGGGGTCTGGGGAGCCTCAGACATGTATGAGTGTGTGTGTGTATTTATATTTGTATAAATTTGCATAGTAAATATAAAAATGTATTTATATGTAGAAATGCAATCAGAATTCGGGATCTTATTACACCTAAATGCAGTGTGCTGCCCTGGACTGGGTCTGACACAGCAGGCCAGCTGGGCAGCCCGCGGGGGCTGGAGCTGAGAGTCCGCAATGGCCCGTCGTGCGGGAGAGGTCATGGCGGGGGCGGCTGAGGAGGGCGTGTGGGACCCAGCTGCATCTCTGTAATTCCTCTCTGAACCTAAAACCATTCCAAAGTCCGGTGGTTAGCTGCGAAGATCATCGTCCTGGCTCTTCTAACACTCTACCCTACGGAGCCCCCTAGAAGCCTAACCGGGAGCCGGCCCCTCTCCCCAGGTGCCAAAGGGCAGACGCCGTGGCCCGTGCGCCCAGGCTGCAGCTGCAGGGTCGTCACGGTGCTCACGTCCCAGCACCGAGGCTTTCTCCAGGCCTGCCATTCTCGTGGTCCCGCCTGCTGGTGGCTGGAAACATTCTAAGGAGAAGGAACACTGGGCCTTCCCGGCATCTCGTTTTGCTAGAGCGGGGAGGAAGGCTCGGCCGCTGTTGGTGCCCCTGCGACCAGCTCTTTTCTCCGCCGACTGCGGGAGGCAGGAGCCTCGGGCCCACAACCTGCTCGGTAACAATGGTCCAGGTTCCGTTCCAGAGCCCTTCAGGAGGGCGTGCGCGCTGCCCTTGCACGCCGTCGTCGTTTCTAAGTCTCCTGTGCAGTATTAAGCGTTTGGGCTGCACGTGGGGAGTTCACTCGGAAGCTGGGAAGTGTGGGACACAGATTTGGTGAGGCACAGACTTAGAGACGGCGCTGTGTTTTTACCCCACCCTGAAAATAACCTGCCAGGTGTTCTTTGGATTTGCTCGAAACCACAAACCACCACTGCAGCGGCGTTTAAAGTTTGGTATTAGTCAAGGTGCAGGTTGGTTGGTTGGTTGGTTGGTTGGTTGGTTGGTTTGGGGGTTTTTGTTTCTTTGAGGTACTGGGGATGGAACCCAGGGGCGTTATCCTCCGAGCTCTACCGCCAGCCCTATTTTTTATTCCATATTTTGAAACAGGGCCTCACAAAGTTACAAAGGGCCTCACTAAGTAGCTGAGCCTGGCTGCGAACCACGATCCTCCAGTCTCAGCCTCCCAGTCTTGCTGGAATTCCAAGCGTGCGCCACCGCGCTGGGCAAGGGGAGAGCTTTGATGGCATCACCAGTCCCTCCTGGTGTGTGTAACATGTTGGAAGCAGTGGAAACCGATGAATTCTAAGGGCCGGGCATCCTACCTCAGCCTACGTCATCTGCATTTGCGCAGAGCCCTTCCTGAGACCTTTATGGTCTCTCTCTTCCTGTCTTCAACTAAACAGACTTGGTTCCCACGCTCACCTGCCGGGCGCAGGAGCCACAGTGGGGACCGGGGACGGTGCTGTGTAGTTAGAACCCAAGGCAGAGCGTGTTGGGGTCCAGCTCCTCTTCCAGGGAGACTGCGTAGATGGAGGGGCCTCCTTTCCTCTTCCAACCGCTGCATCGCCCATTTCCTGTCAAATGAAGGGATTTATTAGAAAGTAATGTAGTGCTGAATTAAGCTGAATCCTCTCTCAGTAAAGCTTTCACCTGATCACTGTCACACGGGCCTCGGCTGGCATGTCGCCCCAAAGCCTGTGAGCACAGACCGGGCTGCGGCCCAGGGGGACCTTCCCGCGCTGCACCAGGCCGGCACGAAACAGAGCTGGGCCCTCCTCCGTCCGTGGAGGTTCTGAGGCCTGGTGTGGGCGACGGTAAGCATCACAAACTCAAAACACCAAAATAAAAGGATTCGGCTGAGACGGGGCTCAGCTCCGCTTTGTGATCAGCTGTTTCTCAGAATCCTGTGTTCTCCCAGCCTCCCCGCCTCGATTGGGGGTGTCCTGGTGGACATTGTTTCCCTGAAAGACGCTGCTGACGGGCGCCGTGATGAAGGTTCCCGAAGGATCGGCCGGGTGGGTTAGTGTCTGCGCATGCGGAGCTCCGCCGGGTTGAGCAGTATAAACCCCAGGAGGAGTGACAGGCAAAGGCGGTTCCGAGGTCATCAGCTAGAGGCCTTTCCCAGCCAGAACACGGGTCCCAGACGCCCTGGGGAAGGGTGACACCCCACAGCACCTGCCCTGAGAAGGGAGCCTTGACCAGCAGCCTTCAAATAACATCACCCGGAGGATCGTCCCGGTCCCTGCCCACGGTGGCAGTCGAGGCCCTGCACACAGGCGCTGGCAGTGACGGCTCGCGGAGCAGGGGCAGGAGCATGCCCTGGCCAAGCCTCCAGGCCTGTGTGACTCCTTGGATGAGAGTTGCAGACCCTGGCTCCGAGGCAGATCCCACCGTAGGAGTGAAACGTGGCCTCCTTTAGTGTGCAGACCCGGCTGTCAGCAAGCCCTTTTCTGCCTTGCTCATTAGACCCTGTCGCCGAGCATGGGGACGTGGCCACGGGCCGGGACAGCTTGCTGTGGTCCGCGGCTGCTAACAGGTGCCTGCCATTTACCACGCTCCCCCAGCGGCGCCTCGCACTTGGTCCTAGGGCGAAGCCGCTTTTTATAGCCAGCAAGTCTCCAGCAGCGCGGATTCAGAGAATGGGACTCAAAAATAAGGGGACCCTCCGAAAGGGCAGAATCACAAAGAGCCAGGAAAGGTTTCAAGTGTGTTCGTATTTTCTGACATTTAAACTCTGCGGGGGCAGTCACTGTTCTGATCTTTAACCCCCTCACTTCAAAACAGTGTGCGTTTTCGTCCAGTAACTTGGGAGGCGGAGGGGCCAACCTGCAGCTTCTCCCTGCGTTAAATCCTGGCAGGGGGGCTGAAGAAAGAGGCGGAGTGTGCGTGGCCTCAGGTGGGAGAACAGAGGGAGAGGGTCGAGCTCGGAGGTCAAGGACAGAGCAGAGCGCAGGGAGGGGGAGGGCAGGGAGGGCAGGGCAGGGAGGGGCAGGCGCAGGCAGGTCTGGCTCTCTCGGGCTGCTCCACCAGCCGCAGGTGGGGAGGAGCCTCTTCAGTCCCGCACCAAGGAGGACTGAACCCAGAGGCATCCTGCTTCCAAGCTACACCCTCAGCCGTTTTTATTTTTGATTTTGAAACAGTCTCACTAAGTTGCCAGGGCTGCCCTCAAGCCTGCGATCCCCCTGTCTCAGCCTCCCAAGTGCTGGAATTACTGGTGTGCGCCACCAAGGCCAGCTGCCCACCCGTTCTTTGCTGTGAAGGACTGAGGACAGCCTAAGTCCCGCAGTGTTTATACAGTGGCCAGTCAGTTCTCAGTAGAAAGGACTTGAAGATTCAATTCTCTGACATTTTAGTGGGTCCTGGACATCAGGTTGGAGGTATTGGTATCTCGCATGAATTGGGGACGTACCCAAATAGTATCTGGCTCGCCCACCTACGGCTAATGGAGGTCCTCGGAAGGGAACCTTCCCTGAGCAGGAGAGTTCCCGGAGGACGGGGCTTCACCTCCTGGAGCGGGCTGTGACTGTGTTATCTGAGAACGTCCCCCCACCCCAGTCACCTCACACCGCCAGGAGGCACCAAGTCACCTCTCTCCAGCCTCCCCTACTCTTCCTTCCAACACCACAGCTGGAGGCCTGGGAGAGGCTGAGGCCGCAGTGGGCCCCAGACAGCCCACAGCTGTCCTGTGCCGCCGGGGAGCCTCCCCACCCAGGGGCCCTGCAGCCTCCCAAGTCAGCGAAGGGTCTCCTGCTATTTCCAGGCCACATCTTTCTGCCTGTCCCGCCATCCTGGTGTCTCTTGAGTGCTGGTGAACCTTCTCCAGCGAGGAGAGAGGCTGTTTTAAAAGATGGAGGGCCATGTCACTTCTGTCCTGTCCCGGGGTGGCTTTCGTTCCCCCCCCCCCGGGGGGATTGGGGGGTAGTGCCGATGAAGTGCTCGGTGCTGCCACTGCCCCACCAGGTGCTCCGGATGTGCTGCCGTGGGTGGGGCCGAGGAACTCAGAGCCTGCTGTCTCCATATACGTGACCTTTTTTTTTTTTTTTTTTTTTTTTTTTGGTGGTACTGGGGTTCCTGGAAGCCCTTCTACCTCCAGGCTACACTCCCAGACCTATTTTTTATATTTTTTATTTGGGAACAGGGTCTCTTAAGCCAGCAAGGCTGGCTTCGAACCTGTACAATCTTCCTGTCTCTGCCTCCCAAGCGCGGGGATTACAAGCGTGCGCCTCCACGCCCAGCCTTACACGACCCTCTTTTTGTTTTGTTTTGTTGTTTGTGGTACTGGGGATTGAACCCCAGGGGTATTCTCTCTCCAGGCTACATCCCCAGCCCTATTTTATTTTAAAGCAGGTCTCAGTAAATTGCTGGGGTGGGGGTGGCTCACTAAGTCGCTGAGGCTGGCTGTGAACCTGCGATCCTCCTGTCTCAGCCTCCCTAGTACTGGGATTACAGGCGTGCACTGTTGCTCCCGCCTGTATGGCCCGTGTTAAGCTAGGTGATTTTGTAAACAAAACCAAAGACCAAGCTCCCGTAACAACTCCACCCGCTCGCACCGAAGCACCTCCATTTTTCCTGCGCCCCAGCCCTGCTATCCCCCTGGACAGAAGTGAGCTCGAGAGGGAAGGAGACCCGGAAGCGCAGCTGCACAGCAGCCCCTCGGGCGGCCAGCCTGGTGGGCTGGTGCAGGGGCCCAGGACCCGGGCACCTCCCTGCGTCCTCAGAGCCGGCGGCACCTCCGGCGATCCCCGGGAGAGCCCGAGATGGACGCAGAGCGGGGCGGCGGGAAGCACTGCCTGCTCTGTCTTTGTTCTTTTTCCTGCCGCTGCCTCTAGTCTGATGGAGAGATAGGTGGCACTGTCTGTGTTTTCTCGGGAACCCAGATGTCTTTGGGTGTTGCTCTAACTGCAAGGCGTTCCTGCAGAAATAACATCGCACCCAGTGGGTGCAGAACACTCAGGTGTCTCTGGGCTAGGGCTTTCCTGGCAGCCAGCGACAGAGCCTGGCATGTTCCCATCTGGAAAGCATTGAACTTTTCCTTTTCATCTAAATGAAGAGCCTTAATTCCTTAATCCTGAGAAATGTCAAGGACCCTTCATGTGCACCTCCTCCGGGCTCTGCACCGGGCCCTTAGCAGAAGTGGAAGGCGGTCAGGACCCTGGAGAGTTCCCTGCCTCTCCAGCCCCTCCTCCCAGCAGCGCACTCTGACCTCTTTCACCCCTTCCTGCTGGCTGTAAACAAACCCATTGACAGCTCAGGGGCTTGGGTAAGTGGGACCCAGGGCAGAGCCAGAGCTGAGCCAGGGAGGACAGGAATATAGCAGGTGTGGCCTCACAGCGTGGGGGTGGGACATCTGATCACGGTCTGGCGCTACCAGCCCAGGTGTCCCGAGGGTTCTGCTGAGAACAGACAAGGGCCCAGGGGATGGGCAGAATGGGGAGGGCCCTGGCTCAGGTGGAGAGGAGTGGCCCCAGCAGAGGGGTCTCCTGAGCACAGCCTCGGGGCCGGGCAAGGCAGGCATGGAGGAGCAGTAGGATTGCTGGGTATCACTAGGGGTGATAGGGCTGACAGCGACGAGGCTGAGGTCCAGGTCCTCGGGGCCTCCCATGCCCATCCAGGGCATGCAGCAGGACCTGTAGCTGACGAGAGGCATGCAGGGCTCCAGGGACCTGGGGCATCTTGGCTGGGACTCTAAAGAGGTGGGGTTAGCACCCCAGACCAAATACTCATCTTTGCGGCCTGCCTTGTGCCAGAGACTGCGTCCAGCCGTTGGCATATGTGGGCTCATCGTCTCCGACACAGCTGGATCTTGGAGGTGTGAGCAAGGACTTGGGCCTGCTGGGCAGCTGGTCCGTCTCCCTGTCTTTCCACTCAGAGCAGCAGAGAAGGGATATCGATCTGCCTAAGTAATCCCCAGTCCCCATGGGCTGCGGCGCTGCCTCTCCAGGCCCCCAGGCCCGCTGAGCCTTGGCACACAAATCCAGGCTCAGATTAGGGACTAGAGCCGCATAATAAACACGAGATCCCCTGCGCCCGCGCCGCTCTGCTTTCGTCCCCATCTCAAAGCTCCTCGCGGCACTCCAGGGCCCAATGCTGCTCTCAGGACAGACTCACGGCATCCTGGTGTTGGAATAATGATGGCTTCTCTTCGTGGAATGGGCGCTTCGGGAACTGCCTGAAATATTTCCCCCAAGCCGGTGCACATCCTTGAAGCACTGTTGCTGAGGGGCTTTGCGGGCTCTTTATGAGCACCTGACACCCTAAGCCGCCATCGTTGGCTCCAGAATCACAAAGAGATTCTTGGCGTTTCCTCCAGGGTGGGTCTGTCCTTGACTGAAGTCTAGGCCTGCTCAGATTCCTGGCCGGCCTTCTGTAACGCTGCGGTGTCTGTACCCTGTGAACGCGGGTTTAGTCCTTGGGTTACAGGGACAGAGCGGGTACATGCCAGGAGCACACGCTGGGCTCTGCTGCGGTAGCTGGGGCTCCAGAGCCTCATTGGGACGCACTGCACTGGAGACCGGTTCCTAACCCAGAGCACGTCCTGTGCTCACAGTACCCCAGTTTCTGAGCCTCCTTCACCAAGCTCCTCCATCCTGCCTCCCTGCCTGCCCCAGAAACCGAGGACCTTGTACGTTAACCCTGGAGTGGGCCAGGAGTCTTGGTGCCTCTGCGACGCTTGGGATTGCTGTCTTTTTTTGAAAGGACAGAGGCTTTCATTTTCAATCCTGGCAGGGCCACAGCAGGGCTCACTCCAGGTTGGTGTGGGAACGCTGCCCCTGGGTGTCAGGGTGACTGGGGTGGCCCTGGCCTGCAACAGCACCCACTGAAGACCTGGAGGGACCTGCGGGCCATCGGCCCCGAGGCCGGCGTGGGGTGGTGCGGCCAGGCCCTGCCAGACGGCGGCCAGTAACTGGTCACTTTGTGTAGAAGTAGGCGTCGGCTGGAGGGAAGCCAGGATCCGGGCCTCCACCAGGCCCCTCTTAAATATGCACCTCCTAAGCACTTGGGCACTTAGCTTTTCCTATTTATTAATCTTGCAGGGGAATACTTTGAATAGTTGGAGGTCCCAGCGCTCTTAGCTTAGTGGGAGGCCTTGGGCCCCAGGAGCCGTGTGCTGGCAGATAATGCAGCTTGGTGCCATAAGTCCGCTGAATTAGGAAGGACATCGTGGACTTGCTAGAGCCCAGGGTTCCCCCCAGCTCAGCTCAGCCGCCGTCCTGCCCCCTGGTGGTGGGAAGCAGGCAGTGCCCCACGACAGCCTGTTAGACCCTTCTAAGAGAGGCCTGAGCCCGGCATGGTGGCGCACGCTTGTCATCCCAGCGTTTGGGAGGCTGAGACAGTAGGATCGCTGTTCAAGGACAGCCTCAGCTACCTTGCAACTCAGTGAGGCCCTGTTTCAAAATAAAGAATAAAAACTTGGGCAGGGGGTGTAGCTCAGAGGTAGAATACCCCTGGGTTCCATCCCCAGTACCTCAAAAAAATAAAAGAGGCCTGCTGGGGATTGAGAGTCTGCTGATGGAGTTTTCTCTCTCCCTCTGCCTCCTGATCCCTTCTGCGCCACCACCTTGTCCTCCTTTCTTGCCTCTGATTTGGAAAACCAAATCTCTGGTCATCGTGAAGCCTGGTCTCGGGATTGACCATAAGCAGAGAAGCCTTGCTGGACCTGCGGGGCGCGGGGGCCAGTTCGTGGCGTAATGCCTGGGCCGCCCCCGCCCCCTCGTGCTGCCGTTTCTCTCCCTTTATGATAGGTACGCGCACCCGGGGGCTTCTCGCGGCCGCCTGGTTCCGCGGGGTGCCTCGCTGCGGGGCTCTGTACTTGCAGCGATCGAGCCAGGGTGGGCTTCTCGCAGGGAAGCTGTGGGCAGCTTGTCCAGTGGCAAGGACCAGGCTATAATGTGGGAGACTTGGGCTCCCGTCCCAGCTGCATCCTAAGAGTGGCGGGCTCCCCTCCCCTGGGGAGGAGAGACACCCCAAAACTCCCGTTCACCCCAAAGGCCCGCAGCATGGAGCCCACCAGGCTTGGGGCTTCAGGTCTGACCATGTAGGGTCACGTGATCCAGACCATCCCCACTGAGGAGCGGAGTCGCTCCTGCGCCTGTGCGAGCTGCTTGGCCTCCCGGAGACTGTCCCCAGACCTGGGAACGGCAGTGCCCACAGTGCCCCATCACCAGTGTGCCGGGGCCAGGTGAGGTCAGCTAGGTCCACCTCACATTCGCGGGCGCTTGCCGTGTGGCAGATCCCAACCCTCCCTGGACTCTTCAGTCCCCCCAAGGCCACCCAGCTTCTAGGTGACCAGTGGGCCAGAGCCCGGGTGCCACCAGGCTGCGCTCAGTAAGCCCCAGCCCCGGAGGCCGTGCCACTGTGGGGCTGAGCTAAAATAGCTCCAGGGCCCCTGCAGCCTCCAGCTCTGGAGGGAGGCTGTCAGCATCCTCGCACACAATATGGCAGAGGAACTTTGGGAGACTGTTGTGACTGGCAGCTCCTTCTCCCCCACGTTGACTGGCAGTTGGTTCAAGGACTCTTGAGAGAGTCCGCTCTCCTGCCCGGGTTCGGCGCTCCTCCATTCGCGTGTGTGACGACCTTTTCCGAGGCTTCGAGGTGAGGGGCGGGGTGTCCGGAAGACCTGGCTGGTGCAGTAGGAAAAAACTAAGATTAACAGCTCCCTGCGGTGCAGGCGGCGCCCTCCTCAAGTAAGCCACCGCCGTCCCTCCTCGAGTGGGGCGCGGAGGTGGGCTGCGGCATCTCACAGAGCCCCTCGCGTGGCCCTCCCGGCCGGCCGCAGGCTCCCTCCTCTGCGCCCCTGGCCCTGCCAGCGTAGGTTTCTTGCTCTTTCCATCTTCTCCCTCCCTTTCCTTGGGCTGCCTGCCTGTCTACTTTGATCTTCTCACAAGCTTTGTTTCACGCCAGCCCTCAACCGGTGGGCTGAGTCCCCCGCGCGGGCTCTGGGCAGCATTAGCGCCCTCCCTGGCCCCTCGCGCGGGGGCCTTTATCTCCCAGGGGAGTCTCATTAGCTTTGCCGCACAATGGGACCCGGCCCGGGCTGCCACTAAATTAGTTAATAGCATTTTTTTTACTTGGCCCCAGGCCTGTCTTTTGCACATCTTCGAAGCTGAGCATAAAACAACTTTGTTGTTGAAAAGTATAAAAACAAAAAATATTGAAGGAAGAACGCGTTGACAAAATGGAATATCATTGTCGGTGAAGCTGCCGTGTTCTCCAGTTGCACCCCCTGGTGCTTGGGGGTTTGGCCACAGGAATCCAGAATCCTGCGGCGGGGCAGTTGGGCGGGGGTGGGGGGCAGCAAACCGGCTGGCCCTGTTTCCTTCCATTAAAATATTCCTGGGGTTTTTTTTGGGGGGGGGGGTGGGATTAGAGGAACTAAACAGTGGTGTCAGCGCTAGAAAGAAACCCCCACCGTTTGGCAATTAAAGGGATTACCTTAGACTGGACTCTTGGGAAGGAGGCTGGGTTTGGCCAAATTGCCAGCTAGTAATAGACTCAACTAGGTGCCCAGCCCAACATCAGAGGCCAGCTCCGGCTCTCTATGGAGAGGAGCCTTCAGGTTTGTTCCTCGTGTCCAGCCCTGGGCAGCCTGCTATGCAGTAGCCACCTGTGCAGCCCCGCCCCACGCTCGCACACCACGCAGGCTTCCAGAGACCGGCACCTTTAGTTATGAACTCAGAAAGCTGGGCTGGGGGCTCAGGCCCCGCAGGATCGTGCCGCAAAAACTGGCTGTCCCTCCCCAGCTGGGGCCTTTGGGCTCCTAACCCCTCTACGTCTCCAGTCTCTCTGTCAAGTGGAGTGAGGACAGGACCTACCAAGCCGGACGCGGGACGCGCTCCTGTGACCCCAGTGACTTGGAGCCTAAGGCAGGAGGATTCCAAGTTTGAGGCCAGCCTCGCCAACTTGGCAAGACCCTGTCTCAGATAAAATAGAAAGGGCTGGGGGTGTAGATCCGCGGCTGTGTGCCCCTGGGTTCAATCCCCTGTACCATGGTGGTGGGGCGCACTCACCTCAGGGGATTCTTTGGGGTGTTGAGAAGTACACAGGACTTGGAACCGACTAAGCTCAGTTCATAGCAGTTACTATAGCCGGGCGTGGTGACGCACGCTTGTAGTCCCAGTACTCGGGAGGCTGAGACAGGAGGATCACAGGTGTGTGGCCAGCCTCGGCTATTCACGGAGGCCCTCTGCAACTTAGTGAGATCCTGTTTTAAATTTAAAAATAAAATAAGGGCTGGGAATGTAGCACAGAGATAGAATGCCCCTGGGTTCAATCCCCAGTACCACACGCACATGCACACAAACAGCAGTTATTATAAGCTGATAAGATATCCTGTGGTTCTAAAAGTGCACCTTTTATTAAAAATAAAGGAAAACCCTGGCTGGGCACAGTGGCACACCTGTAATCCCAGTACGTGGGAGGCTGAGACGGGAGGATCGCAGGTTCCCGGCCAGCCTCAGCAACTTAAAAAGAGGCCTCCCACAACTTAGTGAGACCCTGTCTCAAAAATAAGGAATAAAAGACAGGGCTGGGGTGTACTCAGAGGAGAATGCCCCTGGGTTCCATCCCCAGTACCACGAAAAAAAAGAAAAGAAAAGAAACCAGTAACCACCTGCAGCAGAGCAAGGCTCCAGCCAGGCCAGCCCCAGCCACGTGCCAGCCGCCCTCCCGGGCCTTCAGGACTGCTGCAGGCGGTTAGTGCCCGCCTTGGGGAAGGGGTCTTGCCCAGAGCTAGGAGCCACGGCCCGGACGACGTGCTCATCCCCATCAGGAGAAAGCATTCTCCAAAAACTGTTTCTTTTGTAATGGCAAACGCAGTTGCAAAGAATATTTTTCTTTCTCTCTTTCTCTCTCTCTCTTTCTTTCTTTCTTTGCTTTTCTTTTTTGGGGTGTGCATGTGTCTTTGGGAGTGGGATGTTGGGGAATGAATCCAGGGGCAGTCTGTCTCCAAGCTACACTCCCAGCCCTTTTTTTTTGGAACAGAGTTCACTAAGTTGCTGAGGCTGGCCTCAAACCTGCAGTCAGTCCTCCTGCCTCTGCCTCCCAAGTACTGGGCTGCAGGCAGGCACCGCCGCGTACAGGTGCAAGGGACGTCTCATCAGTCCCGAGGTGGCACTCCCGTGGGTTTTCTTAGCACGGGAGCTGGGCCAGCAAGAAGCAAGCCCAGGCCGGATCCCGCTGGAGCCCCTCACTTCACCCTGGCACCCACCGTCAGTCATCTTGCAAAGTTATCATTACTACTGTTTAAAAAAACAAGACGCATTGCTCATTTTAGAAAGCTGTCTGTAAAAATGCTTAAAATAAAGGCAGCCCTGGCACTTGGAGGAGAAGGCGCCCTCTCCATCTTGGAAGTCACGGGCAGGCTCCTCAGCAGTGCGGGGCACGCCGCGGGGGCGCCAGCGCGGGTTTGTGGCGCTGGGCATCTGTCAGTCTCTTGACGAATACACATTGAGCACCTGCTGTATGCCTGGTGATATTCCAGGCCTTTAGGGGTGCCAGATGATCCTGCCCCACAGAGCTGATTGTCTAGCGGGATCACCAGGCACCAGGCAGGCCAGCAGCGTGGAGGGGTCGGCGGCCGCGCTGGAGTTCCAAGGGCCTGTCCCCGCCCGCCTCTTTCTGGCCCCTTGCGCTACATCCTGCGTTTTATCCAGGGGGGGACGCAGCCATGTGGCCCACACAGGGCCCAAGATGACGCCTCTGGGAGCAGGGGCGCTGGGCAGCCTGCTGGCCCTGAAGCCAGCCTCCGACTGCGGCCTCCACCGAGCCGGACTCATTTCAGCTCAGCCCGTGAGCCCCTCGCAGGGCCCAGGGGGCCCAAAGCTGACGGGCCTTCGCAAGTTAGACCTGCGCTCGTTCTTGTTCTCAAAGTTAATGATTTTATCTGGATTTTTTTTGTTTTGCTTTGTTTTTTAACAACATTTGCAATGCCAAGAATCCCTAATGAGGACAATCAAATAAACCATTAGTTTGAACACAAGTATCAAATTAGTGGAATCTATTAATTTTCTGATGGATGGCAGGCATTAGCCATTCACGGTGTCATCACATTGCGAACTGCAGGGGACCTTGGGCCAGCGCTTCGCTCTTCCCAGAGGACGTGGAGACAGGCCGAGCGGCCAAGTCAGGGCCAGCGGACAGGGCCAGCTCCCCGTGCCCGTCCCCGCACCCGCTTCCTCCGGGACCTCAGTCTCGGCCCTGGCCTGGCTGAAACCTCTCCTGCAGATTCAGGGGGTCAGAGGTGTGGCCCACGGTGCTGGACAACCTGAGAGCTGGGCAGAAGCCCCCGAGCATGGCCCGGCTCCTCAGAAGGACGACCGTGGCCACGAGGCCCGAGGGAAGGATCCCGAGGAATCGCCAGATCCCTGAACACAGACTACGGGGCTGCAAGTTAGGAGACAGAATGGGATAAAAGGAGCAGGAAGACCACATTCCACTGGGTGGAAGCCGTCCCCGTGTCAGAGGCGTGAGCTCCGCTGCCGCCACGTGCAGTGGCACTCACCTGTAACCCTAGAACTTGGGAGGCTGCGACAGGAGGACCAAGTTGGAGGCCAGCCTCAGCAACTTAGACCCTATTTCAAAATGAAAAAGGGGTGGGGGTCAGAGGCAGGATGCCCCTGGGTTTCCTTCAGGATGCTCTGTCCACCTCCGCCTGGCCGGGGCCACCCCTCCTCTTCCAGGGCTCCCGCCTGCCCGGCTTTCGGCTGTGCTGCACCCCCCCATCCCCGGCCTGTGTCCTTTCTGCCTACCACATACCAACCCGCTGCAGCCCCCAATTCCGCTAATTCCCCCGCTGGAGATTTTATTTTAGATGTCCTTCCTCCGGGAGCAGTCCCGAGCAGAGCCCCTGCGTGTGTTGGGAGCGCACCCGCCCCTCCTGCTTCCTCTGCCACTAACTCGGTCGCTGTCCTTCACCCCCAGGTGACGGACCACGCCACCACGGCGCTGCTCCACTACCAGCTGCCCCAGATGCCGGACGTCGTGGTCAGATCCTTCATGGTAAGTGACATCAAGAGTCAGGTCTCCAGCCTCGGCCTCGGCCACCCTCAGCTCCAGGGCCTCCCAGGGGAGGTGGGCTGCCGTCACCCACAGAGAGAGGTCAGGAGAGCGCTTCCAGCCTATCGCTGCGGATCCCAGCGTGGACTTAGTAGGGCTTTTATCGGCCTCCTGGTCCATGGTGAGCCCCATACCTGGCGCTGCGCTCGTAGCTGTGAGCGGCATGGACACGGCCCTGTGGTTCCAAGATGGGTCCTTCTTAGATTTTCAGAGCGGAGCTGAAGGCAAGAGCAGCCTCCGAGCTGGTCCAGGCGTGCTGAGCCCCCTTTTATCTTGGGGCGAGGGACCAGCCCAGCAGACAGGCCTCGGCAGCAGAGAGAGAGAGAGAGAGAGAGAGACCGACCGGCCCTGTGCCCTGCCGGGCTGTGGCGCCAGGTGCCTTCAGGCGACCTGGGGCTGGGGAGAGAGTGCACAAGCTTGGCACCCAGGGCCAGTAGTGGCCCTTGACCCCTCGTCCGCCTGGAAGGGCCGCCTTGGGGACAGCTTTCGAGGTGGGTGGACCTCTATCAGGAAGCGCAGCGGCTCTTCCAAGAGCAGTGTCCTCTCGGTGACAGAGCTCGGGAGGTCGTTCACAGTGAGATTCCTGTGCCCCTCCGCAGGGCGAGCTCGCCGGCCTGTCGCCGCGGGCTGCGGGGGTTTGGTGGCGAATCTCCTTGAGTCGGGAATTGAGTTAGGCGAGGCTCATTCCTATGTATGAAGCGCGGAGGAGCCCGCGCCGCCCGCCGCGCACAGCGACCCGCAGGTGTGAGGTCTCGTGGTGACAGCGAGTGGAGCCTGGAAATCACATTACCTGGAAGGCACGTGGCCCTCCGTGTGGACCCTCCGCCCCCAGCTGAGACTTCCCCGGCGCGCGGAGGACGCCGCGGCCAGCGCGGGGACAGTCCCTGGGGCCGCCCCAGGGAGGCTCCCGGCTTCGAGGGCAGGAGTGCCGTGTAGATGGCCCCCTCGGCTGGGGCTGGGGTCAGAGCTGAAGGTCACACTGAGTGAACTTGTGGCTTCAGGCGCCTCCTGGTGAGACTCCAGGGCACCTTCGGGGGTGAAGCCGGGGCCAGCCCAAGTCTCTGCCCTGGCCTGGGCCTGGCGGGAGGGTGCTGGGCCTGGGCTTCACTCCCTCCATTTCTCCTAGACCTGGCTGAGGAGCTACATAAAGCTGTTCCAGGCCCCATGCCAGCGCTGTGGGAAGTTCCTGCAAGATGGCCTTCCCCCCACGTGGAGGGACTTCCGGACCCTGGAGGCCTTCCACGACACCTGCCGGCAGTGACCCCATCCCCAGGAGAAGCCCCAAGTGGCGCCATGACCCCAACCCCTCTCCACTGCCAGAAAGCAGCCGCTGCATCTGCTCGTCTCTGTTGATGGACTGATCACAGCAGCAGTGTGCAGACCTTTCTAGAACACCATTGCAGGAAGTGCCCAGCATGCTCTCCCGGGCACGTGGCCGACGCCAGGGAGCCAATTCCCCCCGATCCACGTTGAAGTCATCTCCACGAGCCATGACTGGACTGAGCCCCTGGGCTTATGTTTGCTGTTACCAGGGGGATTTTGTTTTGTTCTCTGTAACTTATTTTTATAAACAATAAACCTTTGTACCCAGGACTGCGTTCTGTCTCCTGCGCCTCACAGCTCAGTGGACGAGGGTTCTTTTTCCGATGCCTTCTCCACCCATGGCTTGAGCTGGGAGGGCGGTGTGGGCAAAGCTCCACTCCAGAGCCAGCCTGGTGCCGGGCTTGGTGGTGCACACCTGTAATCCAGCACTCGGGAGGCTGAGACAGGAGGATTGCAGGCTCGAGGGCAGCCTCAACAACTTAGCCAGACCCTGTTTCAAAATAAAAAGTAAACAACAAAGGGCTTCAGTACCACTTAGAGGTAGAGCGCCGTTGGGTTGGTCCCCAGTATCAGAAACAAACAAAAAGGCCCCTTAGTGGTTTTGACGCTGCAGTGTTCTTTTTGAGGGAAAAGCATAGATGTCCTTTTCTATGTCCTTTTGTGCTAGACCAGGACCGCAGGCCCCCGGGAGGTGCCCAGCCAGACACCTGTGCACAGGCGTCACACGCGCCAGGCTGGCCGCCCCGGCTCTGGCCTGGCATCCCACCGAGTCCATTCCATGCTCGACATCCATCCACAAGGCAGCACCGTCTGTGAAGGCAGCTTCCCCGGCGCAGGGCTGGAGGAGAGCACAATCCCCAGCGCTTTCATCCCAGCCCGCACAGGAAGCGGGTTCTGATTGCAGTGAGCGATGTCGCGATGCTGTTAGGACAGCAGTGTCCTACCTGAGCCCTGGGAGCACGCATCGCCACTGCGAGAGCGTGCTAGAAGTATAAGTCCTCTAGCCTGCCCTACTCCGCCTAGGTCAGATGCTCCCGGTGTGCGCAGCGCCCTGGCCCTTAACAGCCCAGGTGACCGCGTGGCTCTGGGGGAAGGGCCTGCTTCATCGTCCCATCCTGGGATCGTGAGAAGCAGCGGCGTGGGACACAGGACCTTTCCATAGAGGGGAGCTTCAGATCAGAGGCCTAGTTCATCTCGCGTGAGCCGCGCAGGCTCCTAAGGCGCACCTTTATGTTATGAGCCACTAAGAAGGAAAATGTGCTGCCGATCAGACCACAGCCTCAATAACGATCCTGCCCGACTCAACGGGTCGCGCCAGTCCCTCGTCACCTTGAATTTTTCTTTTATCTGCTGTCGGGGGATCAGTCCTTCCTGCCTTAAGCCTCATTTAGCTTGAGACAGGCGATTCCTTTACAGCTCCAGCCCAGATCGTAGCACAGCTGCACTAACTGTCATTCTTTTGTCTCCTAAGACCCTTGTCTGTTGCTTTGCAAAAAAAAAAAAAAATCCAGAACCGAGGACATGGGTACGTACTAGCAGTCTGCATCGGTGCCGCGCGTCTTTTCAAAAACATTTCAACGGCGAGCAAGCTGAGCCAGCGTAGTACTGACGGGTGCAGGCTCCCGTGAAGGGGCAACAGTCCCCCCAGCTCTGACCACTCTGGAACGTGTGCAGAGGGTGACAAGGACCTCGTGACGGCCAGGTGGCAAGCAGCACGCTCCAGAGAAGCCCACGCCAACAACACCCAGGACTGATGGAGTCGTGCCCCGCCGCGGGCAAGCCGCTTGGAATGCTTTCAACCCGGGGCGAGTCAAGAGCATCCCTGATGCGCCGACTCCCGCCAGCCCCCTATCAAGGCCAGCAGCCTAAGTTCAGAGCCTGGGGCAGGCAGCAGTTCCTACTTAGAATCTAGTGGCACTTGCTGTTATGGTTTACGTGGTGCCAGGAGCTCTTTTTCGTGTTCAACTAAAGTTGAGTATCTAAAGCCAGGTTTGCCTTCCAGCCCTCACCAGCTGTGGGAGCCTGGAGCAGGTGCTGCCTCTGCAGCTGGCTGCCTCTGCAAGGCGCGGGTCGACCATCAGCCCCGGCCGGAGACAGGTGGGGACAGAAGCCCCCTAATTATTTATTTATTTATTTTTATTGGTGGTACTGGGGTTCCTGGAAGCCTTTCTACCTCCGGGCTACACTCCCAGACCTATTTTAAATTTTTTTATTTGGAAACAGAGTCTCTTAAGCCAGCGCGGCCGGCTCCGAACCAACGTGATCCTCCTGTCAACGCCTCCCAAGTGCAGGGATTACAAGCGTGCGCCACCAAGCCCAGTTTAACATCCCCTAATTTAAAATGGGGTCAGGGAGAAACAGCTGGACCAGTCAACTCTCCAGCCGTCCCACATCTGACACACTCATTCTTTGGTCCCGAGAAGGAAGGGCTAAAAGCCAGTGTGGCTTTTAGCCACACTGAAGTCCAGAATGGTGGCTCAAGAGGCCGAGGGCTTGTTGGCCAAATCCCTAAATGCCTGGTGCTTAAAGAGATGAACATGATGGCTCCCTGTGTTGGCCATCAAAATAGCCAGGCGTGTTAGTGTATGCCTCCCATCCCAGAACTGGGAGGGGGAGACAGGAGGGTTGCAAGTTCGAAGCCAGCCTCAGCAACTTAGTGAGACCCTGTTTCAAAATCAAAGATAAGCCGGGCGTGGTGGCGCACGCTTGTAATCCCAGCATTCAGGAGGCTGAGACTGGAGGATCGTGGTTCGTGGACAGCCTCAGCTACTTAGTGAAGCCCTCTGCAACTCAGTGAGACCCGGTTTCAAAATAAAGAATAAAAAATTGGGCAGGGGGTGTAGCTCGGAGGTCAAATGCCTCTGGGTTCCATCCTCAGACCCGCAAAAAAAAAAAAAATCACAGATAAAATGGGCTCGGGGGTTCAACACTCCTGGAGCCGATCCACGGTAACTGGGAAGGAAGAGAGGCTGGAGGGAGGAGAAGGGAGGAAGTGGAAGTATTGACTTGAAGTTGGCACCGGCGATGCCCAGGTGGCTTGGGGCCCGCTCCTGCACTGTGAGGACGGCGCACGTCCCAGAGCCGCCGTGGTGCCGCTCGTCGGTGGCCATTGATGGTCGGCAGGGTCAGAACATGATTTGGACTGTCGGAGGGCGGCTGCCAGACGGGCTCCCTGCGGAAGCGTGGCCAGCCTGGCCTGGGACCCCTGCCCGGCGGGGCCCTGTGGGCAGCGCAGTTCCACCCCATGCGTGAGTCCCCCAGACCTGTTAGGGCTGACGGGAGGGGACAGGCTGGGAAAGATTGTCCAGATTTTTTTTTCTGAACTAAATTGGGAATTGGCCTTTTGGTATCGAGTGACGGCACAGAGCGATGATCTTTCAGTGCTAACGTGTGAATTCGCCGTTGCATTTAGGGTGTCGCAGAGGGGGCCTGATGCTAAATCCAGAGCCTTTGAAGGTCGTCCCAGGCGGAGGAGGAGGACAGCTGCCGCCACCGGGAGTCGCCCCCGCAGACCCCACGGGAGGCTCCGGCCCCCCGGCCCGCGGGCCCTGCCAGTCAGACCCCAGCCTCGCCTCCTGCCGGCCCACTGGAGATGGTCCTGGGGGCAGGAAGGGGCCACTCGGTGGTGCAGGGACCGCCAAGCCAGTCCACGTGCAAAGTCCATCGAGGCCCACAGTGTGCAGACTAGAGGACCGTGTGTGAGCGCTCACCTGCTCCATGAGCAGGCGGGCTCTGCCCAGGCTCAGCCATCCTCCCCGAGCCCCTCACTTACGGGCAAGGAACCTCAGAAACCCACTCCCCCGCCACCTTTTACACCGCCGGCGGCTGCTGCCGATGGCGAGTCCTGGAAGAGCTACGCCTTGGAGTTCGCGGGCGCATCCAGGTAAAGCCGTCCTGGCAGCTTCGAGGCGATTAGCCCATCCATAACGGCTCCTCCCGTCTCGTGCTAATTGAGTTTGAAACTCCAGCCAGAGACAGGCTGTCCTCCGCAGTGCGGGCTGGAGCGTGGTGCTCAGGGACAGCCACTCCCCCGGCGGCAGGCCCCATCCAGGCTCCATGCACAACGGGCTTCTCCCCACTGGCTGGAGACAGCGGTGTCCTGGGGGAGAGAAAGGGCAGGAAGCCACAGGGGCTCAAGACACGGGCTCAAGCATCCGTCCAGCCCGTGCGTGCCCAGCGCCCCGCTCCGCCCGCGGCTTTGCCTAGCGCAGCGCACCTCTCTCTTGGCCCTGCTCCCGGCACTGCTCGCCTTTAATTACAAAACGGATCCATGTGTTCCTTTTGCAGAATATGAGGTAAGGAGAACAAGCGAAGTGAAGGCAGCAACGCCCAGAGCTCCCATCGCTGGGGCTCCGGCGCTCATCCGCAGGCCTTCCTGCAGATGGGGCAGTCCTGCAGAGAAATTCAGAAACGAGACCTTTCGGGTACTGGTTTGAGTCGTGCTTGTTTCCATTAACAAGGCTAAGTTGTCACGGGTCAGGGGCCAAAGATGCGGCGATTATTTCCTCTTCTCCTTCTCCTCCTCCTCCTCCTTCTGGAATGGAACGTGCTACCTCCACGCTATACATACCCCCAGCCCTTTGCTTTGTTTTTGTTTGTTTGTTTGTTGTTTTTTGTTTTGGCATATTAAGGATGGGACCCAGGGGCATCTACCTCTAAGCTACACCTCCAGCCCTATTTTTTAGTCTTTATTTTGAAACAGGGTGTCACTGAGTTGCAAAGGGCTTCATTTCATAGCTGAGGCTGGCCACGAACCTGCAGTCCTCCTGTCTCGGCCTCCCAAATGCTGGGAGTGGCATGCACCACCATGCCCAGCCCCAACCCTATATTTTATTCTGTGTGTGTGTTTGTCTTTGTGTGTGTTGCTGGAGATAAAACCCAGGAGCATTCCACCTCTAAGCTATACCCCTAGCCTGGTTTTATTTTTATTTATTTTTTTTTATTTTTTTTTTTTTTTTTTGGTGGTACTGGGGGTAGAACACAGGGTCTTTTCTACCCCTGGGCTATTTTTATATTTTATTTGGAAACAGGGTCTCACTAAGTTGCTGAGAGCCTCACTAAGTAGCTGAGGCTGGCTGCGAACCCGTGCGATCCTCCTGTCTTAGCCTCCCAAGCGCTGGGATTACAAGCGTGCGCCATCACACCCGGCTTATTCTTTATTTCTGAAATGGGGTCACACTGAGTTTCAGAGGGCCTCACTAAGTACCTGAGGCTGGCTGGCCAAAAACCCGGGCCCTCCTGTCTCCGCCTCCCAAGCACGGGGATTACAAGCGTGCGCCACCACGCCCGCCCGGCTGGAACCCTATTTCAAAATATAGAATAAAAAATAGGGCTGGGGGTGTCGCTCAGAGGTAGAACGCCCCTGGGTTCCATCCCTCGTACCACAAATTTTACCAGCTACACAGTTACACTTGAGAGAGTATATGTGTAGCTCTGTGCAGTTTTACCAGTGTGTTTCTTTGTGGAATAACTAACACAGTCAGGATATGTAATTATACCATCACCCCAGGCTGCCCTCACCCTACCCCCATGGCCACCACTAATCTGGAATTATTTTATTTCATAAATGTTACATACATAGAACCATGCTATATATATAAATATCCTCTTGCGGTGGCTGTTTTCATCTAGCATAAATTCCTTGAGATTCATCCAGGTCTTTTCATGTATTGATAGTTTGTTCCTTTTCGTTGCTGGATAATATTCCACGACACATACCTCACCACACTGTTTAACTGCCTGTCTATTGGAGAACATCTGGGCAGTCCTAATGTGGGGATGTTACAGAGAAAGCTGCTATCAAGCCGCTATGCCTATATGTGTCTGAGTTTCTGCACGAGACCCGCTTTCATGGTGTGGCTAGATATATGCCCGTGAGCATAACTGCGGGTTACATGGTAAGTCCATTTTTAGTTTCAAAAGGAACTTCAGGGGCCGGGGGTGCAGCTCGGCGGTACAGCGCTTGCCTAGCGTGCAGAGGCCCTGGCTCCATCCCCAGCACAGGAGGGAAAAGAAAGGAAGCTGCCGAGCCGGTGGCGGTGTGGCGTCCAATTCCTCCACGTCTTTCCAGCACCCGCTGTCATCACTGTTATGACTTACGCCATTCCGATAGTTGTGGAGTGATACGTGTGTGTGTGTGTGTGTGTGTGTGTGTGTGTGTGTGTGTGTGTTGGGGGTATATGGGGTCTTTACTTTGATTTTTGGTAAGGTGAGTGTGTTATTGAGGATTGAACTCAGGGTGTTTCGCCACTGAGCCGTATCCCCAGCCCTCTTTATTTTTAATTTTGAGACACGGTCTTGCTCAGTTGCCAAGTGGCCCAGGCCGGCCTCACGCTTGTGATCCTCCTGCCTCAGCCTCCCGAGCCTCCGGGATCCCAGGCGTACACCCACACACAGGCTGTACTGCGGCTTTTATTTGCTTTTCTCTATTAGCCAATGGTGTTAGATCTTTTAATGTGCTATCTGCCGTCTATGTAGTATCTCAGACAAAATGCCAGTGATGTCTTTGCCCACTTCTAACTTTTCTGGCACACTGAGTTTGGGAGTTCTTTATGTATTTTACACACAAGTCCTTTGTCAGGCATGTGATTGCACGGTCTCTTCCAGTCTGTACATTTTCGCTCTTCTTTTTTTCTTGTGGTACTAGGGAGCTTGAACCCAGGGGTGTTCAGCTGCTGAGCTACACCCAAACCTATTTTATTTTATTTATTTATTTTTGCGGTACTGGGGATGGAACCCCAGAATGCCAGAGACATTCTGCCTCTGAGCTACATCCCCAGCCCTATTTTTTTATTCTTTATTTTGAAACAAGGTCTCACTAAATTACGGAGGGCCTCACTAAGTAGCTGAGGCTGGTCTCAAACCCGGATCCTCCTGCCTCAGCCTCCCAAATGTTGGGGTTTTTTATGTTTTTGTTTTTGTTTTTGGTGGTACTGGGGTTCCTGGAAGCCCTTCTACCTCCGGACTGCACTCCCAGACCTATTTTATACTTTTTTATTTTTGGAAACAGGGTCTCTTAAGCCAGCGCGGCTGGCTTCGAACCTGTGCGATCCTCCTGTCTCCACCTCCTAAGCGCAGGGATTACAAGCGTGTGCCACCACGCCCGGCTCTAAATGCTGGGTTTACAAGCATGTGCCACTACGCCCGGCTTCCTATTTTATTTTTTAATCTCACCAAGTTGCTGAGGCTGACCTCACACCTGCAGTCCTCCTGCTCAGCCTCCCAGGCACACTGGGAGGAGGTGTGCACCGCCGCGCCAGCCCAGCTCATTGGCTTCACAGGGACCTCCCCATGTAGATGTGCTCGGCTTTGACGCGTCCGGCTGATCAGGTTTTTCTTTTCTGGATCCTGCCTTAGTGCTGAGTCTAACCCTTAGGTTTTTAAGTGAGTCATGTTCTGTGAGGCCACTGGTGCTCCCCCTCCTCCTTTTCCCTCCTCCTCTTTCCCGCCCTTAGATACCTCCCAGGTCAGCTGTGCTTTTGACAGCGCGGCCCAGGCCCAGCGAGCCAGCTCCGCCAGCAAGGGCCTGGCACCGGGAGCCCCACCACGCCTTCAGTCGCCTTCATCTCCACGTCCCCAAGCTCCTCAGGGTGACGCTGACCTCCAGTGTCAAGGAAAGCAACTCGGCCCGCACACAGATCTGTGGCCAGTGGCAGGCTGGTGTGGGTGGCACCTGTGCCCTGCAAGGAGGGTACTCCTGGCGTCTCCTGTCCCTGCCGCAGGCAGCTATGTGGTCGGATCTGCTTGAATGACAAGAAAGTCGGTGACGGCTGGGTGCAAATGGCCCTGGCCCCCCTCCCTCTCAGCTCTGCCCCCAACACTCTTCCACCAGGGCCACGTGGTTCCCTCCTGCGTCCGCCGGGAAGAGCGACCTTACCGGGTAGGACGCACACATGCATACACATGCGCCCTGTCCTTCACGGCGCCCCTCCCCTTTGCTGAGGTTATTTTTATGTCCTCTCTCTCCCCTGCCGGGTGCCAGGCAGGAGGGCAGGGCGATCGCCACCTCGGGCCCTGCTCTGTGCCCTGGCATGTAGTAGGCACACCATAAATACTTGCCAGCTGTTGAGTAGAACAAGAGGCCAGGTTGGGTGCCTGTGCTGCTCCCGACCAGCGGCCCTGGACCGGTCACTGCACCTGAGCACTGGCCGGCGAGCCTGCCTCGGCTGAGGGAGGCCTGTGGGACCCCCCCGCCATGCTTCCACACCAGATTCCATGCTTCCACACCAGATATTTATCATGCACCCGCTGGGTACAGGTGCTCAGTGCCAGGACCAGAGCGCGGAGACACCTGTTAGGTTGCAGGCCGCAGCGCAGACGCTGTGGGACGGGCCGTTCACATGGGAGGAGCAGGGGAGCAGAGGCAGGGTCGATGGCCCGCGGCAGCCTGCCCTGATCGTGTGCGCCCTGTTGGGTGACACAGAAGTCACAGTGGTGGGTGGAGCTTGGAGGTGGAGCCTTGGCTTCCATCCCGATGCTGCAAAAAGAAAGAAGAAAAAAGGAAGGAAGGAAAGGAAGAAAGAAGAGGAAGAAAGGAAGAAAGAAAAGGAAAAAGAGGACAAAAGGGGGAAATGGAGGTGCTGGGCGCGCACTGAGACCCGCAGACGGCCCATCCGTGCCCCGGCTGGTCCTGCGAGCCCGCACGTCCGCCGTGACGAGGGCGCAGGCCTCTCCTGCAGCCGCCCTCTGATATTTGACTTTGCACTCGATGCCCCTAAAGCTAATAGGCCGTGGCCTTTCATTTCCAAAGGGTAGTTGGTCAAATTAATGATCGCCAAAAGGCCAGAGTTAATTTGCTCTTTTCTTTGTTCTTGTCATTAGTTTGCAAACCAGCAGAGCTCCACAAAACTCCCGAGCCTGGAAGAGGAGGCTCTAACGAGGAAGCGCACGGGTGCTTCGCAACCTTTACGAAACCTCCAGGCCGTGGCCAAGGAGCGGCCGTGCGCCCACCGGCAGCGGAAGCCGGCTCGCCGCACGGCGGTGCCGGCCGCGTCCTGGCTGACGGCTGCAGGATGGAGCGGTGCATCTCGGCCCCGCGCCAGCTTCCCCGGTTCATGGCCCAGACACTGAAGCTCGGGGGCTTCGAAGAGGCAGCCTCGAACTCATGTCTGACCAGCGCCCAAGCTGTGTCTAGGCTGCGGAGCCCCTTCCAAGGGCAGGAGGAGGAAGGAGATGGTCCTTCCTAGCCAAGCATGCGGCACCCACCTCTAATCCTAAGACTTGGGAGGCTGAGACAGGAGGACTGTAAGTGTGAGACCACCTGAACAACTTAGCGAGGCTTTCAGCAACCTGCTAGCCCTATCTCAAAATGAAAAGTAAAAGCTGGGCCTGGTTGTGAACATTTGTCATCCCAGCATCTGAGAGGTTGAAACCGGAGGACCGCGGTTCGCGGACAGCCTCAGCTACTTAGTGAGGCCCTCTGCAACTCAGTGAGACCCTGTTTCAAAATAAAGAATAAAAAAATAGGGCTGGGGGTGGAGCTCAGAGGTAGAGTGCACCTGGGTCCCATCCCCAGTACGGTAAAAACAATAAATAAATAAAAAGTAAAGTAGGGCTGGGGAGCTGAGCATAGTGGCGCATGCTTGTAATCCCACTACTTGGGAGGCTGAGACAGGAGGATCACAGGTTCGAAGCCAGCCTCAGCAACTTAGTGAGAGCCTGTTTCCAAATAAAAAATAAAATAGGTCTGGGGGTGTAGCCTGGAAATAGAACACCCCCAGGTTCTATCCCTAGTACCACAAAATAATAATAATAATAATAATAATAATAATAATAGTAATAATAATAAGGCTGGGGGTGTAGCTCAGAGGTAGAATGCCCCAGGGTTCCATCCCCACCACCAGAGAAAGAGAAGAAGGGCGCCTGTTACAAAAGCAGAGCAGGCCCAGCCTTCTCTTTTGCTTCTTAAGCTGTGGGAGTGGCATGCGTGACCCTGGAGCAGGTGCACGGGCAGAGACAGGAGGAACCACCGGTACCTTATGCCTCCCTGGCTCGGTCCCCCCGGCCGCGCAGGACACCCCTCAGTGGCGCCCAGGCGAGGTCGCGCGGTAGACCAAGGTTCTCAGCACGCGGCGGCTCCGGTAGGAAGCAGCGTTTCTTCCGGGATGTTGAGGCGGACGCTGCAAATCTTCCCGGATCCTGGGCCCGGCCGAGGCCAGGTGGGTCCAGGGGGGTTCTGTCTACAGCTTGCCATGCTGTGCAGTCTCATGACCCGGATGTCGCCATTTACAGGACCATCTCTGTGCGCCCGGGCTCCCTCTGCCGCCCCACCCTGCCCTCTCAGAGCCAGGGGCTGGCTGGCCAGAGCTGCTATTTGAGTTTGGGCCAGTTTTACTCTTTGGTATCTTTGGTGCCGGAGCTTGAACCCACAGTTATTCTACCTCTGAGCTACATCCCAGCCACACTTTTATTTTTTTGTTTTCAAACAGGGTCCCACTGAATTGCTGAGGCTGTCCTCCAACCTGTGACCCTCCTGTCCCAGCCTCCCAAGCGCTGGGATCAGTGTGCCTGCCACACTCAGCTGCTGCTTGCCTCTTCTGAGAGCCACACAAGCTCAGTTTCTGCTGGTGTTGAACACTGTGGAAGGTTCCTGAGTCCATCCTGAGTCAAGAAAGGCAATTTAGTTAGCATCCTCCTGCCTCGTGAGGAGAAAGTGGCTGCGCGATCGCGCATGCCGTCAGCTGCAGTCAGCCCCTGGCTCCCAGCTCCTCTTGGCTGATTGAATTTCTTGGCCAGGGATGGACAAACAGATCGGGCTGGCTTTCTCATTTCCCTCCCAGCTCCTTGTGTGTCTTTCATCGTGACTCATGGTTCCTGCAGCTCCTCCTGCCTGAGAACAGCATCGATCGCTGATTAAGCCATCAAGTCCCCGCAATGAACTTGGATTCTAACCACAGGCCCTCGGTCCTCCTCCTCCCTGCGCGCCAAGCCTGTGGGAGTTTCACCACACGCTGCCCGGCCCGAGCCCCTCCAGCAGCCCACCCTCGTGGTGAATGTATTTGGAAAACCAGAGATGAATCCCTCCCAGGTACTGGGATTACAGGCGTGTGACACAAGGCCCAGCTGTGTGTGTGTGTGTGTGTGTGTGTTTTGCTGGGGATGGAACCCAGGGACCATCTGCCTCTGGGCTATACTCCCAGACCTATTTTTTTATATATATTTTATTTGGAAACAGGGTCTAAGTTGCTGAGAGCCTCACTAAGTAGCTGAGGCTGGCTTTGAACCTGTGCGATTCTCCCATCTCAGCCTCCCAAGTGCTGGGATTATAAGAATGCGCCACCACGCCCATCTTAGCTTTTTGTTTTTAGATTCAACCTCTCAGCAGGCATGGTGGTACACACCTGTAGTTCCAGTATTGGGAGGCTGAGACAGGAGGATCACAGGTTTGTGACCAGACTCAGCAACTTACAGGGAGGTCCTCTGCAACTTAGTGAGGCCCTGCTTCAGAATAAAATAAAAAGGGCTGGGGGTGTAGCTTGGAGGTAGAGTACCTCTGGGTTCAATTCTCAGCACCACAATCAATCAATCAATAAAACCTCTAGGGATTCCCCTCTTTTTTTTTTTCAATAAAAAGGATGGAATCCAAGGGCATTCTACCTCTGAGCTACATCCCCTGCCCAATTTTTTATTCTTTATTTTGAAACAGGGTCTCACTGAGTTGCAGAGGGCCTCGCTAAGTAGCTGAGGCTGTCCTCGAGCCTCCATCCTCCTGTCTGTCTCCCGAATGCTGGGGTTACAAGCCTGCGCCACCACGCCAGCTTAGAGATTCCCCTCCTGCTAGGGCCTGTGTAAAACCAAACTTGGTGTTAGTTATCTGTTACTGCATAACAAATTACCCCTCGACTTAGGCATCTCTAGCGGCAAGCTCCCCGCCTCCCGGCGCTCTGGTTAGGGGCAGGTGTCTTCGCCGAGTAGCCGTGCACAGAGCCCCTCACACAAGTTGCAGCGGAAACGTCAGGCCCCAAGTGAGGCCGCAGGACCTGCATCCAAGATGGCGCCGCCCGGCCCCCAGGAGGAAGTTTCTCACCACACAGGCACCACGCGGGCTCCTGGAGCATCCTGGGGCGTGCTGCTGGCCTCCCCCAGCGTGAGGGCCTAGTGGGAGCTGCAGGAAGCCGAGGCGTCTTTTTTTGTTTGTTTGTTTTGGGGCTAGGGATTGAACCCAGCGGCATTCTACCTCCAAGCTACACCCCCAGCCCTATTTTTATTCTATTTATTTATTTATTGGTGGTACTGAGGATGGAACCCTTCTACCTCTGGGCTACACTCCCAGACCTATCTTTTTAATATTTGGAAACAGGGTCTCTTAAACCAGCGAGTGTGACTTCGAACCTGCACCATCCTCTCGTCTCTGCCTCCCAAGCACCGGGATTACAAGCGTGCGCCACCACTCCCGGC
Organism: Muscardinus avellanarius; assembly: GCF_963383645.1. Taxonomy (NCBI): domain Eukaryota; kingdom Metazoa; phylum Chordata; class Mammalia; order Rodentia; family Gliridae; genus Muscardinus; species Muscardinus avellanarius. Next base: position 5,251,035 of record NC_137799.1, read on the forward strand.
TATTCTTTATTTTGAAATAGGATCTCAACTAAGTTGCAGAGGGCCTCACTGAGTAGCTGAGGTCGTCCTCGAACCTCGATCCTCCTGTCTCAGCCTCCTGAGTACTGGGATTATGAGCGTGCACCGCCACCCCGGCTCTGAGGCGTCTTTAATGACCCCCACCCACATCTCCTCCTTCCCTCTTGTTAACAGTAAGTCCCGTGGTCCAGCCCACAGGCAAGGGGAGGGGACATGGTCCAAGCTGTCACAGTCCCCCATGCATAACACACTCACCCCATCCGCGCCCCAGAAGCCCCACCCTCTCAGCACCGCACGATCCCGGGGTCTGAGCTGGAAGAGCAGGGGGTCCCGACCTGCAGCTCCTGCGCTTCCTCTCCACTGGAAGCCAGGGACAGGCCCCACACCGCCGCCGCGGGTTGGGCAAGACAGCCACAGTGACGGGGCACCCCTGGCTCCTGGCATGGCATGGGCACCTCCCTACAGTCAGCGAATGATGAACAGCCTGGGTCCTGGAGACCCGCCCAGTCAGCTCCTGCTTGTCCTTCATGCCCGGTCACGCTCTAGGCCGTGACTCAGTTTACCTTCTTCGCCGTCCCCGTACTCTGAAATCTCTCTGCTTACTCCCCCTTGCGCCCTCTCCCCCGCAGGCAGGCAGGCACCACCAGAGGAGGGACCCACTGCGCCTCCCACGGTCCAGAACAGGGCACGGGGTGAGTGCTCAGGGCCAGCAGGGATGAGGAGGCAGGGTGCCCCGGGTGTCGCCGAAGCTGGGGGTGGACTGAGCGAGAGTGGGCTTGGGCGTGATGGTGGGCTCGGATGCAGGAGCAGATCCTCCTGCTCAGGACCCGGGCCGCAGCATGGGGGCGGGGCGGGGGTGTGGGTGGGAGAGCGCGTGCGCAAGTGTGGCGCCCTGGGCCGTGGTGTGGTGCGTCCAGGCTTGAGGGGAGCCGCCCTCCCTCCATGGTGTGGGGTCCTCTGGAGTTTGGAGACGGGAGTGGTAAACTGCCTGTAAAGGGGGCAGCCAGGGGTCTTCCAGGGCCCTGGGGACTTTGCTGGGAGGAAGAAGGTGCCCAGAACTACGCAGGCCATGGAAGACATAGCCAACCCCAGACAAGAAAAGCCTCTCCAGCCGCCAGCCTGTCGGGAGCATCTCAGAAGCCAGAGACCCAGTGGAAGGGACTGAGATCGGAGGATCCCCAGTTGAAGGTCTTAAAATAAAAAAAAAAAAAAAAAGCCGGGCATGGTGGCGCACACCTGAAACCCCAGTGCTTGGGTAGGCTGAGACAGGAGGATCCCAGCTTCGAAGTCAGACTCAGAAATGTATTGAGGTTCTCAGAAACCTAGTGAGACCCTGTTTCCAAATAAGAAGAAAAAATCAGGCTGGGGGATGTGTCTTGGAAGTATGGATGCCTCTGGGCTCAATTCCCAGTATCACAAAAAACTAAAATTTATGTATTTATTTATTTTGCGGGTCTGGGGATGGAACCCAGGGGCATTCAATCTCCGGGCTACACCTCCTGCCCTATTTTTTATTCTTTATTTTGAAACAGGGTCTCACTGAGTTGCAGAGAGCCTCACTAAGTAGCTGAGGCTGTCCGCAAACCGCGATCCTCCGGTCTCACCCTCCCAAATGCTGGGATTACAAGCATGCGCTACCACGCCTGGCTAAAAAACTCAAATTTTAAAAAGGGCTGGAGCTTGCAGATAAAGCGCCCCTGATTTCAGTTCTGAATAGCGAAGAGGAGAGGTGGCCCCCGGCCCACGAGAGCCGGGGCAGCAGCTGCCTTTGGGCACCGGCACGGTGCCGTACCAGGGCAGCCGGTGCATCTCCCAAACGGCCCACGGCCCACAGAAGATGAGAAAACAGAACAGATAAGCCATGTAGCCGCTTCCTGGAGCCAAGGCCCGTAGCATCTCCCAGCCGGGCCGGGATGAAGGCTGGAGCCACCCCGCTGTTCCTCGTGTTCTCTGGCCATCCGCGGGCAAGCGCGGCCCAGCCTATTCTCAGCGGTTAACGGCAGAGTGGAATTTACTTAACACGTCGGCTCCCCTTAAATAGCTCTCGCCAGGCGGCTCGCGGCAGCGTCTTCCCTCTCATCCTGTCCTTCCGAACCGTTACTAAATACCAAGATATTCTGGTCGCCGGCCCGACTCCCCCCAGCCCTGATTCATGCGGCCCTGCGTGTGGGGAGTGCGAGACGCCCGTCACCGTGCCCCACGTGAGCTCGGAGTGGGGGTGACGTCGCAGAGCGCCAGGCAAGGCGCTGCCATTTGGAGCCCAGAGCGACCTGGCGCCTCAAGTATCTCCAGGTCCCGAGTTAGACCGTCAACACTGTGTGTCACCGCGGTGGCCGCTGACGTCACCGCCCGCGGGACCTCTGCTTCCGTGGCTCGGTCCACCCACGTGTTTCTCTTTCTTCAGGGGACCAGGGGAGGGACCCAGGGTCATTCTACTTCCAAGCTACTCCCCAGCCCTATTTTATTATTTTATTATATTTTATTTTTTAGTGGTACTGGGGGTGGAACCCAGGGGCTTTTCTACCTCTGGGCTATACTCCCAGACCTATTTTATACTTATATGGAAACAGGATCTCACTAAGTTGCTGAGAGCCTCACTAAGTAGCTGAGGCTGGCTTCGAACCTGTGTGATCTCCTGTCTCAGCCTCCCAAGCGCTGGGATTACAAGCGTGCGCCACCACACCCGGGATATACTTTTTTTTGGGGGGGGGTATTGGGGTTCCTGGAAACCCTTCTATGTCCAGGCTACACTCCCAGACCTATTTTTATGCTTTTTTTTATTTGGAAACGGTCTCTTAAGTCAGCATGGCTGGCTTCGAACCTGCGCGATCCTCCTGTCTCAGCCTCCCAAGCGCGGGGATTACAAGTTTGCACCACCACACCCCAGCATATTCTTTTATTTTTAAATAGGCTTTCACTAAGTTGTGGAGGCCTCACTAAGTAGCTGAGGCTGGCCACAAACCTGCGATCCTCCTGTCAGCCTCCCAAGCACAGGGATGACAAGCATGTGCCACCACGCCCGGCTCCAATTTTCCTTTCAGCTTTGAAGCCTGATCGCAGTAAGTTGCTAGGGTCTTGCTAACCTGCCGAGGCCGGCCTTGAACCTGCACTTCTCCTGTCTCCGCCTCTCGGGCGGCAGGAGGCTCGGGCACTGAGGGACAAGCGCCCTGAGCCCCTCCGGACAGGCCTGTTTGTGTGGACTCTAGACACCTCACCTGGCTCTGACCCCTGGCTTTTTATTTTCCCCCCTATTACAAACTCAAGTGCTGGCTCCCCAGCAGACACCCCAGACGGGGAAGGCTGAAGAGCGGCAAGGCTAAGCCGGCGTCCGTGGGGCGTGTGCGCCTGGCTGAGCCAGCCCAGGTGCAGGTTGGGCTTGCCAGAAGCAGGTGTTGAGATGCCAAATATCTTGGTCCATTCTGTGCCACTATAACAGAATACCATGCACCGGTCACTTAAAATACACTGAAAAGTGCCCGTGCTTGGGAGGTGGAGACAGGAGAATCGCGCAGGTTTGAAGCCAGCCGCGCTGGCTTAAGAGACCCTGTTTCCAAATAAAAATACAAAACAGGTCTGGGAATATAGCCCGGAGGTAGAAGGGTTCCATCCCCAGTACCACCAACAAAATAAATAAATAAATAGATAGAATAAATAGGGCTGGAATGTAGCTTAGAGAAAAGACGTCCCCAGGCTCAGTCAGCAGCAAAACACACACACACACACACACACACACACACACACACACACACACACACGAAGCTTCACATCAGACTTGGCCCAGTTTGACCCTTGGCCTGGGTCATGGGGCTCAGTGGCTGAGTGACCCAGGAGTCACCAGGGAGTCTGCTGCCCCCATAGCCTGGTGTCCAGGTGTACTCTGATGAGGGAACCCCACCCTGTGGCCTCTAGGGCCTGGCCCTTCCTTTATCTCCTCTCCCCAAACCTTAGCAGCCGGGCCAGGCACGTGCCTGGCTCAGTCAATCAGGTACTTCTGCCAGGGTTTTGGATTCTGGACAAACAGAGATGGCCAGGGGTGCGCATCTGGCAGCTACAGTGCCAGGCCAGGGGTGCCCAGCTGTTCCAGAGAGGCCCGGCTGTGGCTGCAGCTGCCCGCCAGCCTGGGGCCTGCCACTCTGTTTCTCCTGCCAGGTCTGGGAGCTCTGGTTTGGCCTCTGGCAGCCAGGAGCCCCGACTGCCTGAGAGCAGAGGAGACTCAGCGTGGGCACTGGCCAGCACCCCCAGGAAGACACTGGACACACGCACCTGGCAGTAGCTGCTCGGGGCAGTAAGCTCCCTGCCAGGAAAGGCAGACAAGTGTGGGCTGGAAGGCTCCTCGTAGGGATGGTGCCTCTGCTCCACGCAGGTTCAACAAACTGTCGGGTAAGAGTCATGGCAACGCCCGTAATCTCAGCATTCAGGAGGCTGAGAGGAGGGTCGCGGTTCGAGGACAGCCTCAGCTACTTAGTGAGACCCTTTGCAACTCACTGAGACCCTGTTTCCAAATAAAGAATAATAATTAAAAAAAAAACAGGCTGGGGATGTAGCTTGGAGGTAGAATGCCCCTGGGTTCCATCACCAGTACCGCAAAAAAAAAAAAAAAATAGAGTCGCCAACAGCTGTGTGCAATCAGACCCAGGCATAACTGGCTCTACGTTGAGGGGAGCACTGGTATTGTGAGCCCGGCCCCATCCACAGCCTCCCGGCCTAAGAGGGGCATCCCTCAGAGGAAAGAGACGGTGCCCGCTCCCTTGGCACCACCAGCCTGGTTTTCTGGGCTGCCTGGGACCACCTGCCCAGGAAGCTCACATGAGCAGATCCTGGCCGCCTCCAGGGATTGGCTTCGGAAACGTGTGGACAGCATGTACTTTCCAGCAACTGGTTGTCACAAAAGCCAGACCTCTTCCTGGGCTGTGGGAACACGCGCCCCTGTCCAGCTGCAGGCACAAAGCTGCCTCCTATTGCATGGCTTTGGGGCACAGAGGGGTGACACTGGGGGGTCCTAACAGGCCACGGGGTCGTAGAGGAGGCAGAGCAGGCTGTCAGCCCCCACACGGGCCCCCGGCCTGGGGAAGCAGGGCAGACTCTGGAGGAAGGGTCTGGCGCCCCCACTGAAGGGCCCAGAGGGCTCCTCAGGCTGAGGGGCAGGAGGAGGCCGGGGGCCCCCTGCGAGCCTCGGGGCATCTCTGGCTCACCTTCACACGCCGTGAGCCAGCACACCAAGGTGACGGGCTGCGCCTGTCCAGGACGGTCACCTCCTCTCAGCCTGGGGCCCCGCGGGCGAGCAGAGGATGGCTGTCCCCGCCTCCCGGGTTCCAGCCCCCTTTCCAAGGAGCCTCCGCTGGCTGTGACGAGGACGGCCGAAGAAGGCCTCTCAGGCCTGACGCAGCCTTTCTTCTTCTACAGTTTCCAGCTAAAATATCTTCCTTGTAAGGACCAGCGCTCCTCCAAGCTCCGTCTTCTCTCAGAGTTTCCTCTCACCTGCCCATATCAAATTTTATTTATTTGTTTGTTTTTGGAAACAGGGTCTCTTAAACCAGCACAGCTGGCTTCGAGCCTGCACGATCCTCCTGTCTCTGCCTCCCAAGCGCAGGGATTACAAGCGTGCGCCACCGCGCCCGCTGTATCAAAATATTTTTTACTGATCCCACTGTGTGCAGGGGAGGGAGGCAGGCGGGTGATACCTTTCATCTTCCTGCTGGCCTGCCATGGTGGTCATGGGCATCCTTAGGTGACCAAAGCCACACAAGCCCAGGGAACAGAGGAAGCCCAGCTCAGGCTGGGAGAAAGCCCTGTGGGTAGAAGGCCGGAGCCAGCTCTGAGCAGCCGTGCCCGGGGCCCAGGCAGACATCACGGCTCACCTGCGCCAGGACAGAACCCTGACCACATCCCAGAATAGTCCAGGGACAAAATGCCCGCAGGAGGCTGCCCCGTTGCCTGCCAGCTGGAGGAGAGGAGGGTGGGCCTCAGGGGCTCCTCGGAGAGCGCGCCTTTCCCCCAGTCCCTGTCGCGCTGTCCCTCATGGGTCCACTGAGGTCCCGTGAGGCTTGGAGGAGAGCCCGCCCTTTCAAGAAAGCTACTTTAGCCGGGCGTGGTGGCGCACGCTTGTAATCCAGCATTCGGGAGGCTGAGACCTGGAGGATCGCGGTTGGCGGACAGCCTCAGCTACTTAGTGAGGCCTCTGCAACTCAGTGAGACCCGGTTTCAAAATAAAGAATAAAAAATAGGGCAGGGGGTGTAGCCCGGAGGTCAAATGCCCCTGGGTTCCATCCCCAGACCCGGAAAAAAAAAAAAAAAAATCAAGAAAGCTATTTTAGCTGGTAACCATAGACGAAAGGCTGCATCAGGCCCGAGAGGGCCAGACCACAGTGGCACTCGGCCCTCTGGCAAAGGAGGTGGGAGTGGGTCCAGAAATGGACACAGCTGCTTCCACGTGGACCATGGCGGGAGCAGTAATAAGCCCACGGAGATGGTAGAGAAGGGAGAAAATTGTAGAATTTAATGCTGCAAGTGTGCCATCTCTAATCCACAAATTAAGTGTGCCATTTTTAATCCACAAATCAAGTGTGCTTTAATCCGTCACATTCATAGAAAGTACAGGAGCGACTCGGGGCCCAGGCCAGGAGGCTCCTGTCTGCAAGGTGGCTCGGGTGCCAGGCCAGAAGCTCTGCAATTTACTTGGTAGTACTGGGGATTAAACCCAGGGGTGCCCTGCCACCGAACTACTACCATCTCTAGCCCTTTTTATTTTCTATTTATTTATTTACTTATTTATTTACTTATTTATTTACTTATTTACTTATTTATAGTACTGGGCATTGAATTCATGGCCATTCTACCTACGAGCTACAGCCCCAGTCCTATTTTTTATGCTTTACTTTGAAACAGGGTTTCACTAAGTCGCAGAGGGCCTCACTCAGTATCTGAGGCTGGCTGCAAACCTGCGATCCTCCTGTCTCAGCCCCTCAAGTACTGAAATTACAAGTATCGCCACCGCACCCCGGTTATTTTCTATTTTGAAATAAGGCCTCACTAAGTTGTGGAGGGGCTTGCTAAGTACATCAGGCCTGGAACTTGGCCATCCTCCTGCCTCAGCCTCCAGAGCTGCTGGGCTGACAGAGGAGTGCCACCGTGCTGTCTGGTGCACTACTATTTTCTATATGCTGAGCAAGGCAGGCGTCGCAGTGCCCTGTGGCCGTGCCAGGCTGCTGGCAGAGAGGCACCAATGGCGATGGCGGTGGCGCCTTCACCAAGCCACTTCTGCTGTTGGGTTCTTCCTGCACAGCTTTTAGAATTCTAGGAGCCCCAGGGCCCTTTGAGGAAACTCATTTCTCTCCCTCTTCTCTTTCCTCTCTCCTCTCTTCTCTCTTTCCTCCTCCTCCTCCTTCTCCTCCTCCTCCTCCTCTTCTTCCTCCTCCTCCTCCTCCTCCTCCTCCTCCTTTGGACCAGGATTGGCATTCTTCCTCTGAACTACACCTCCAGCCCTTTGCAATTAGCCATTTGCAACTGGCCATTTTACCCGCATCTTCTGAGCATCTTTTAATAATAACACGCATGTCGCCATCTTTTAAAATAACTTCCTGGTATTTTCTCATACAGACCCATCCCAGGTCACGCCCAGCCCATGAGTGCACATGTGGGATGTTTCAAGTTTTCATTACGAGAACTAGTGCTTAGATATCTGTTACTGTTTGAATTGTGTCTCCCCACAAATTCAGATGCTAACCCCAGTACCTTAGAAGGAGAATATATTTGGAGACAAGGTCTTTAAAGAAGGAAGTGATATAAAGTAAGGTCTTGCTGACAGGTCCTAACCTTATCTGACTAGTGTCCCTATCAGAAGAGATCAAGACAGGGCACAGAGGAAGGACCTCAGGAACAAAAAGGACCAAAAGGGCCGGGCGTGGTGGCGCACGCTTGGAATCCCCGCGCTTGGGAGGCGGAGACAGGAGGATTGTGCAGGTTCGAAGCCAGCCGCGTGCACTGGCTTAAGAGACCCTGTTTCCAAATTTTAAAAAGTATAAAAATAGGTCTGGGAGTGTAGCCCGGAGGTAGAAGGGCTTCCAGGAAGCCCAGTATCACCAAAAAAAAAAAAAAAAAAGGACCAAAAGGGCCAGAGTGAGGAGATCTGGGGCCCGGACCCTAGCTTACCTTGGCTCCTGTCTTTGAGAGCAAAATAACTCAGCTCAGGAGACAGGAATCGGGGCTCAGTATTTAATAGAAGGAGCCAGGGAAAGGCCGCAAGGGTCCCACACAGGGAGGGGTCTGGCAAGGGTCAGACCTTGGCTGCCCCTGGCTGAGCAGGCTGTGGAGGGGCTGCGGCTGCCGCCCCCCTGCAGCCACAAGTGCTGCTGTTTCAGTTCTGCTGCTGCTGGTGCAGCTCTGGGCTCCAAGCGTGCGCATGTCCTTGCTTATCTTGCTGAGGCTGTTGTTGCTATTCTGCCGGTCTCTGCTACTCTGCTTGCAGGAATCTAACTTATATAGCCCAGCAAGTCTTCTGATTGGTCCTTAGATCTGGGCCCTGATTGGTCCATTTTCAATCACTTGGATCTAGGTTCTGATTGGTCCATTTTTCATTCTTCCCTGATTAGTCTTGGGGGGGGGGGCACTGGGGATGGAACCCAGGGGCACTCTACCTCCGAGCTATACCCCCGGTTCTGCTCTTTAGTCTTTTTTTGTTTTTTGAAACAGGGTCTCGCTGAGTTGTGAAGGGCTTCACTAAGTAGCTGAGGCTGTCTGCAAACTGCGATCCTCCAGTCTCCGCCTCCCAAATGCTGGGATTACACACGTGGGCCACCACGCCCAGCCCTGATTAGTCTTAATCTAGAAGTCTCCAGCCCAAGGCTTGCCCCCCTGGCTATGCTTTATCATGAGGACACAAGAAGGCGATTAACTGCGAGCCAAGGAGAGAGACCCTGCGCACACCTGGCTGGGTATTTGATTTCCTTAATCTATTGGGAACGTTATTCTCTATTCAGTCCTGGCATAGGAAAACTGGATGTACTGACCTGGTGTGTGGCATTTTGCTAAATTAATCTATCAATTCGGTATTTGTAGATGCTACTGGGTTCTCAATGCACGCAGTTTTATCATCTGTGAATAATGACAGTGCTTTTTTCCTTTCAATTATTTTCTTTTTTAATATTGTGTTAACTAGGATCGACAGTATAATAAAAGTTACAATAGTGACTACCCTTGTCTCGCTTTCAGGTTTGAGGTTGGGAGGAGAGAAGTTTTATTTAATATATCATGAAATATTTGCTATAGGCTGGGCGCAGTGGCACACGCTTGTAATCCTAGTACCTGGGAGGCTGAGACAGGAGGATCACAGGTTCAAAGACAGCCTCAGCAAGTAGTGAGGCTCTCATCAACCTAGTGAGACCCTGTTTCAAAATAAAAATAGGGCTGGGGGTAAAGCTCAGAGGTAGAATGCCCCTGGGTTCGATCCTCAGAACCGTATTACATATGTATATATAATTTGCTATGGATTTTTAGTCAGTATTGTTTTTCAAATTAAGAAAATCCCCTTCTGTCTCTGGTGCCTTTTCCCCTGAGTCATACTGAATTCTATCAGATAGTTTTCCTGCCTCATATGGAGATAATCTGATTTTTATCTTTTATTATATTATATTAATTAACTTTTAACATTAAACCAACCTTGCATTCCTGAAATAAATGCCACCTTGTTGTCCTATCACTTTTATTCTGATTTTTTTTTGTGTGTGTGTGTGGTACAGGGGGTGGAACCCAGTGGCTTTCTACCTCCGGGCTATACTCCCAGACCCATTTTATATTTTGTTTGGAAACAGGGTCTCACTAAGTTGCTGAGAGCCTCACTAAGTAGCTGAGGCTGGCTTCGAACCTGCGCGATCCTCCTGTCTCCGCCTCCCGAGCGCGGGGATCACAAGCGTGCACTATTACACCCAGCTTATTCTGATACTTTGCAACGGATTTTTGCATCGCTTCTCATGAAAAGGATAGACCGACAGTGACCTCCAGTTGAGTCATGCCAGCCTCAGACAATGGATGACTTAGCAGATGTCCACCTGTCCCTTCTGGGCAATTTGGTGTACGATAGGGGACATTTTCTTCCTTCGTTTTCTGGCAGAATTCACCAATGGTCCTGAATTTAAGTTTTCTTTGTTAGATAATTTCTAATTTTGGATTCAATTTCTTGAATAGATAAGACTATTCTTTTTGTGACAGTTTTAGTAAATTGTGGTTTTATTTTATATACATCTGTTTGTAACTTAAGACTGAACCCTAGAGCATTCCATCACTGAGTCACACTCCCTGGCCCTTTTTATTTTGAAACAAGGTCTCACTAAAGTGCTGAGGCTGGCCTCAAACCTGGGATCCTCCCTTTTCAGCCTTCCCAAGTACTGGGACTACTACACCCAGCATAAATTGTTTTGTTTTGTTTATTTTGTACGTGTCACTGAGGATTAAAGCCAGGGGCATTCTACCTCTGAGCTACACTCCAGTCCAATTATTTTTATTTTGAAACAAGGCCTTACTAAGTTGTGGAGGGCCCCATTAAGTTGCTGAGGCTGGCGGCGAACCTTCAATCCTCCCGTCTCAGCCTCCCAAGTACTGGATCACAAGCATGTACCCCTATGCCCAGCATAAATTGTTTTGGTTTTGGTGTTGTTTTTGGTGTTTTTTGCGGGTCTGGGGATGGAACCCAGCGGATTTTAACCTCTGAGCCACACCTCTTGCCCTGTTTTTTATTCTTTATTTTGAAACAGGGTCTCACTGAGTTGCAGAGGGCCTCACTAAGTAGCTGAGGCTGGCTGCGAACCGTGATCCTCCAGTCTCAGCCTCCCAACTGCTGGGATCACAAGCGTGCCCACCACGCTCAGCCCGCACAAATTGTTTTAAGATGCTTTATTTTAGCCAAGTTACGTCTGCATGCCCCAGGCATGTGCCCTCCCCTTCCTGGCACTGAGCTATGAGCCCCCCAGGAGCAGGACCCAGGTGGGGCTCACTGTCCAGAGGACATGGGGTAGGTGTCTGGGGCTTGGGCACGGCAATTCAGAGCCAGTGCCCCCGGCCGGCAGCCTTTGCATGGCCCCCCATGGCTTTACAATGGAGCTTTCAAACACTGTTTGCATTGAGACATCTCAGGCCTCCCCGGGACCCCCACCACCCGCTGCCAGAGAAAGTCATTGATAGATTAGGATGAAGACAAATCGATAATTTATGCTGATGTTTTTCCTCATGCAGCAGAGGGGCCCGTTCTGATATGATTTGACAGGGTCAGTCACACCTTGGTTTAATTAAACCTGATACAGAAAATTAAAAGGAAAAAAAATCCACCAGCCCACGAGCGATTGGTTCCCAAAGATTGCCTCCCTCTGCGATCGAAGTGGAGGGATGGAGGCGCAGCGGGAACAAAGTCCAGATTCAGCAGCTCGGGCCGCGCACGGCTCGCTGGCGGGCACGGCAAATGTAACGACGCTTATTGGCATCTTCTCAGAACGTGGCCTTTCGCGCGGGCGATGATGGATGGTCTGCTGGCGGGAGCCATGTCTGCAAGCCGCGCACTCGGGCCTCCTTAGTGGGGCCTGAATGCTAAGCCCAGGTCCGGGAGCAGTCGCCAAGCGCAGCCAGCGAAAACTCGGGCTGGAGCCTGATTGCGGCGCACGCTTGCAATCCCAGTACTTGGGAGGCTGAGACAGGAGGATCATGGTTCACGGCCAGCCTCAGCTACTCAGTGACGCCTTTTGCAACTCAGTGAGACCCTGTTTCAAAATAAAGAATAGCTGGGCGTGGTGGCGCACGCTTGTAATCCCCGCGCTTGGGAGGCGGAGACAGGAGGATCGCGCAGGTTCGAAGCCAGCCGCGCGCGCTGGCTTAGGAGACCCTGTTTCCAAATAAAAATATAAAATAGGTCTAGGAGTGTAGCCCGGAGGTAGAAGGGCTTCCAGGAACCCCAGTACCAAAAAAAAAAAAGGGCTGGGGGTATAGCTCGGAGATAGAATGTCCCTGGGTTCCAACCCCAGTACGAAAGAAAGAAAGAAAGAAAGAAAGAGAAGAAAGAGAGAGAGAGAAAGGAGGGAGGGAGGGAGGAAGAAGAGGAAATTCAGGGCTGGAGTATCCCAGAAAGAAAGGGCAACCAAGGAACTGGCAGAGTGGCGAGTGGCGCCCGGCCTAGACCGCGCTCCGCAGACTGCAGCAAGAGGGGCCTTTTCCCTGCAGACTCCCAGCGGGCTCCCGGTCCTCCCCGTGCAGACTCTGGGTAAGACCGGGTCTTCCCACCGCAGGCTCCTGATGACGGCATGCCTGACACCCTAGTCTGCGTCCTCACCCCACCTGGCTCAGACACAAGCTCACACACGGGGAGACCGAGGCCGACTCTAAACACCTGGAGCTGGGCCAAGGGCACAGTGGCCCCGCTCAGCACCCGCCTCCGGGGAGGCCCGCGCACAGCAGCCTCCCACCCACCGCGGAGGCCCTGGCCTGGGACGTCACCGCCAGCTGAGGCTGCGTGCACACACTCCGGTGCCCTCGTGACCGTGGAATCGCCTCACAGGGCACTTCTCAGAACCGTGCCGGGCTGCACTCCCTGCCCTGCACCCTGGCTCCACGGCCAGGACGATGTGGGGTTCTGGGCACCCCGCCTTCGCTTTCCAGAACCTTCCCTGCAGAATCTCCCTGCCCTGTCCTGGGAGCTGTGAGCCCAGCCTCTCCCACCCCCAGCCCAGAGACGCCCCTGCTCTAAGGAGCCCGAGGCTGGCAGGCGAGTCGGCCGTTTACCAGCGAAACTGTTCGGCCCATAGTTGGTGAGCGCCAGGTCCCTGCCAGGCGCAGGGGTCAGTGAGGTGTGAATTTAAGCCTACTTCTTCTCCCACTGAAGTGTGCAGCGCAGAGCAAAGCGCAGTGTGTCGGGGAGGCGTAGACACGCAGGTGACCCCCGGGAGACACCACCCTCCTGCCTTTGCTATCAGAGTTCCTCTCCCACTTGGAGGCTGGACGTGCCAAACACCTGCCCCCTTGGGCTCCTGGCGTATAGGCATGAACAGGTGGCCCAGTTCTGCCAGCTGGGACCTGAGATCTATTGGAGGCTGTGGAACCCTTGGCCTCCCTACAGACCTTATTGTGAGAAGGCGTGATGCCTGGAGCCATGACAGCCATCTTGTCACCATGAGGTGAGTCCTGGCCCTTATTATCATTGCCGAGCTGCTGAGTCAACCCCAAGTCTCTTACTACACAAGAAAAATAAGCCTCTGTCATTAAAACCACTTTCCCTGGCAATTCAGTTACTTGCAGCCGAAGGCATTCTATTTGATAGAAAGAAGCTGACATAAAACAAAGAAACACATATGTAAATGGGAAATCTCAGCCAGGCTGCATCTCAGTGAGGGAGTGGCCTGCGGTGCCCTTGACAGGGGTCAAGACCTATTCAGGGAGGTCAGGGCCGCCTCCCGAGAACCACAGCCGGCCTGAGGGCAGGGCTGCGGGGTGTCTCTGAGCACCCTGGAATCGCCAGCAGAACTTCAGTTATGACTCCTGCTCCACCGTGTTCCACCCAGACCCGAGTGTGCGGGGCAGGGGATCTGCACCAGAGGCGGGCTGGACTGCCGCGTGGCTGACCCGGAGACAGTGAGGTTGGCGGCAGGGGCCCAGGGAGCAGCATGGTAGAGAGCCCCCCAGGACAGACGCAGGGCAGCCGGTGCCAGACACGTGGGGCCCCAGGCAGAAGCCGCTCCCGCGGGTGGGGCCCTGGGGCCGTGGCTTCCGTTTCACCTGCTCATCTGCTGAGTGAGGACTTGGCCTATGTGCAAACTGGATGGGGGGGGGGGGTCCTCAGCCGTCCCCAGTGGGGCGTGGACCCAGCTGTGCCGGAGGCAGGAGGGTTCCAGCAGCCACCCGGCCCAGGCCAAAGGAGAGTCCACAAAGAACCCCAGCCTTGACCTAGCTCCGAAAAAGGGCCTCAGAGACGCACCAAAGGGCAGACTCCGCAGATGCGATCACCCGGGCCCAAGGAGTGTCCTGAGGAGGGCATGGGAGGCAGAGGCGTGGACACACGCCCAGGCCACGGCCAAGGCGGAAGGTGGGCCCTCAGTATCATCCACAGACCCGGCAGCCCCCAGAGGCCAGGAGGGAGCTCAGGCAGCCTCCTTCAGAAGATCCAAGCTGCCCACACCTGGACAGGGCCCGGGTGCTGAGCCACGCGCGCCGCACACCTGCCAGCGCAGCCGCAGGAGGCCCCACACCAGGCCCGGGTGCCGGCGCCTCCCGGAGGCTGATGGTGCTCGGTGCTCCCCAACCCTGTCTTCGCTGGACAGAACAGCCCAAGAGCAAGCCGCGCAGGGTAAGGCCACATCTCCCCCGACGCCAGCTGGCCTGGCGCCGGAGCGGCGGCCAGGACCAGGAGGCTTTGGTGCCATGGCTGAGACCGTCGTCTGCGCCCAAGGTGATCTTACAGTGGCAGCCGCAGCCGCGTTGACGTCAATCACTCACGTGGCTCACCTCGGGGCGCTCAGAACCCAGGGCCCGGCTTTCTGCCGTCCCCCCTCCCCTGCCTTTAAAGACATTTGTCAAATCCGCGCCTGGAAGAGAAACTGAGAGACGGGGCATCTGGGCGGGCCGGGGTCTCTCCACGCACAAGAGCTGCCGGCCGCGGGGCCTTTGAGTGCGTCCTGACGGGTGCTGATGGGTGCTGACGGGTGCTCAGGCGCCCGGTGCATAATTCATGAGCCTCTAAGCAGCTGTGAATTCTGAGCAGGCCCAGATAAAGCTGGTCGCAGAGCGGGTTGGGGTGATCGGGGGACACCCTCATCCACCCCTTTGCTCCCGGCGGTGCTGGGGTTGGGGAATGTGGTTGTCTGAAGGGTCATGGCCGTCCGGGGCACTGCTCCGTACTCTCCCTGAGCCTGAGCACAGGTGGCCTGCCAGGTAAAGGGCGACCTAAGGGACCCCTCAGGACACGTCCAGTATATACCGCTAGCTGGCGACGCAGGACAGGCCACTTGGAGAGCACATGGGGGATACCAGGCAGGGATGGCGCTCCCTCCAGTGTGCCAAGCCTCTGTCCGAGGTGGGGTCTCTCTGGAGTCTCCTAGCACTCCGCACCAGGCACTATCTTTATTTATTTATTTATTTATTTATTTATTTATTTATTTATTTATTTTTGCGGGTCTGGGGATGGAACCCAGGGGCATTCGACCTCCAAGCTACACCCCCTGTCCTATCTTTTTTATTCTTTATTTTGAAACCGGGTCTGAGTTGCAGAGGGCCTCACTAAGTAGCTGAGGCTGTCCACAAACTGCGATCCTCTGGTCTTTGCCTCCCGAATGCTGGATTACAAGCGTGCGCCACACGCCCGGCTGGCCCTGACTTTTCCAACTGGCTCCCTGGGGGGCGAGGGCTCCAGCTCCTGGGCATGGCCGCAGGCAGGGTCTCAGGGCCTCTGGAAGCACTGGATCCAAACGTGTGTGTGTGTGTGTGTGTGTGTGTGTGTGTGTGTGTGTGTGGTGCTGGGGTTGGAACCCAGGGGCATTCTACCTCCAAGTTATACTCCCAGCCCTTTCTATTTTTTATTTGGAAATAGGGTCTTACCGAGTTGCCGAGAGCCTCACCAACTTGCTGAGGCTGGCCTCGAACCTGTGATCTTCCTGTCTCAGTCTTTCAAGTACTGGAATCACAGGCTTACACCACCACGCCCCGCTCAGGATCTAAACGAAACCAGGAAACCCAACAAGGAGCCGTCAGCCAGCAGAGAAAGGCTTCTCAAACTCCTCTCAGGGAATGTCAGATACAGTTTCCAGGCCTGGAGACGTGGGGGCTTACCATGTTGCCAAGGCTGGTCTTGAACCCTGGATCAGTGATACCCTTGTATCAGTCTCCTGCGGAGCTTGGATTACAGTCATTTGGCACGGTATCCAGCCACCTACAGCTTTATTTATTTATTTATTTATTTATTTATTTATTTTGGTGGTACTGGGGTTCCTGGAAGCCCTTCTACCTCCGGGCTACACTCCCAGACCTATTTTATATTTTTATTTGGAAACAGGGTCTAGTAAGCCAGCGCGCGCGGCTGGCTTCGAACCTGTGCGATCCTCCTGTCTCGGCCTCCCCAGCGCGGGGATTACGAGTGCCCACCACGCCCGGCCACCTACAGCTTTAAAAGAACAGCATCAGAAGGGCGTGGTGGCGCACTCCTGTAATCCCAGTACTTGGGATTACAGGAGGATCGAAGGTTCGCAGCCAGCCTCAGCAACTTACCAAGACCCTCCGCAACTTAGTGAGACCCTGTTTCAAATAAAAAGGGCGGAGAGTGTAGCTCAGAGGTAGAATGCCCTCGGTTCAATCCCTGGTGCCAAAACTTAAAAAAAAATCACGAGCCCACTGTTCTGTGATCCTGGTAATGGGAACAGAAAGATGTCCTGTTACGTTTTAGGTTTTTTTATTACAATACAAACACATAGTATAAATTTATTATCTTGAGCCAGGCATGGCGGTACACACTTGTAATTCTAATACTTGGGAGGCTGAGACAGGAGGGTCTCGCAGGTTTGAGAGCAGCTTCACAACTTAGTGAGGCCCTCCACAACTTTGTGAGAACCTGTTTCAAAATAAAAAAAAATCAGCCGGGTGTGGTGACACACGCTTGTCATCCCACTACTTGGGAGGCCGAGACAGGAGGACCACAAAGTCGCAGCCAGCCTCAGCTACTCGGTGAGGCCCTGAGCAATGTAGTGAGACCCCGTTTCAAAAATAAAGAATAATGGCCGGGCGTGGTGGCGCACGCTTGTAATCCTAGTACTCGGGAGGCTGAGACAGGAGGATCGTGGTTCACGGCCAGCCTCAGCTACTTCCTGAGGCCCTCTGCGACTTAGAACTGAGACCCTGTTTCAAAATAAAGAATAAAAACTAGGGCTGGAGGTGTAGCTCGGAGGTAGAATACCGTTGGGTTCAATTTCTAGTACCACAAAAAAAGAAAAGAGAAGAAAGAAAAAAAGAAAGCCCTATATGTATACATAGGGCTGGGGGGTGTAGCTTGGAGGTAAAATGCCCCTGGGTTCCATCCCCAGTAACACGCGCGCGCACACACGGCCATCTTAACCACGCTTAAGCACACGGTTCGTGGCATTAGGCACGGCCGCGGTGTTGTGTAAACATCGCAGCCACCCGTCCGCAGACCTCATCTCCCCAAACGGAAACTCTGTACCCCTCAGGCGCCAGGCTGAGCTGCACCCCAGCCCTTTTTATTTTTTGAGACAGGGTCTCACTAAATCCTGAGGCTGGCTTCAAACCTGCGATCCTCCTGCCTCAGCCTCCCAAGGACTGGGATTACAGGTGTGGCATCACGCCCAGCTTATAAACCTCTTATTACTTCCCAGCTGTACTTAAGTAACAGCAAGCATGAAACTTGGGGGGAGAGGTGGGGCGTGGCTCTGGTTCCCCAAGCCCCACCCGGGCCTTCCTCCCCTCCTGGCGCGAGACCTCTGAGCCGAGGCCCTGGCGCTGCCTCCCTTCCGTCCAGCTGACGCCAGCGATCCAAAGAGCCGTCACTCCGTGCTCAGCCGAGAAGCTCCTGGAAATCCTGCAAACCTGACATCTCTGGAAGAAAGTTGGCTGTCCTGAGAACCAGCCTGGCTCAGGGTGGTCCAAGACCAGGAGTCCAAGAGCGGCCCAGACGGAGAAGACGGCCGGCCCCTCGGCCCCCGGCCCCCGCCGACCTGGGGCTGCCACCGGCCCGCAGGGAGGGTCAGAGGGCAGCTGCAAGGCCCCAGCCCTGCCTCTTGCTGGCCGGGTGACCTCGGGCGGGTGGCCGGGCCTCCACGCGTGGTCTGCAGCACCTGGCTACAGCGCCCGCTGGCGGGCATTGCTGGCATTGCCTGGAACGACCGCGGAGCGCGGCTTGGGGAGCCCGTGGGGGGCTGCCCTCCCTCCCCCTTCCTCTCTGGCCTCCTGTTCATTTCCACATCTTGGCTCCACCCCCTGGATGAGATTCGTGAACACGCTTGTCCTCCAACCTGTAATATTTGAGGACACTCTCTAACAACAAAAGCAGAAAAATGAATTTTGGATTTTTTTTGTGTGTGCAGGGGATTGAAGCCAGGGGCAGGGCCATTCTACCTTTGAGCTACACCCTCAGCTGCTTTTTATTTTGAAACACTGCCTTGCTCAGTTGCCGAGGGCCTCACTAAGTTGTCGAGGCTGGCCTCAAATCTGCCATCCTCCTGTCTCAGTCTCTCAGTTACTGGGATTACAGTATGTGCGACCCCGCCTGGACGCTCTGTTGTTTGTTTTGTTTTTGGTCTGGGGATGCAGCCCAGAGGCATTCGACCTCCGAGCTCCACCCCCTGCCCTATTTTTATTCTTTATTTTGAAACAGGGTCTCACTGAGTTGCAGAGGGCCTCACTAAGTAGCCGATGCTGTCCGCGAACCGCGATCCTCCTGCCTCAGCCTCCCGAATGCAGGGATGACAAGCGTGCGCCACCACGCCCGGCTCCACTGGGTTGTTTTTAACCCTGTGGTCAGCACGGGTAGGCAGGACGCAGGCTGGGGCGGTGCTGGCCCTCGCTCCTCCCCTGGGCTGCGGCTGCCCGGGAGGTGGGAGGCATCTGCCTGGGGTCCCCGGGAGCAGCTGTCACCCGCATCCTCCGGGCTTGGCTCAGTCCAGATTCCAAGCACCATGGGCTTGAGCAAGGCGACTCTGCCAGTGCCTAGCGGGCACCCAACCTGGGCGTGCAGAGGCCGCCACAGCTGCCCGGGGCCGTCTGTGAATCCCCCAGGGATCCGTGGGATCGCTAATGGATTCCTCCACCGCCAGGGTGGGAAGTCACCAGTCCAGGGCCAGCAGCGGGTGGCCAGGGGTGACAGCGTGTGCGGCCGGGCCCCCTGCCCGTGCCCTTGGCAGACATTGCTAATCCATCCCATGCTCCTTCCCACAGAGCAGCCTGGCTTCCAAAGCCGTCCGGGCCCAGCGCTCCCGGCAGCCAGGCCCGCAGAGCAGATGAGATTCAGCCTTGAAGTGCTGCCTTATATTGGGGGGGGGTCACCGGATTTCAAGCCAAGTGCCTGGTCCAGCCCCAGACCTGCGCTCATGACCCGTGACCCCTCCAGGTGGGTGTTGAACCTGTCAGCCTCCATTTCTTGGTCTGTAAAATGGGTCAGGTGTAGGGGAAGGGCTGATTGGTAACTAAGGATCACGTGCTCCGTCCCCAGCACCCGGGACGCACCTGGCCGTGCTCGCTTCCGCGAGATCCCTGGAGACCCCGCACGTTCTGAGCCCTGAGCCTCGGGTTCCGGGCCCACAGACTAGACACTAGGAGATGGGCTCAAAGGGACGCTCGGGGCTGCGTGGGGCGCCGTTAGCCTGGACCCAGCAGGCGAGGCGCCCTGGGGAAATGCCTGGGTGCTCTTTGCTCAGTCTTCCTTAGCAAAGAGCCATGTGGCCCCGTCAACGCCACTGAGCCAGCCAGAGAAAGGCCTGCGGCCTCTCCCCAGCCTCCCTTCCCCGCACATCAGAGGAAGGCCCGGGAGGCTGAGACAGGACGATCACAGGTTCCAGGCCAGCCTCAGTAACTTGGTGAGACCATTTCAAAATTAAAAGAAATATAAAGTTTAGGGGTGTATCTCAAAGGTAGAGGGTGCCTGGGTTCAATCAACGGTGCCGACAAAAAGAAGGGTTTGTATCCTGTGAATGTGAAATGCGACATGACCCCCGCGCCAGCCTCTGCGTGGCCCTCGGCGGCCACCTGGACTGTGGCAGGGCCCCGGCAGGCTAAGGGATACTCGACAAGGTAAGGAAATTCAGGAAGGCTTCCTGGAGGAAGTGGGCGCAAATTCCAGGGAGCCAGGGAGGGGACAGGGAGCCCAGGCCTGTCATGGGAAAAGATTGGTTACCTGGCCGCCATGGCCTAAGGTGACATTTTGGGGACACAGGGACACACGCCTTCTGCTCCTCACCTCTCCCCCACGCCCACCTCTGCCTACTGGAAGGACTTTTTCTGCCCTATTCTGTCCTCTGTGTCTCTTTTTTTTCTTCTTCTTCTTTCTTTCTTTCTTTCTTTTTTTTTTTTTTTTTGGTGTTACTGGGGTTCCTGGAAGCCCTTCTACCTCCGGGTTACACTCCCAGACCTATTTTTACATTTTTATTTGGAAACAGGGTCTCCTAAGCCAGCACCCGCGGCTGGCTTCGAACCTGCGCGATCCTCCTGTCTCTGCCTCCCCTGGCATCCTCTGTGTCTCTGCTCGGGGCTGAGAGCTCCCCGCTGCATCAGCTGGGTCCTGCTCCGCGGCCTCTGCTCCTGGGTGGTGGGCTCCCTCCTCTGGGTCCCCAGGGCCCCTGCTGCCCCAGACCAGAGCAGGGGCTGGGGGCCGGCACCTCCTGAGCTCCTCAGAGCCTTCGGAAACTGCTCTGGCCGCCAGGAGCCAGAGTGGAGTGGCGGGTCAGCCAGGGTCACTGCGCCTGCAGGCAGGTCCTGGAAAATTCCAGCCGCCCGTGGCCTGGTCGCTGCTGGGCATCCAGAGAGCTCCCTGCCCGCTGCTCTCTCTCCACCCGCCTGGCCCTTGGCCACGGCCTGGGCTCACATGGTTCTCGCTGGCCAGGCTGTGGGGAGCACAGGGCCATCCCAGGAGAGGAGGACACGGTGACCTGGACCCAGGCCCTTTGGAAGCCATCCATCCACAAACTGGTTAGCCGGTCCAAGGCAAAGAATTGGGTGAATCCTCCAAGAGCTCTGGGAAACCTCTGGGAACACCTGTCTCTCCCGAGTCTCCAGCTGTGCCCCCCCCCACTGCCCAGGGAGGCCAGGACTCTGGGCTGATGAATTTGCTGAAGTCAGGGCCAAGCCCTGGTGGTAAAAAGAAAAAACGGGGCAGGTGAGGTGGCGCACACCTGTAATCCTGGTACTTGGGAGGCCAGCCTCAGCACTCAGCAACTTAGTGAGACCTTCTTTCAAAAGTAAAAAAAATAAGGCCAGGCGTGGTGGGCATGCTTGTGATCCCAGTACTTGGGAGGCTGAGACAGGAGGATCGCAGGTTGGCAGCCAGCCTCAGCTACTTAGTGAAGTCCTCTGCAACTCAATGAGACTCTGTTTCAGAATAAAGAATAAAAAATAGGGCTGAGGGTGTAGCTTGGAGGTAGAATGCCCCTGGGTTCCACCCCCAGTACCATAAATAAATAAATAAATAAACAAACAAATAAATAAATAAGTCAGGGTATAGTTCAGAGGTAGAATATCCCTAGGTCTGATCCCCAGTTCTACAAAACAAATAAATAGTAAATAAATAAATAAATAAATAAATAAATAAATAAATAAATAAAGGCTGGGGTGTAGCTCAGAGATAGAATGACCCTGGGGTTAATCCCCAGTACCAAAGCAATAAAAAACAAAATAAGCAATAAGCCAGGCAGCAGCACCCACCCCGAAGGAGCTCTTGCGGTGAGCCAGGCGCTGCGTGGCTCTGCCCCGGCCTGTGTGGTCCTCAGCACACACCTGGGAAGCAGGGTCAGCACCGATGGTCACCCACGCTGTACAGAAGAGAAAGCTCAGAGAGGTCGAGAAGCGCAGCCAAGGTCACACAGCCAGGCAGCCGGGAGCTGAGCTGGACGCCTCAGACCCTCGGGCCGCCAGTGCCAGCGCCGGCTGTCACTGCTATTTCTCTGTTTCTTTGGCCAAAGGCCACTCTTTCATGAAAGAGGACTCCCTTTCCTTGCTGGGGAGGACCCCGTGTGTCCAAACTCCGGGCAGAAGGGGCTGGGGTCCTCTACAAAAAGGCTTCTGCTTGCGGAGCTCAGTGATGGAGACAAAGACCCCCCCCCCTCGAAGAGCCGCGCGGCACAGGATGAGACGGAGGATCGCGTCAGCCGCGCCTATTTGGCACCAAGTTGTTTTGTTTCTGTTTGTGTTGTTTGTCTGTGGTGCTGAGGATGGAACCCAGGGCATTCTACCTCCGAGCTACACCCCAGCCCTATTATTTTCATTCTTTCTTTGGAAACCGGGTCTCACTACGTTGTGGAGGGCCTCCTCACCAAGTAGCTGAGGCTGGCCGCGAACCTGGATCCTCCTGTCTCGGCCTCCCAAGTACTGGGATCACAAGCGTGCGCCACTGTGCCCGGCCGGTGCCAGGCATTTCACAAACACCTTCTTAGTGTTTACGGCGGGGCTATGACTTTGTGCCCGGCTCACAGATGAGGAAACCGAGTCTTCAAGTCCTCAGGTGTAAGCCAGCCCCCCAAGACCAGCCGGGGGTCTCCGGGGTCTGATGAAGGGGAGGGTGGTGCTGGGGGTGCCGCAGGGCTGGCATCCCGCAGGGGCCCTGGTATCTCCCGTCCGTCCTGAAGGCTGCGCTGGCCGAGGACGCAGACCTGCCGGGAAGCAAAGGCAGCCGGCGCGGAGGTCACCGGGCTGGAGCGGAGCCACCGTCCCCGCCGCGTCCTGAGCGCCTTCCAGCTCCCGGCGGGGCCTCGGCTGCCCTGCCAGCGCCCCGCAGCTGCCGCTCTGGACGGCTCAGGGGCGGCAGAGGAAAGTCCTCACCCACCGGCCCTTCCAGGCCGCAGCAGAGCGGCTTTCGCCGGGTCCCCGCTGCCCGCGCGCCCCGTGCCAGCATCCGCGCGCCAGGCTCCGGGTGCCCCGGGCACGTGGCCACTGCTCAGAGACCCGATTCCCCTCACTCAAGGTCACCAGGAGCCTGTGAAGGGCACGGTGGAAATTCAAGCTCAAGATTGGAAATGTCCTCTAACTGTGGGACTCCCTCCTCGGACCACCTAGTGAGTGGAGGCGGCCTTTCTATAATAGAGACCTGCCCAGGACTCACACTCTATCATCTATCTATCTATCTATCTATCTATCTATCTATCTATCTATCTATCTCTTTGGTACCGGGGTCATTCTATCTCCCAGCTACACCCCCAACCCTTTTCTTTCTTTATTTTCTTTCTTTCTTTCTTTCTTTCTTTCTTTCTTTCTTTCTTTCTTTCTTCTTTTTTGGGTATTGAGGATGGGACCCAGGAGCATTCTACCTCTGAGCTACATCCCCAGCCCTATTTTTATTCTTTCTATTGACTCAGGGTCTCACTGAGTTGCGGAGGGCCTCACTAAGTAGCTGAGGCTGGCCGCGAACCTGTGATCTTCCTGTCCCAGCCTCCCAAGTACTGGGATTATAAGTGTGCGCCACTATGCCTGGCTTGCCCTTCTTATTTTTAATTTGGAACAGAGTCACTAAATTGCTGAGGCTGGCCTCAAAGCTGCAATCTTCCTCTCTCAGCCTCCCAAGTACTGAGATTGTAGCAATGAGCCTGGAAGGATCACCCTCTCCTGAGAATGGTTTTGCAGGAACCCCGAGGAGGCAAGCCTCAGGCTGGGATCAAGCTCAAACAATAACACAGAGCCGAGCGCCGTGGCATATGCCTGCAATCCCAGTACTTAGGAGGCTGAGACAGGAGGACAGCAGGTCCAAGGCCAGCCTCCAGACTTAGTGACTGTTTCATAAAGCAGGGCTGGGGGGAATAGCTCCGAGTAGAATGTCCCTGGGTGCAACCCTCAGGAGCACACGCACATGACAGAGCGATATGACACCCACCCCGCGGGTTCTGCCATCAGGCGGGCAGAATTCAGGTGGCGTTCCAAGCCGGGGGCGTGGTCGGAGGGAAGGTGAGTTTGGCAAGAACCCAGCGCCAGGGCCCAGGGTGAGCCTGAGGGGTCAGGGGAGGCTTGAGCTGACATCAGTCCACGCAGGCATCACTAGAGGAGGGTCAGCAGCTGAGGACAGGGAGGAGAGGACCCGGGGCAGAAGACACTGTGTGCAAAGGCCCTGTGGTGACGGGGCATGAGGACCAGGAGAACCGTGAGCCAGGGTGGCTGGGAGCCTGGGATGGGCTGGAAATGAGGGCGGGGCTCGGCCGCAACAGCGGGTGCCCTGACCCCCAAAGCGGTGGGCAGCTTGATTGAGAACTTGCAGTGGGGAGGAGCTCGCGATGGGCACGTTGGTATCTCAGTGGTCAGCCCCAGGCACCGCCAGGGCACCATCAAGGCCGGGCAGCGGGGTGAGTGAGCTGGGACCCCGTCATGGCCGGCTCTGGTGGTGGTCTCGCCTGGGCACTGGCTCATCCGCTCCCCAGCTACGCCGGTGTGAAGTCCTCGAGGGGCCCGGCCGCGTGCTGGGCAGTTCAAGTCCTGAAACTGAAATGGACCCCAGTGCCGCGGGTTCCCCGGGCCAGTGGTGGTCAACTCGGCGATAGCCATGTCCCTGGCGGCTCCTCACCTCCGGAGCCGAATTCCAATCTCCAGTCCCGGTGTGCAGGACTCTCGGCTCCAGGCAGGAGCCCGCAGGGCAGCCAAGCGGCCCCTCTCCCCCACGGCACAACAGAACGCTCCCCAGAACTCGCTGAGCAGATTCGTGCTAAGCTAGCTTGAGATTTTTAATTGGCCGGAGGCCTGGAAGCCGACTGGCAGGGACGGGGTAGACAGATGGAACCCTATATGAAGCTACTGACTCATTCAACTTAGAAAGAGAAGCAGCCCTAGCAGTCGGTGTTTGAAAGGGCCGAGACTTTGCAGGAAGCCTTGACTTTGCAGGAAGCCTTCTTGGCCCCGCCAGCTGGGGCCGCCGGGCGATCCTGGCTGGCAGCGGGCGGCCCTGTCAGAGGTGGCTGGACCTGGCATTGGTGCAGGCCCGCCAGCCCCGACGTGAATCCAAGGTGCTCGGGGTCCCCTTCTGCCTGCCCTGGGCTGGCGCAGGGGTGGCTCCGCCCCAGCCATCCTCCCAGTCTAACCTTAGCCGGAGTGTGAAGCAGCCTTAGCCGGCAGCCTCCTGGTCCCACCTCCCAGGATTCCAGCATGTGGCTGGGGACATGGGCATCTACCCGGCCCAGCAGGTCAGTCTGTTCCCCATTGACCAGTCAAGGCTCCCCAGGCCTTGTCTCCCGCCGGCCCCCACACCCCATCAACATTTCCTTCCTGAGCTGCTGGGTTGGGGGCTGCCCAGGCCCCACTTCATCCACCCTGTCATCTAAAAGCCCAGGCCAGAGCCAGGTGTGATGGCGCACGCTTGTCATCCCAGCATTCGGGAGGCTGAGACAGGAGGATCGCGGTTCGTGGCCAGCCTCAGCTACTTAGGCCCTCTGCAACTCAGTGAGACCCTGTTTCAAAATAAAGAATAGAAAATAGAGCTGGGGGTGCAGCTTGAAGGTAGAATGCCCCTGGGTTCCATCCCCAGTACCACACACACAAAAATTAAAGAATAAAATAAATAAATACAGGCCGGGCATGGTGGTGCACGCTTGTAATCCCCGCGCTTGGGAGGCAAAGACAGGAGGATCATGTAGGTTCGAAGCCAGCTGCACTGGCTTAAGAGACCCTGTTTCCAAATAAAATATAAAATAGGTCTGGGAGTGTAGCCCAGAGGTAGAAGGGCTTCCAGAAACCCCAGTACCACCAAATAAATAAATAAATAAATAAATAAATAAATAAATAAATACAACCCAGGCCAGCCAAGTGGGGGTACATGCCTGTCATCCCGGTACTTTGGAGGCTGAGACAGGAGGATTGCAGGTTGGAGGACAGCCTCAGCAAGTAGTGAGACTCTCGTCAATCTAGCAAGACCCTGTTTCAAAATAAAAATAGAGCGCAGGGTGTAGCTCTGAGGTAGAATACCCTGGGTTGAATCCTCAGTCACACACACACACACACACACACACACACACACACACACACACACGGCTGGGGTGAGGCTCATGGACAGAATGTGGTTCAGGATGGTACCCTATGAATACATGAAAGCCCAGGTCAAGGCCACAGGGCTGCCCGGCCACCCACCAAGGGACCCCGCGCAGGACCCAGATCACCTGGGTCTGCGATGCCCAGCGCCCCACCGCGTGCCAGGCCTGGCAGGCGGCTTCAGTGGTGCAGCTGGACCAGGCGGGCTCCCCGTGACGACAGCTCGCAAGGAGCCCTCACTGCGTGCACCTGCACATCGATGGCCAAACCCAGGATGCTGCACGCGGGGGACCGCCACCGCCGTCGCCTCGGCGACGGTGCTACCTGCGGAGCGTCCGGACATGCGTGCGTGACCTCATCTAAGCCGTTCAGGGACCCTTCTAGGACACTGGCATCCCGTCCCAGACATGAGGGAGATGAGGCTCGGGGAGGCTCTGAGCTTGTAGAGGAGAGAAAGCCGCCAAGTGGCGGAGCAGGGCTCAAACTCCACCCTGAGGTTCACGTTCAAACTAGCACTGTGTGTGCCCTCTCCACCCCAGAGTGCCACTCTCCACCCAAGGAGTGCTCCCTCTCTACCTCAGGAGGTGCTCCCTTTCCAGACCAATGGGTGCTCCCTCCACCCCAGGGGGTGCTCCCTCTCCAGCCTAGAATGTTCCTCTCCAGCCCCCATGTGCTTCGGCTCCATCCCCGCCTCGATTCCTCTGGGTGGGCCTAAGGCCCTGGGGCACCTACTCAGTCTCCAACCGGGGGGCACATTTCTGTTGTTTGTTTGTTTGTTTGTTTTTGCAGTACTGGGGATGGAACCCAGGGGCATTCTACCTCCCAGCCACACCCCAGCCCTATTTTTTATACTTTATTTTGAAACAGGGTCTCACTAAGATGAGGAGGGCCTCACTAAGTAGTTGAGGCTGGCCGCTGAGATCCTCCTGTCTCAGCCTCCTGAGTACAAGCACGTGCCGCCATGCCTGGCTTTATTTATTTATTTATTTTTATTTGTTTATTTGTTGTACTGGGGGTGGAAGGCAGGGACTTTCTACCTCCGGGCTATACCCCAGACCTATTTTATTTTTATATTTGGAAACAGGGACTTGTTAAGTTGCTGAGAGCCTCATCAAGTTGCCGAGGCTGACTTCGAAACTACGATCCTCCTGTCTCAGCCTCCCAGGTACTGAGATTACAGGTGCGGGCCTGGCTTGTTTTTTCTTTATATGACAAAAATTTTTTGTGCCTTTACAGCCACCAAAACAGCGGAAACGTGGCTTCATTTCACAGTGTGTAGAGCTGAATTTATGTTCTCTGGACAGTTTCAAAATGACTCTCCCCCCTTGAGGGGACAGGAGGCCTTACCCTAGCTGTGCTAGGCCGCAGATGTGGACCTAGCGGCCCTGTCCCCAGGGCATCATCTCGCAGACAGGCCTGCAACAAGAAGCCCCATCCCTGAGGGGCATCTCCATGCGGGGTCAGGGGTGAGAGTCCCTGGAAAGCATCCCCTGAGAGCTCAGGGCCAAGGGTGGACAGCAGGCCCCTCCCCGCAGGCCAGGCAGAGGGCTCCTGGTGCCCCAGCCCTCCTCCCCCGGTGCCCAGCTCCCGCTACCCGGCGGCGAGCGCGGATCCATCCAGGCCAGGGAGGCCGCGGGCCAAGCAGAGGGTCACCGCTAACTAGATGCTAATGAGAGAGGGGACCGATCTATCTCGCTTTAATCAGGCAATCAATGCGCACTGCAGGTGCGTCTGTTCCCGCCCGCGGGGGAGGGGAGGAGGGAGGGGCGGCCCAGCTGGGCCCGCAGCCCGCCCCGCCCCGCTCCCCACCCCCGGGGGGGGGGGGGATGCAAATTGAAATCACTGCTCCGCGGAAAAGAAAAGGGGTAAAGGGATCAGCTTTTTAATCAACGCGCAGAGCTGCAGCAGTTAATGAATTCCAGGTGCTGGGAACCCCAGGCAAGTCTGGGTGGGCGGAAGCCAGGGCCGCCCCCTGCTCTCCCTGTGGGTCCCCTGGGCCGGGAGGGGAACCCCCCAAAACCTGCACACCCCAGCGACCTCGGGGTCTGCCAGGGCCCGCCCTGCCTGGGGCTGCAGGGACAGGGTGGCCCAAGGTCAGGGCCTGAGCCCCTCTGCGGCTCCCCCTGCTAAGGGGGAGCTCTTAAAAGAAGCTAAAACAAGCTGGGCGTGGTGGTACACGCTTGTAATCCCACTACTTGGGAGGCTGAGACAGGAAGATCACAGATTCGCAGCCAGCCTCAGCTATTTAGAGAGGCCCTTTGCAACTCAGTGAGACCCTGTTTCAAAATAAAGAATAAAAAAAAAAAATAGGACTAGGGGTGTAGCTCAGAGGTAGAATGCCCATGGGTTCAACCCCAGCACTGAAAAAAAAAAAAAAAAAAGGCTTAAACAGGCCGGTTCTGGTCCCTGATGGGCCCTCCTTCCGATGGGTCCTCTTTCCTCCAGCTGAAAGTCTTCTGTTGATCACTTACTTGAGCCAGGCCTCAGATACAGTAGTGCTCAGACCCTCAGCGCCACCTTATCCCCATCTTAAAGAGGAGAAAACGCAGGCCCAGAGCCATGCTGGAAGCCGGGCGCAGTGGCACAGGCTGTCATCCCAGTCCTCGGGAGGCTGAGACAGGAGGATCTCGGGTTCCAGGTCCGCCTCAGCAACGAGTGAGACTTCACCAAACAAGTGAGACCCCATTTCAAAATAAAATAAAATAGGGCTGGGGTATAGCTCAGAAGTAGAACGCCCCGGTTCAATCTCTAGTACCAATGGGGGGAGGGGACATTATTATGGAATCTGCCACCATTTTGGCCAAATATAAATAAAGTGGTGGGAGGCGGGGGCACCAGCTCTTGGCTTCCTTCCAAAATCCCTTCCCAGGAGCCCACAGTGGCTTTGAGGCCAGGGTCAGGGCTCTGAAGCGCCCTGACTTCTCAGCTCCTTTTATCTTTGCAGCGTCGCTTGAGGTCTTTGACGGGAATTTCTTCCCTTTTAAAACAGAAAGCCACTGGGTGCTGGCCGTGTGCTCAGCCTTTGTCCCCAGCGGCGGCGTGATGACCAGCCAGTTGCTGGGTGCCTCTGGGCTCTGCTGGTGACCGGAGGCGCCTGACAGCCCTGTGGAGTCTTCCCCGAGCCTCGCTTAGTTCCTCCCACAGAGGAGGCGGCACGACACGGGTTGGCTAGCTTGCCCAGGGTCACCCAGCAGGGCAGCGGGACCCAGGAGCCGGACCTTTCATCTCTGCCAGCGCGCCCCCGAGCCCCGGCAAGGCTGAGACCCGCCTCTGGGGCTGCACGCTCAGGAACAAAGTGGAAAGCTGGTCTGGAAGGAACGGGGCAAATAATGCGGGTGAGGATTCATGGTCTGGGATCAGAGTCCCCGAATGGTTCATTTCAGGAGCTGTGAAGAGCACGGTGCGGTAGAAACCTCTGGCAGTGGGCATCGAGGCCACGCCCACAGAGGCCACGCCCACTGCGGTCACGCCCGCAGAGGCCACACCCGGGGGCTCCAGGGCTGCTCCATCTCACCTGCCAGGCGCCATCCGTCACCAGCTGCCTTCGGCGCCACACTCTCCCACCGAGGCAGGCTCCAGGCACCCAGGCTGGGGCTCGCCGCCACCCAAGAGCTCCAGGTGGCAGGGCCCTGCTCTTGGCAGCTCAAGTCAAAGGAGATGGACACTGGAAAAGTGAGAAGGGCCTGGTACCGGGGACAGGAAGGCTGAAGGACGCCCAGGGCCTGGAGGGACAACAAGGTAGCCTTAGATTGCACTGTGTAAGTCAGCTGGGCGTGGTGGTGTTAGCCTCTAGTCCCGGTACTTGGGAGACAGACAGGAGGATTGCGGGTTCGAGGACAGCCTTAGCAAGCGGTGAGACTCCCATCAACCTAGCGAGCCCTGTTTCCAAATAAAAATAAAGTAGGGCTGGGGCTGGAGCTTTGAGGTAGAATGCCCTGGATTCAATTCCCAGTACCGCAGAAAAAGGGGGGCTGGGGTGTAGCTCAGAGGTAGAACGCCCCTGGGTATGATCCCTAGTACCACACACCCACAAAAAAAGTTTAATATTTAGCTCCTAAGTCGCTCTAGATGTTTCCGGTTGTAGCAGCCTCGAGGTGGAGCCTGGGAGCCTTCGCCAGCACCAACACCGAGCCTCGCCAGGTTCTTCTGGGCCATCTGCTTCCCAGTGAGACCCGGTTTTTTTTTTTTTTAACCGGGTCCTCGTCCCATGTAAGCAAAGGATGAGTGACACTGGACAGTAGAAAGGCATAAGAGTATGGAAGTATTTTAAGCCTAGAGAAGCTCCCACCAGGGGGCGACCGAGAGGGTCACCGCTGAGGCTCTTGGGAAGCCAGCCTATTTTGTGACTCCCTGGTTGGTCCCTCTGTGATTGGTCCAACTCAGACCTCGTCCGGTTTCAATTCTTCATTTACATCATCCCTATAATTGGTCCTTTTAGAGTCTTGTTTCTTTTCTTTCTTTTTTCCTTTTCTTTTCTTTTTTCTTTTTTCTTTCTTTCTTTTTTTTTTTTTTTTTTTGTGTGTGTGTGTGATCCTGGTGATTGGACCCAGGAACATTCTACCTCTGAGCTACACCCCCAGCCACCCAATTTTATTTTTATGTTGAAACAGGGTCTTGCTAAGTTGATGAGAGTCTCTGCTGAGGCTGTCCTCCAACCTGAGACCCTCCCGTCTCAGCCTCCCAAGTACTGGGATTGCAAGGGTCATCACACCACCGCGGCGGGCCGCAGAGCCTTTGCCTTGCGTCAGTCCTTGAGTCTCAGCCACTCTGTAGTAGCCTGGCAGCGCTTCCAGCCTCCTGGTCTCCTGACCTTGCCCTTGAGCACTCTTGGAATGTGTTTACACCGTTGTTCTCAGAATCCCACCCAAGGAAGGGGTTGAGGTTTCCTTGTGACTCGTCCCGTCTGCCTGGCCGCTGTCACCCCTGTACAGTATGAACCTTCGCTGTTTCTGTTCCTTTTACAGATGGTTTCTCTTAACCCTCCCTGTTCCCAGGCCCTCTGCCCATGCCTGTCGGTTCCTAACTCCTCACCAGAGGCCTGCCTTCCTCTTCCCCACGCCTCTCCCCTCCTGTGCTCCTCTGCATGTCCACTATGGCCCCAGCTCCAGCACCACGCCTCTCGGCTCACCCACCTCCTCTATCTCCAGAGAAAAACCGGGAGAGGATGTCTCAGCGCAGTCTGCAGATGCCCGCTCATGGCTGGCGTCAGGGCTGGGCCCGGGAGGCCCTGGGCAGGCAGTTTCCGCAGGAGGGTCGCAGAGCCTAAGAGAGGACACCGGCAGAGCTTACGTAGCGGCACCTGGACGGGGAGGGACCTCTCCACTGCAGGTCCTGCTGTCTCCAGCAGCTCTGAGACCTAGGCATGCCTGATCACGTTTCACAGATAGGCGTGGGCAGGAGCCTGGAGCGACTTATCTCGATGGCCCTGGGCTCAGGTTGCCCAGCTGGATGGCCTGGGAGTGCTAAGCCGAGCTAAGGCCGGCAGGCTGGCACCAGCTCGCTGCCTGGGCTTTCCCTCCCTGGCGTCCTTCTTGCGTTAGCCTCCCAGGAGGAAGAAAAGGCCCTGCCACTCTGCCAAGGTGGCATTGCAATTCAAGGTGACCAGGTCTAAGTGACTTTCATTGTAGCCTGGCTCTGCCTGAGCCCTGGCCTGAGTCGGGCCGCTCCCTGGGTGTGCAGGGCCCGGCGGTAGACTGGCAGAATCGGAGCTGGGGCCCCCGGTGGCTCGAGCAAACAGCCCCATCTCAGTGGCGGACACTGGCAAGGTTGCTTTCTTGCTTATTTCAAAGTCCAGTTCAGACTCTTGGAAAGGGGGAGCCTGACTCTGTGCATTCCCTGGGGCCCCAGGGCCTTTCAATGAGGGGTTCCACCACCCCAGATCAGGAGTCAGAGAGTTCTCTGTAAAGAGCCAGACAGGAAGGACCGGGCTTCAGGGGTCATGTAGGGGTGGTCACTTGTTTATACCACCGTGGCATAAAGGCAGCCACAGACAGCTTAGAGGAAGGGGCACGGCTGGCTGTGAGCCAGTAAAGTTTTATTTGCAAATACAAAGGCGGGGCAGGTTTGCCTGGGGCCCTAGTTTCTAGAGCTTTGGGGTCTTCTTACCCCCTGCCTCTGATGAACAGGAAGGAGAGCAGAGGGGAACTCTGCAGGAGGTTTGGGGGCCTGGACTAGAGGTTGTATATATCCACTCACAGACCCGTGGGCCGGAACCCCAGAAACAAGGCCCATCCCCTGCAAGGGAGGCTGGGAAATGTAGTTTTCTTGCATGTTCAGGAGACAAGGTCTAGAAGAGGTTTCTTTTTTCTTTTTTCTTTTTTTTTTTTTTTCAGTACTGGGATAGAACCCAGGGGCATTGTACTTACAAGCTATACCCCCAGGCCTATTATTTTAGTCTTTTTATTTTTTGAAACAGGGTCTCACTGAGTTGCGAAGGGCCTCGCTAAGTAGCTGAGGCTGGCTGCCAACCTTGATCCTCCGGTCTCCGCTTCCGGAATGCGGGGATGACAAGCGTGCCCACCACGCGCGGCCAGAAGAGGTTTCACGTGGCCGCCTGCTCACCGCTCTGCCTCTGCTCCGTACTACAATCCCCTCCCGCATAGACAGCTCCCCTCCTCAGTCTGTGGACAGTTTGACCACAGAAGGCTTTCCCACACTCCTGGAGCTGTTCTTCTAGACCTTAAGCTCCTGCGGGGGACTGAAGGTCTCTGCAGTGGGCAGAGTAGCTCCACCCAAGGCCTCCAGGGGGCGCCGCTAGCCCCCAACAGGTGGGCTAAGGTGGTTGCTGGATTGGCTGCCAGCACCTTCAGAAGCCGTCCACCCCACAGTTACTGTGCTTAGTGGACACGGCCTCCCTGGACCAAGTCCTCCCTCTCACGAGACCTTTTTTTTTTTTTTTCCAGTACTGGGGATAGAACCCAGGGGCGTTCTACCTCCAAGCAACACCCTCAGCCCTATTTTTTATTCTTTATTTTGAAACAGGGTCTCACTGCATTGCAAAGGGCTTCACTAAGTGGCTGAAGCTGGCTTCGAACCTACGCAATCCTCCTGTCTCAGCCCCCCGCATGCTGGGATGACAAGCGTGCGCCACCACCCGGCTGGCCTCTTCCTTCTCATTGAACTCCTTTTAGCATCAGACCTTGCTGTGAGCTAGGATCTGGACTTCAGGACTCTTGGGCCTTTCTTCTTTCATTGCCCCAGTAGTCTCAGGAGAGAGATCCACGGCGGATTTCAAAAGGAGACTTTGTAACTGGATGTGCTGGCACACGCCTGGAACCCAGGGCTTGGGAGGAGGATCATAGGTTCAAGGTGGGCCTCTGCAATTTGGTGAGACCCTTGGCAACTTAATGAGACCGTTTCAAAAAAAAAAATCACACACACACACACACACACACACACACACACACACAATCTCAGTACCATAAAAGGTGAGAATTTAGCCGGGCATGGTGGCACACACTTACAATCCCAGCACTCGGGAGGCTGAGACCGGAGGATCACGGTTCGAGGACAGCCTCAGCTACTTAGTGAGGCCCTCCGCAACTCAGTGAGACCCTGTTTCAAAATAAAGAATAAAAAATAGGGTTGGGGGTGTAGCTCGGAGGTCGAATGCCCCTGGTCCATCCCCAGACCTGCAAAAAAAAAAAGAAAAAAGTGAGAATTTCTTTGCCCCTTCCTGCGTCCCCACCCTGGCCATGTGGCTTTGAGGTTTCTTTTTCTCTGGAATCCTCCAGGAGGCTATCTCTGGCCGACGGGGTATCAGCAACTCACACTCACAGGAATCGCTGTGGGGTGGGCCGGCTCTCGCGCCTGCATGCCTATCAACACCACGAGAACACACGTGGCCAGCCGATGGAGATACGGACCCGTGGACCAGAGCCACTTGCCGGAACCACCTCCACCCACAGCCAGCTGATCCCAGACCTGGGACAAGCCCAGCCAAGCCGCAACGCTGCAGGAGCCCCACCCGCACCCCAGCCAGCCGCAGATGCCTGAGAAATCGATGCTTAGCGTTGCGCGCCATGGAGGTACGGGGGCCGTTTGCTAGGCGGCGTGATCGTAGCAATAGATGTCCGGCACACTCTGGTCTCTCCCATTTTGAAGATGGAAAAGCCGGGGCTAGGAGAAGGCGGATGTTTTGCTCAGTGCCTTACAGCTGGGAGCTGGCAGGGCTTAGGTTTACTTGTCTCTCTACCTCTCTAACCCCCGCAGTAGGTCACAGGCTTCATGCGGGCTGAGCTTTTGTTCAGAGATTTAACAACTCGCTGCTGTCCAGCGTACGGTAGATGCCAGTATTTGCTGCATAGATGAAAAAAGCTTGCTTTTGAGTGATCGTGGCTAAGAGGCCCTTCTTGCTCTCCGGGGACACATGACTTTCCTGCAGTAGAGAGAGGAGGGGGCCACCAGCCCAGCCTCACAGTTCTCCCCAGCAGCGGGAGCTGAAATCAAGGCAGACACCGGGGACGCACACCACTCAATCACGCCCTTTGTTCTACAGACCCAGGGGAACCGGGCAGCGTCAAAGGAAGAGGAGATAATGGGCCCTTGAGGCCCACTAGGCTTTTTGATATCATGACAGCCCCATTGGGAAAGAGGCCCGGTGCAGCTCAGGGGCCTTGGGGCGCTCAGAGCAGGGAGGCTGCTGCTTGGTTCCGGCTGCAATGAGGCCAGTGTAGACCAAGAGATGGTCCAGAGGGACGCCCCAGGAGAGAGCTGGGAGAGAGAAGCGTGGCCACACCCCCCCAGAGCACCCTGCCTGCTCGCCCCAACTTGAGATTCCAGTGTGAACACCAGAAGTACGCAGAGGAGCCACACTCTTCCTGGCTGGAGTTTCGCACACGTGCACACGCACTCGCGCACAGACATATGCACACACTCCGGGGAGAGCTGATTTCCCCTAACCTTATTTCCCCACTGGGCGCCAGCTCTGCGGGGACCTCACGATGATGTCAGGCTTCTATGCCTGTTCCCGTCAGCACTCACCTATTTCTAATTGAAGAGAAGTATGTACAGAAGTGTACAGATGTGTGTGTACCATCACATACACACACATACACACACCCCGACTGGCCAGCTCAGCCCCCTGGAGGTCAGATGTTATCTGAAACTCTGACAAGGGACAGCAGCTGCCAGGTAAGGAGCATCCGAGATTCACTGCCTCCGGGAAACTCCAGAGCCCTGGCCAGGATCATATCTCTCTTGTCCCTCAGGAAGTCTGTGCGATTTTTAGAAGACTCCACGGTCTTTCTAAAGACATAGAAAGAAGCCGGATGTGGTGGCGCATGCTTGTAATCCCAGCGTTCGCGAGGCTGAGACAGGAGGATCAAGGTTCAAAGCCAGCCTCAGCTACTTAGTGAGGCCCTTTGCAACTTAGAGAGACCCTGTTTCAAAATAAAGAATAAAAAAATAGGGCTGAGGGTGTAGCTTGGAAGTAGAATGGCCCTGGGTTCCATCCCCAGCACCACAACTAATAATAATAATAATAATAATAATAATAATAATAATAATAAATAATATCATAGAAAGTGCTACCACCTATTGGTTGGGCACCTGGGATGGAACTGAGCCATGGATCTCCCTCTCCTCTCCTCTCCTCTGCCTCCTCCAGATCAAATGCAGGGCCAAAAGCCGGGTGTGGTAGCGCACGCTTGTAATCCCAGCACTTGGGAGGCTGAGACAGGAGGATCACACGGGTTCGAAGCCAGCCTCAGCTACTTAGTGAGGCTCTCAGCAACTTAGTGAGACCCTGTTTCCAAATTTAAAAAAATATAAAATAGGTCTGGGAGTGTAGCCCAGAGGTAGAAAACATTCCTGGTACAAATAAATAAATAAATAAATAAATAAATAAATAAATAAATAAATAAATACAGGGCCTCCCATGCTTGCTAGGCAAGAGATCTACCACTCAGCTCTATCCCCAACCCCACAGAATTCTTTGCTTTCCCTCCTTCCTTTTTTTTTTTGGCACTGGAATTCGAATCCAGGGTATTCTACCTCTGAGCCACAGCCCTATTTTATTTTGAACAGGGTCTAACTAAGGTCCTAAGGCTGGTCGCAAACTTGTGATCCTCCTGTCTCAGCCTCCCAAGTACTGAGATTATGGGCATGGCCTACCACACCCAGCTTCATAGAGTTCTTTTCTAATTCTCTCTTTTTCTTTTTATTTTCTTTTTAGTGTGGTATTGGGGGTGGAACCCAAGGGCTTTTCTACCTCTGGGCTCTACTCCCAAACCTATTTTTTATACTTTATTTGGAAACAGGGTCTCACTAAGTAGCTGAGGCTGGCTTCGAACCTGCGCGATCCTCCTGTCTCAGCCTCCCACGTGCTGGGATTACAAGCGTGCACCACCACACCCGGCTCTAATTCTCTTTCTAAAAGCTTCCACCCTGGATGGCACAATGGGGGCATGCCCGTAATCCCAGGACTTGGGAGGTAGAGACAGGAGGACCACAAGTTCAAAGCCAGCCTCAGCAACTGGGGGAGGCCCTCAGTAATTTAGCCAGACCCTGTTTCAAAATAAAAAGATAACATGGGGAGGGTGGTGGAGCTCAGAGATAGAACACCCCTGGTTTCAAACCCTAGTGCCGGGGGCGGGGGGGCTGCCTATGGCCGGGTGTGTTGTATTCATGACACCTAACTCAGTCCTCGTCATAAGCCCGAGTACGTGGTGCATAGTGGGTGCTCACTAAGTGTATTAGAAATTAATGTAATTTCTATGCAGATCTCCCTCCCCACTCTATCCTGCTAAAAATCCTCTTTATCCCCAAATATTCTACCATTGATTCTTTGGAGGCACGTTTGCCATCAGTTAACATCCGCGAGGGGTTCATTTAGGCTCACTGCCATAAATCAGGTGGACTGGTGGCTAAGCGCTGGACTCCGAGGCCAGACAGACCTCCGCTTGAACCCTGGCTCTCCTGTGTATGGCCGTGAGCCGGATCCGCGGTCCCGCCGAGCCTCCTATTATGAGGGCAGCAATAGCCGGGCCGGCTTCGCAGACCTATTGTACGTCTTCCACGAGATGCAGCATGAGAAGCGCCGCCGCCGTTGATGGCCATGCGCTTTGCAGTCTGGGCTCAGCTGCAGAGGTAGAGAAAGCAAAAGCAGGTCTCCCGAGAGCTCACAGCTGGTGGGGAGACGGAGGATGTCAGGCTGGCTAAACTCAGCTCCAAGGTCAGCAGGAGAAGAGAAAAGCCAGAGGCCGAGTGGGCTGGGGTGGTCAAGAGAGGATTCCTGGAAGGCGAGACCAGAGGATGAAATGATGGGGTGGCCAGAAGGAGCAGAGTGTGTGCAGAGGAAAAGAGCCCCGAAGAAATGTGGGTGCAGGTTGTAGGTTTGCGGACATGAGACTGATTTGACTCTTTTTTTTTTTTTCTTTTGCACTGAGGATTGAACGTAGGGGCATTCTACCTCCCAGCTACACCTCCAGCCTTATTTAATTTTTCTTTTGAAACAGTGTCTCGCCATGTTGCTGTGAATCTCCCTAAGTAGCTGAGCCTGGCCGTGAACCTGCGATCTTCCCGTCTCAGCCTCCCAAGTACTAGGATTACGGGTGTGCGCCGCTATGCCCGACTTGGTTTGACTTTCGCAGTTAGGGTGGCATTGGGGGCCTAGGAGAGGAAGTGTTTCCTCAGAGGAGTTATTGTTCAGTGCCTGCAATCATGTAGAAACCAAAATACTCCCCACACACCATACTAGCAGTGGCTGTATATAACCAGCAACATTTTCTATTTCTTTCTTTCTTTCTTTCTTTCTTTCTTTCTTTCTTCCTTCCTTCCTTCCTTCCTTCCTTCCTTCCTTTCTTTCTTTCTTCCTTCCTTTCTTTCTTTCTTTCTTTCTTTCTTTCTTTCTTCGGTGGTACTGGGGTTTCTGGAAAGCCTTCTACCTCCAGGTTACACTCCCAGACCTATTTTTATACTTTTTTATTTGGAAACAGGGTCTCTCAAGCCAGCACGACTGGCTTCGAACCTGCGCGATCCTCCTGTCTCTGCCTCCCAAGCGCGGGGATTACAAGCGTGCGCCACCACGCCCGGCTAACCAGCAACATTTTCTGGGTGGCCACTGCTGACCTCTGTCTGCTCAGCCCTTCTTCTTCTCTCCCTGGGCTCAGGATTCCTAAAAGAGGTGGACAGGCTTCCGGGAGTTCAGTCATGAGCCAGACAGCTGGGCCCCACCAGTATGGTAGTTCAGCACCGCGGACAGCGCCCAGGCCCTGGGTCCTGCTGCAACCCCAGGTTTAAAATGCCAGTGATTTTGCCGGGCGTGGTGGGGCACGCTTGTAATCCCCATGCTTGGGAGGCTGAGACAGGAGGATCACGCAGGTTCGAAGCCAGCCGCAGCTACTTAGGCTCTCAGCAACTTAGTGAGACCCTGTTTCCAAATAAAATATAGGGCTAGGAGTAGAGGTAGAAAGCCCCTGGGTTCCACCCCCAGCAACCACACCAGCACCAACACTGCACGCAAGGTGATGCTGTGCTTTGTCACACTCGACACGCAGGCCAGAGAGGCGAGCCCAGAGAGGCGAGCCCAGAGAGGCGAGCCCAGAGAGGGGAGGCAGCTTCCCAGGCACACAGCTGGTAAGTAGCAGACAGAGCCCACCCTGGGCGCTGACTTCCGTGCCTTCCCTTCTCCACAGGACGAAGCTCCTGTGTCCTCTTAGACTGTGTTTCCATGTTCATGGGTCAACCACCGGCCCAACCTGCTCTGTTCTCCTTTGAGAGCACCCTTGGCCTGCCAGGTGTCTGCTCCCCACAGATTTCAGGCCCCCAGGCCGGGCCGGCCAGCAGCGCCGGCTGGGAAGAGCTTCCCTCCAGGGGAGCTGCCGGCTCAGAGGCCGCCCCTCTGAGCCAGCCCAGACCCCGTGACCCGTGCCGCGGCTAATGAGCACGGGGCACCGAGGAAAAGCAGCTCTGCAGAATAATCCTGGGCCCGGGAGGCTGCCCGGCGTGAGCACGCAGCTTCATCAGAGCCTTGTGGAGGGGATTAATCAGGAAGTTCAGTGGAGGCGCTGTGGGAGGGGCAGGAGGGGTGGCGGGGAGGCGCGGCCCTCGTCATCGGTGCCACGGAGGATTCCGGAGGATTCCGTGGACAGCGTGGATCGCGCAGCTGGGAGCCGAGGGAGGAGGGTCGGGAGCAGGACTGGGAGAAACGCGGGGCGGAGAGCCGGCCGCCTCTGCAGCTGCAAGGAGGGAGCCTGCTGCATTCATTCATGCATTCGCTCATTCACTCATTCACTCATTCATTCATGCATTCATTCACTCATTCACTCATTCATTCGCTCATTCATTCACTCATTCTCGCAGGCACTCATCCCTCCCTCGGTATGTGTGCAGGGCCTCCACTGCACGGCGGCCTCTGCTGGGTGCTGGGACTGGTGCAGCGGGGACAGCACGGGCGTTACCCTGCCTCCGTTAGACTCAAGCTCAGGGATTTCCAACCTTTTCGTAACTTCTGGAGTTCACGTTCCCTGATCTCTCTCACACAGGATCGTTATCATATATTGAGCCTTCTTTCCCCTTTGGGTACTGGGGATTGAACCAGGGCATTCTACCTCTGATCTCACCCCAGCCCCATTTTTTATTCTTTATTTTGAAACAGGGTCTAAGTTGTGGAGGCCTCACTAAGTAGCTGAGGCTGGCCTCGGACCTGTGATCCTCCTATCTCAGCCTCCCAAGTACTGGGATGATAAGCGTGTGCCACCACGCCCAGCATATTTTTTTCATTTTGAAACGGTCTTTCTGAGTTGCCGAGGGTCTTGCTAAGTTTCTGAGGCCAACCTTGAACCTGCAATCCTCCTGTCTCAGCCTTCCAAGTACTGGAATTACAGGTGTGCACCACTGCACTTGGCATATAGAGCCCTTTCTGCATCAGAGATAGTGATGATGTTGCCTCAATGAAATCACCACAGTAAATTTTGGTGCTACTGGGGTTCCCGAAAGCCCTTCTACCTCTGGGCTACACTCCCAGACCTATTTTTACATTTTTTTTTTAAATTTGGAAACAGGGTCTCCTAAGCCAGCGCGCGCGGCTGGCTTTGAACCTGCGCGATCCTCCTGTCTCTGCCTCCCAAGCGCGGGGATTACAAGCGTGCGCCACCACGCCCGGCTACCACAGTAAATTTTGGAAGTTCACACTTATTCTGATAGGACAGGGGTGGGGGAACAACGCTCTGAGAGATGAGGGAGCTGGCTCAGGGGGCTCCAGGTGACCAGCTGACCCGGGCCTCACTCCCGGGCCAGGCTGAGCTGGGGCCTACCCTCTGGGCCACCCTGACACTGTTTTTCTCAGAGGACAAAACTCGCCATGCTTTGACAAAGCCCCAGCTCCTGCAGTCTCACCCAGTCGTCACTCTAATGCAGGGTTGTCCTGGCCTCCCTTTCCCGGGGCCTGCTCACTTGCTATTTGGCTGGAGGATAATGGGGGGGAAACTGAAGTCCTTTGAAGTCCTGAGAGGAAGCCTGTGGAGCTGGCAGGTAGGAGTGCCTGGGCACCTGCGTCCTTGCGACCGTCCTGAGAGGTCTCCCTGGCTTCAGATCTGAGCTGCAGAGAGGGGACACGGTGTGTGACGGGACAGAGGCACCAGGCTGTAATGAGCGCCAGGCTGACCTTCAGGAAGGTCTCTGCAACATACTGTCCCCAGCTGTAAACACAGATGCTAAAGCCAGGTGCCCTTGTGTGTACCTGGAATCCCCATACTTGGGAGAGCGAAACGGGAGCATCACAGGTTCGAGGCCAGCCTCAGAAACTTAATTAGACCTAATTTCAAAGCAAAAATTAAAAAGGGTAGCGGGTATTAGTGGGAGATAGAATGCCAGCTGGGACCTGAGAGGTGGGCAGAGGAAGCCTTCATGCTGAGGGGGAGGCTGCCTGGGTGGGGATGAGGGCGGACCTTGGCCCTGGGGGCCCCCGCTGGCCTTTGCCCTTCATGCACATGCGCACTAGATAAATATTGGTGTGTGTGTGTGTGTGTGTGTGTGTGTGTGTGTGAGTGTGTGTGTGTGTGTGTGTGCGGAGCACAGCTGGCCCCGAGTGGCTTCCGCAGTGCGCCAGCTGCCTGCGGGGACAGCAGCGTCACACCTCTCTCTGTCCCTGCATCCATCCTGGATCCACGTAAGATGACAGCCCAAGTTCCTGTCCCCAGCAGCTCCGAGTTCCTTCCTTTGGTCATCCTCAGACTGAATTAAAATAGCGTGGCAGGAGCAGAGCGGGGAGCAGCCGCGCCCAAGGAATTCCTGGTCTCTGCTGACTTCATTAGCTCCCGCTGTCCGGCCGCGGGCCCTGCCGCCCTCCCTGCAGAGGGGCCTCATTAGCGGACGAGAACCACTTAGCCGCCCCATTAGCGCCGCTGCCTCCCCGCGCTTCCTCGGCCTTTCTCCCCGTTCTCTGGTGTGCTCGGCTTAGCCAGAGGGGCCTCAGCACCGCTGTCCCCCCACCCCCGCCGTCTCCCCTCCCCTCCTGGTCTCTCCTGGCAGCTTCAGAAGCTGAGGATGCGATGTCTCCAGCCAGGACTTTTCCTCTAGTCTATGCAGAGCTCCTGGACCCCAGCGGACCCCAGTGGCGCCTCAGCCCGCGCCCAGCCAGGCCGGGGTCTTCCCAAAGTGGGCATCCACGCCGGTCCAGTGGTCGCCACGGCATGGCCACTGTGTCCAAGACACCTCCCTCTCACCACCAACCTTGGAAGACCTGCCCCAGCCCCCACAGGGCTGCGGGGCTTCCAGCTGTTCTCGGGGACCCCTCCCCGCAGCCCAGCTGGGAGGAGCCTGCCCCAGAGGTCTGGCTAGCACCTGCTGTCCTCCTGTCTCAGCCTCCAGGTGCTGGGATTAGAGGTTGCGCTCCACGCCTGGCTTACAATCTCTGGTTATAAATTTGAGTATAAGACTAGAAACAGGATATAGATAGGCAGAGTCTTAATTCCATTTTTTTTTTTTTGTAACTAGGGATGGAACCCAGGGGCATTCTACCTCTGAGCAACACCCCCAGCCCTATTTTTTTTTTATTCTTTATTTTGAAACAGGGTCTCACTGAGTTGCAGAGGGCCTCACTAAGTAGCTGAGTCTGTCCGCATGATCCTCTTGTCTTAGCCTCCCAAGTCC
Organism: Muscardinus avellanarius; assembly: GCF_963383645.1. Classification (NCBI taxonomy): domain Eukaryota; kingdom Metazoa; phylum Chordata; class Mammalia; order Rodentia; family Gliridae; genus Muscardinus; species Muscardinus avellanarius. The sequence continues at coordinate 5,292,819 of NC_137799.1, forward strand.
TGGGATTCCAAGCGTGTGCCACCACACCTGGCCTTTAATTCCATTTTATAATATAAATAGTGCAGGGTCTGGTGATCCCTGTACTTGGGAGGCTGAGACCGGAGGATCACAGGTTCTTGGCCAGCCTCAGCAATGTAGTCAGTCCCTGTTGCAAAATAAAAAATAAAATAGGGGTGAGCTGTAGCTCAGAGGTACAAAGCCCCTCAGTTCAATTTCTAGTGCTACAAGCCACCACCATCATATCATAGTGATGAAACATTAAAATAGCTTTGAGGAAGACTTTTTTTTTTTTTTTTTTTTGGTGGTACTGGGGTTCCTGGAAGCCCTTCTACCTCCGGGCTACACTCCCAGACCTATTTTTACATTTTTTTTTTTAAATTTGGAAACAGGGTCTCCTAAGCCAGCGCGCGCGGCTGGCTTCGAACCTGCGCGATCCTCCTGTCTCTGCCTCCCAAGCGCGGGGATTACAAGCGTGCGCCACCACGCCCGGCGACTTTTTTATTTTCTGAAAAACAAAAATTGTGTGTGTGTGTGTGGTCCTGAGGGTGGAACCCAGGGGCATTCTACCTCCGAGCTACACCCCCAGCCCTATTTTATATTCTTTATTTTGAAACAGGGTCTCACTGAGTTGCAGAGGGCCTCATTATGTAGCTAGGCTGTCTGGGAACCATGATCCCTCTGTCTCAGCCTCCCAGGTAACTGGGATTACAAGCGTGCACCACCATGCCCGGGTCTCAGGAAAAAGATTTCACAAGGGCTTAAAATTAAATTTTTATGATTCCTTGCTTTGTCAGTTTGTTAGTTTGTCTTGGTCCCAGGGTTTGAACCCAGTACCCTTTTTATTTATTTATTTATTTATTTATTTTGAAGCAGGCCTTGCGAAGTGGCTGGGAGTCTCACTAAGTTGCTGAGGTTGGCCTCAAACCTGGGATCATCCTGTCTCACCTCCCAAGTACTGGGATTACAAGCCAAGGCAGCTGCCTGCTGTGACGGACCAGAGCGTGGGGAGGAGGGGCCCGGGAGGACCCTTGATGTTGCTGGGAGAGGTGGAAAGCAGACACAGGCCAAGCTGGAGGCGGGAGGAGGCAGAGAGTTGGTGGCCTTTGCTCTCTGGGAGCCTGGGTGGTCACGTCCCCGCCTGACCCCAGCCGCAGGGCATCCCTTGTGGCGGCAGGTGGGTGCCCCAGCCCTGGCTCCCGCTGCCTGTGCAGCCGGAGCTCAGGAGACATTTATGGGATAGATGGCAAAGGACCCTTGGTCTTTATGTTTACAGTTGTAGCTGCGCGTTCTATCTACAGACTCTAGTGTAACCTGTTTATGTCCATCTCTATCAAATCAGTATAGATCCGTACGCTCAGTGTCTAACTGAGCACGCATCGCAGACTCCGGGGAGGTGAGAGCCCTGGCCGGCTCCAGGCCTGGGGGCCTGGAGGGTGAGGCTGGGCGGCCTCTGCTGGCCCTCCCGCCCTCTCCTGCCCCGCCCTGCCCCAGATGAGGGGGCTTCACTCTGGCTGTGCTGTGCTGAGCAGGCCGCTCACCCCCTCCCTGTCTCCACTTACTCATCTGCGGAATGGGGTGATACTAGTGTGGGCCTGGTCGGGCATCGCGGGGACAAGTGAAGTTTTAATTTGGTGTGTGTATGTGTGTTACTGGGGATGGAACCAAGGACATTCTACCTCTGAGCTATACCCCTGACCCTCCTTCTTTCTTTCTTTCTTTTTTTTTTTTTTTTTTTTTTTTTGGTGGCACTGGGGATGGAACCCTTCTATCCCCGGGCTACACTCCCAGACCTATTTTTATATTTTTTATTTGGAAACAGGGTCTCTTAAGCCATAAAGGCTGGCTTTGAACCTGCGCCATCCTCCTGTCTCCGCCTTCCAAGCACAGGGATTACAAGCGTACGCCACCACGCCTGGCTTTTTTTTTTTTTTTTTTTTTTTTTTTTGCGGTACTGGGGATTGAACCCAGGGGCATTCTACCTCCAAGCCACACCCTCAGCCCTATTTTTTATTTATTTATTTATTTATTTTTTTTTTGTGTGTGTGTGTGTGTGTGTGTGTGTGTGTGTGTGTGATACTGGGAGTGGAACCCAGGGGCTTTCTACCTCCCAGATCTATTTTGTGTTTTATTTGGAAACAGGGTCTCACTAAGTTGCTGAGAGCCTCACTAAGTAGCTGAGGCTGGCTTCGAACCTGTGCGATCCTCCCGTCTCAGCCTCCCAAGTCCTGGGACTACAGTCCTGTGCCGCCACGCCTCACTTCCTATTTTATTTTATATTCTACTATAGGGTCTCAGTAAGTCACTGAGGCTGGCTGCAAACCTTCAGTTTTCCCGTCTCAGACTCCCAAGTACTGGGAGCCGCCAGGGGACAGGGGATTCAACCCTTTTGATATTTTTTAATTTCTACTTTTTTGGTGGGGATACTGAGAATTGAACTCAGGGGAACCAGGCTGGCCTGAGTAAGGTGTTTGTTTGTTTGTCTTGTTCGTTGGTATGCTTTTGCTTTTGTGGTGCCAGGGATTGAATCCAGGAGTATTCTACCTTTGAGGTACACCCCATCCCTATTTTTATTTTTTATTTAGAAATAGGCTCAAAGCCAGGCGTGGTGGCACACCCTTGTAATCCCAGCATTTGGGAGGCTGAGACAGGAGGATTGCAGTTCATGGAGAGTCCCAGCTACTTAGGCCCTCTGCAACTCAGTGAGACCCCGTTTCAAAATAAATAAAAATAGGGCTGGAAGCCGGGCGTGGTGGTGCACACTTGTAATCCCAGCATTCAGGAGACTGAGATGGGAGGATCGTGGTTCACAGACAGCCTCAGCTACTTAGTGAGGCCCTCTGCAACTTAAACTCTGTTTCAAAATAAAGAATAAAAATTAGGGCAGGGGGTATAGCTTGGAGGTCGAATGCCCTTGGGTCCCATCCCTAGACCTGCCCCCCAAAAATAAGGCTGGGGTGTAGCTCAGAGGTAGAATGCCCCTGGGTTCCATCCCCAGTACAGAAAGAAAGAAAGAAAGAAAGAAAGAAAGAAAGAAAGAAAGAAAGAAAGAAAGGAAGGGGAAAGTGGGATCTAAGCTGGGTGTGGTGGCGCACGCCTATACTCCCAGTACTCGGGAGGCTGAGACAGGAGGGTCGCAGGTTCAAGGACAGTCTCACAAGTAGTGAGACTCTCATCAACCTAGGGAGACCCTGTTTCAAAATAAAAATAAAACAAGGCTGGGAGTGTTGCTTGGAGGTAGAATGCCCCTAAATTTAATCCCCGGTGCCACACACAAAAATAAATAAAAATAAATAAAATAAAATAAAAAATAGAAAAAGGGTCTAAGTTGCAGTCCTCACTAAGTTGCTGAGGCTAGCTTTGAACCTGTGATCCTTCTGTCTCAGCTCCCAAGAACTAGGATTACAGGTGTATGCCACAAAGCCCAGCTAGGTTTTGTGGATAGACTACCAAACCTGGTCCTTCAGGGGAATCGGCCAGCCAGGCCGACTGTGCACCCCACAAGTTTTGAAAGTTGGGTGCGTCTCCCAGCCAGTTACTTAGTTCATCCCCACCCACCCCTGCATCCGGCAGCTCCAGGAAAACAGTCCCAGTGGTCTTCCCAGCTGCCACCTGACCCTGCCTGCAGCCAGAGGCTCACTTGAAAAGGAAGCTGACCCGGGCCTGGTCATCCCAGCATTCGGGAGGCTGAGACAGGAGGATCACGGTTTGCGGACAGCCTCAGCTACTTAGTGAGGCCCTTTGCAACTCAGTGAAACCCTGTTTCAAAATAAAGAATAAAAAGCAGGGCATGGTGGCGTATACTTGTAATCCCCGCACTTGGAAGGCGGAGACGGGAGGATTGCATAGGTTTGAAGCCAGCCTTGCTGTTTCCAAATAAAATATGAAATAGGTCTGGAAGTGTAGCCCAGAGGTAGAAGGGTTTCATCCCCAGTACCACCAAAAAAATAAAGAAAGAAAAAATTAAAAAATAGGGTAGGGGATCTCACTGAGTTGCAAAGGGCCTCACTAAATAGCAGAGGCTTTCCACAAGCTGCCATCCTCCTGCCTCAGCCTCCCAAGTACTGGGATTACAAGGGTGCGCCACCGCACCCGAATGTGCGCCCCCCCGCTGCGTGTCCTGAGTGGGGTCACTGGACCTCTCTGAACCTCTAGTCCCCATCCATAAGATAGCTTGAATAGCAGTAGCGACCTCATGGTTTTGGCCCAGGGCTTTGTGAACAGTCGGTTCAGGCCCTGCTCCTGTGAGGACTTAATAAATAGGAGATAATAATGCTCCAGATGGCAGGAGGCTCCTCGCCCTGGGACAGGCCCAGCGGGGCTCTGGGGACTCGGAGATGCCCCCGCCCTGCCCCCGCCCCAGCTGTCAAAGGCCTGTGACAAGCTCATCCTTCAAGGAGAGAAGGGCCCCGGCTCCAAAGAGCGTGGTGGGGAGTAGGGGGGGGTTCAGACTTGGAGAGCGGATCGATACATTATTTAGCAGCAAGAATGCAAATGAGGCCAAATTAGCAAAGACGCCCTCAGCCCCACCTGCCCATCCCCCAGCCTCCCCGCTGCACCAGGGCTGACAAATTCTCCAGAAAATATCAAAACAGCCTCTGGCTGGAACCTGCCACCACGATGCGCGTTATCTATTATTGATGTAAACCTTGACAAGCTCTCTTTAAGGGAGCCGGGCACCAGAGAGGGCTGCTAATCTGCGTTTAAAGGGATAGACTCCCATTTCCCCTCCCCAGGGCCTGCCGGAGCCCCTTCCCTCTCCTCGCCCTGGGCAGCGGGAAGAACGGGATCCCAGCAAAAACAGGGATGGCGAGCAGGAGCCCGGGAGGAGGACCCGTGCCTCTCATCGCGGTCCCTTGGGCGGGCCTCGGTTTCCCTGTTGCGCACTTTCCCGGGTTGGCTGTGCCGCGGTGGGAATGGTGTAGTGATCTGAGGGTCCTGAACCTGTTCTGTAGGATGCCGTCGAGGAGGAGCTTGTCACTATACATTTGTCCAAGCCCACGAAGGCCCCGTGCCGAGAGCAAGCCTCTTGTAAACCGGAGACCCTGGGGGATGTGGGTTCGTACTCCGGAAAAAGGTGTCCCGCTGTGGAAGGATGTTGATAAGGGGACTGTGCACCTGTCAGGGTAGGTGCACACGGGAAATCTCTGTGTCTGTCCCTCAACTTGGCCATCAACCTAAAACTGCTTTAAAAACTAAAATTTATTTTTATTTTGGTACTGGGGGCTGAACCCAGGGGCACTCTACCTCTGAGCTCTGTCGTCAGCTCTATTTTATATATATATATATATATATATATATATATATATATATATATATATATTTTTTTTTTTTTTTTTTTTTTTTTTTTGGTGGTACTGGAGTTCCTGGAAGCCCTTCTACCTCCGGGCTACACTCCCAGACCTATTTTTACATTTTTATTTGGAAACAGGGTCTCCTAAGCCAGTGCGCGCGGCTGGCTTCGAACCCGCGCGATCCTCCTGTCTCCGCCTCCCAAGCGCGGGGATTCCAAGCGTGCGCCACCACGCCCAGACTTTTTTATATATTTTGAAACAGGAGCTTATTAAGTTGCCACGGTTCTGGCTAAGTTGCTGAGGCTGGCCTCAAACCTGCGATTCTCTTGTCTCAGCCTCCCAAGTACTAGGATTGCAGGGGTGGGTCACTGTGCCGGGCAAAACAGAGTCTATTTTGAAAAGTCCTCTGCGGGTGTCTTTGTGAAGCTGCAAACCCCACGCATCTAATCGTGTGTACTTGGGCCCAGGTATACAGCCCAGCAGTTGAGTACTTGCCTAGCATGCACAAGGGCCTGGGTTTGATCCCCAACACTGCCGAAAATAAAATGAAGCAATGCCTATGCAGGCGACCCACCATCCACCGGAGAGCGCCCGCACCCGTTTTCCTCACTTGAAACTCGTTTCTCAGACACATGGGTTGGTCTTTTCTTGTCTTCTAGCAGGTTGGGAATGGGGACACTTGGAAGGGTAAAGGGGGACGCCGTGGAGACAGGCTTTGTAAACAGCCCTTGGCAGGAGGGTAGATGGTACTTGAGGAGAGGCTGCAGGAACCGGAGCCGCAGAGCCGTCGGGGCCGCTCAGCCCGGGGGCCGCACCCTCCTGGGACTTCTGGTCTGGCAGAGGAGTTAGACGTTAAGCAAATCTAACTTGCTTAAATTTAAAGCAGTCATAAAAAGCTTCAGAGACATGGCATCTTTAAGGAATGAGACAGCTCAGACTTGATGCATCTTAGAGCAGAGAATCATAGGAGGCGAAGATGCAGATTTTTTTTTTTTTTTTTTTTTTTGAAACAGGGTCTCCTAAGCCAGCGCGCGCGGCTGGCTTCGAACCTGCGCCATCCTCCTGTCTCCGCCTCCCAAGCGCGGGGATGACAAGCGTGCGCCGCCACGCCGGGCGAAGATGGAGATTTTGCAACACAGATCCTAGGGGGTCACAAACTTGAAAGCCTTTGTCGGGGGAGCCGGGCTACAGAAACGAGGGGGACAGGGAGGCAATTAGGGGCGGTGAGGATTGTGGCAAACCAGAGGCCATGGGCACAGTCTGCAGGAGACGGCTGCCCTGAGCCTGCCACCCTTAGTAGAGGGATCGGCCCACTGGTCAGATCTTTCCAGTTTTTTGAAAAATATATAAGTAAAAAGAATTTTTTAGCCAGGTGTGGTGGCGCACGCTTGTCATTTCAGCATTCGGGAGGCTGGGACAGGAGGATCGTGGTTCTTGGCCAGCCTCAGCTACTCAGTGAGGCCCTCTGCAACTCAGTGAGATCCTGTTTCAAAATAAAGAATAAAAATAGGCCTGGGGGTGTAGCTCGGAGGTAGAATGTCCCAGCACCAAAGAAAAAACATTTTTTTAATGGTGCTGAAGATGGAACCCAGGGGCGTTCTGCCTATGAGCTCCACCCCCAGCCCTTTTAAAATTAATTAATTAATTAATATTATCTTATTTTGCTGTACTGAGGATTAAACCTGTCTCTGAGCTATGTCCCCAAACGTGTGTGTGTGTGTGTGTGTGTGTGTGTGTGTGTGTGTGTGTTACTGAGGATGGAACCCAAGGTCTACTTCTGAGCTACACCTCCAGTCCTATTTTATTCTTTTATTTGGAAACAGGGTCTCACTAAGTTGCCTTGCTAAGTTGTTGAGGCTAGCCACAAAACTGTGATCCTCCTGTCTCAGCATTCAAAGTACTTGTATTATAAGCATGCGCCACCACACCCAGTCCCAACCCTTTTTTTTTTTATTCTTTATTTTGGAACAGGGTGTCACTAAGTCATTGAGGGTCTTACCAAGTGGCTGAGGCTGGCCACGAACCCGTGATCCTTCCGTCTTAGCCTCCCAAGTACTGGGATTATACATGTACACCGCCACACTCAGGTCCTTTTTTAAATTTTGAAACAGATTCTTGCTAAGTTGCTGAGGCTGGCTTCAAACCTGCGACCCTCTTGTCTCACCCTCCTAAATACTAGAATTACGAGCGTTCGCCACCACACCCGGCGTATTAGGTTCTTATTGCTGTCCTAGCAAATAATCACAAGTTGGTGCTTTAAAACAACATGGGTTGACTCTAGTTCTAGAGGTCAGAAGCTGGAAAATCAAGGCACCTGCAGGTCTGTGCCCCTTCCCGAGGCTCCGGGTGGGCTAGGCCCTGTCTTCTCCAGCTCCCGAGGCCACCTGGGCTCTTGGCTCGGGCTCCTTCAGAGCCGGCAGCACGGAGCCTTCTGATTCCTCTCCATCTGCGACCTCTATTTCCACTGGCACAGCTCCTCCGAGGCTGGCCATGACCTGCAATCCTCATGTCTCAGCCTCCCAGTACCACTGGGTTTATAGGCATGCGCCACCACGCCTGGCGGGATTGGGCGCATTTTATTGCAGTATGAGAGACATCTTGAGAAATGACAGGCCTCTCGAGGTTGCATTTGCTGGAGAAGAGATAAAACGTAAGGTATCAGGAGAGGAAGAGCAGCAAAATCCCTCAGACAGGTCCCACCAGCTTCTGCTCTACTTTGCAGGGTGTGGCTGGGCTTCTGACCACGCTCGCTCCCAGCTGGGAGGTGCTGGACCTTCCGCTGTGAGCCCCCATCCCCTGGTGGCCCGCCCCTTTCCTCACAGTCGGACACTGCTGCTACCTCTCCCCAGGGAGGGGCAGGCTCTTGGGGTCTCACCTTCATCCTCGGGGGCTGCACATCCTACCACTGGGGCCCAGAACGCCAGGCAGGGTCTTTGAGCACTCAGAGAGCTCAGGAGCTGTCCGAGGTCCTAGATCGCCCATGGCCTGCGTCCGAGCCTTCCCCGGGGCAGAGAGTGGCTCTGGCCAGGTCTTATCCTTCTTCAAGCCCCAGTCTCCCCATGTGAAAGGTGGACAAATGGATCTGATGGTCCCCAGCCCTGGGTGCTCTGTCTTTTCAGCTCCCCCATATACTAACAGGGTCCTGTGGGCCTTGGGCACTTTTCCTGGCCTGGATGCAGGAATTTTAAGGACAAGGGTTGCACCAAAGCAGAGCTGGGTGCGGCATGGACGTCCCACAAGAACATTGGCTCGAGCAGCCTGCGAGCCTGCCGCAGGGAGCAAGGGCCTCACTGACATTCTCAAATGATGCCCGCGGCAGGCTGGCACTGACCCAGTGGCTGAGGCCCAAGGCTGCAGGTGCCCCGCAGGGATATGCCAGCCTGTGCTCCACAGGGAGCTGCGGGCACTCCGCCCTTGTCCAGGGCAGGGGGATGGAGTGGGGCTGGGGCTGGCTCAGGACTCCCAGGGATGTCCCCTCCTCCTGGTTCCTCAGGGCTCTGAGCCTGGCTGTCTGTGCCCTCACAGGCCTGCAGCTGGGGCAGCCAGTGGGCATGCCTGACATTCAGGCATCTGACAGCCCAGCATTCAAGACTGCCTGCCTGCCTGTCTGTCTGTCTGTCTGTCTGTCTGTCTCTCTCTCTCTCTCTCTCTCTCTCTCTCTCTCTCTCTCTCTCTCTCTCATGTGCTTCTGTGGTATTGAGGATTAAACCCAGGGACATTCTACCTCTAAGCTACACCCCAGTCCTTTTTATTTCTTAATTTATTGTTAAATTTTATTTATTTATTATGGTATTTGGGGTGTAACCCAGGGGCATTCTACCTCTGAGATATACCCCTCCCTAGCCCTCTTTTATTTATCTTTTGAAACAGGGTCTTGCTAGGTTGATGAGAGTCTCACTACTTGCTGAGGCTGGAGGCTGGTCTCAAACCTGCGATCCACCTGTCTCAGGCCCCTAAATCCTGGGATTACAAGGGTGCACCACTATGCCCGGCCATTTTTCTTTGTTTTGTTTTGGAACAGGGTTTCAATCGGTTAATAAGTCACACTAAATGGCTGAGGCTGGTCTTAAACCCATGATCCCCCTGTTTTGACCTCCCAAGTACTGGGATTACAGGTGTGTGCCACCACCGTGCCCATTTGAGCTCTCTCTCTCTCTCTCTCTCTCTCTCTCTCTCTCTCTCTCTCTCTCTTCCCCAGTGGCCCTGGATAGGTGGTAGCAAGACCCCCAAGAGCTACTAGTTTTTTATGGCACAAGAGGGCTTCCTAGCCAGGCATAGTGGCTCTTACCTGTAATCCCAGTACTTGGGAGGCTGAGACAGGAGGATCCCAGTTTGCAGACAGCCTCAGCTACTACTTAGTGAGGCCCTTTGCAACTCAGTGAGACCCTGTTTCCAAATAAAGAATAAAAAATAGGGCTGGGGGTGTAGCTCGGAGGTAGAATGCCCCTGGGCTCCATCCCCAGTACTGAAAAAAACAAAACAAAAAAGATGCCCAGAGCTCCTTCCCTGGGCAGAGCCCTGTGAGCCCCACTGTCGACGCTGCCCACCCACAATAGGGGTGTGCATGGGTGAGAAGGTGCCAGGGAGGGGACCCCAAGGGCTTGAAGAACAGAGGTCATCATCTTTTCCCCCAGGTCAGAAGTCATTCCCCCCTCAAGGTCAGGAGCAGGCCTCCCTTGCAGAGGCGCTGGGAGAGCTCTCTGGGCTTACGCGCTTATGGAGCATTTAATTAAAGAACCTTGTTGTTACTTTCAGAAAAATTCCTCTCCCTGCATTGATCCCCCTTCGAAAGATGTGTGCTCCCACAGAGCATCGGGGGAGGCTGGGGTGTGAGGAAGAAGGAGGAACAGAGGGGCCGGCGCGGGGCTGAGAAGGCAGGAGTCGCCGGGGATGCCACGGGACCTGTCCTGTGTGGACGAGAGGCCTGGCCCCGGGTCCTGTGGTCCTGGTGCCCAGACCCACAATGCAGGAGGGTTTGCACGCTAAAGATGACTGCCCAGGCCCGCCCTGGGCACACCTGGCCGACCTGCCTTCTCCTGGCTGTCGTTCTGTCTGCCCTTGCTCCCCAGGAAAAGCCAGAGGTGGCCGTCCCCGGCAATGGCTGGAGAGCGGCCAGTTCTCCCGCCAGAGGCCTCCTGAGACCTCACAAGTGGCCTCTGGCTCAGAGGCTTCCGTGCTGTCTCAGCAAGGCTGGGCGTGCAGAGGCCAGGGTGTTCCCGAGGTTGGAGTACAGCGGCCGGCTCCCGGCCTCCAGCTAACTCTTCCTCCATGCCCCTTCCCGGGACCACCCTGGCTGCCCACGCTGAACCCCCAAAGCTATGTGTGTGGGATGAAGCCATCTGTATCGGGGACCTATCATGAAGCCATGGGGGGGGATGAGGCCGTGGGGTGTTGAGGAGGTGAAGAGCCCTTGGGTGGGGGTGCATCATGAGTTCTTGGGGTGTCTCCTAGAAACAGGGTGTAGGATAGCCAGCTTAGGGGAAGCTGAGGCTTTGAAACCCACCCAAGCCGGATATGGCAGCGCACACTTGTAATCTTGGTACTTGGGAGGCTGAGACAGGAGGATCGTAGGTTTGAGGACAGCCTCAAAAAGCAGTGAGACTCTCATCAACTGTTTCAAAATAAAAATAAAATAGGGTTTGGGGTGTAGCTCAGAGGCAAAATGCCCCTGGGCTCAATCCTCAGTATAAAAGAACACCTGCAGGGAGGAGGGCAGCCACCCGCCAGCCCCACTAGGACACCAGCCCTTCCAGTACCTGTTTCAGGTTCTCAGGAGACCTCATCAGATTGGCCTTCCTTGGGTCATGTGCCTGCCGTACCCAGTCAGCTAAGCACAGCTGGGACTCTCAGCTGGGCCCCCCATGAGAGAGAGGAGAGGGGCTCCCAGTGTAGGAGATCTGTAGCCCTGGTCCCTCCCTCGCAGTGGCCTATAAGGGCCACGGTAGGAGGCCCAGCCTGTTCAGCACCTTGGACAGGGCGCTCCCGGCTCTGATGGGGCAGCGGGGAGTGACCACCACGGCCTACAGCCAGGCGAGGCGCCCTGCACAGTGAGAGTGGGGCGCAGCCCTCCAGGGGCTCCCCCCACACCAAGCCCCAGGAGCTGCCACTTCTCCCAAGCCGGCCATCTGAGGCCAGAATTGCTGCGGACATTCATGTATAAAGGTTTTGTTTGTTTGTTTGTTTTTGGTGGTACTGGGGGTGGAACCCAGGGACTTTCTACCTTTGGGCTACACTCACAGACCTATTTTGGACTTTATTTGGAAAAAGGTCTCACTTGATTGCTGAGAGCCTCACTAAGTAGCTGAGGTTGGCTTCGAACCCGTGTGATCCTCCTGTCTCAGCCTCCCAAGCGCGGGGATTACAAGCGTGCGCCACCACGCCCAGCAATGAAGGTGTCTTAAAACTTAGGTGTTAGCCGGGCGTGGTGGCGCACGCTTGTAATCCCCGCGCTTGGGAGGCTGAGACAGGAGGATCACACGGGTTCGAAGCCAGCCTCAGCTACTTAGTGAGGCTCTCAGCAACTTAGTGAGACCCTGTTTCCAAATAAAAATATTTTTTAAAAAGGTCTGGGAGTATAGCCCGGAGGTAGAAAGCCTCTGGGTTCCACCCCCAGTACCACCAAAATCAAAACAAAACAAAACAAGTGTTGCCGGGCATAGTGGCGCACGCTTGTAATCCCAGCATTCAGGAGGCTGAGATAGGATTGTGGTTCACAGACAGCCTCAGCTACTTAGTGAGGCCATTTGCAACTCAGTGAGACCCTGTTTCAAAATAAAGAATAAAAAAATAGGGCCAGGGGTATAGCTCAGAGGTAGAATGCCCCTTGGTTCCATCCACAGTACCAAAAAATAAAAGTTTTTTGCCGGGCGGACGTGATGGCACATGCCTGTAATCTCAGTACTTGGGAGGCTGAGATGAGAGGATTGTAGTTTTGAGGACAGCTCTCAGAAACTTAGTGATACCCTGTTTCAACATTTACTCTGTGTGTGTGTGTGTGTGTGTGTGTATCTGTGCACTAAGGGTTAAACCCAGGGTATTCTACCTCTGAGCTATACTCCCAGCCCTACTTTTTTTTTTTTAATTTTGAAGCAGGGTCTCACTAAGTTGTAGAGGGCCTCACTAAGTAGCTGAGGCTGGCCACGAACCTGCGATCCTCCAGTCTCAGCCTCCCAAGTGCTGGAATTACAAGTGTGTGCCACCATGTCCATCAAAATTGACAATTTTTAAAGGGGGGCTAGTGGTGTATCTTGGAGGTTAAAATGCCCTGGATTCAATTTCTAGGAGCGAGGGGGGGGTATGGGTATGGGTAGACCAACAGACCAGGAGATGACCACAGTTGGAAAGACAGTTGCTGTACCCCCAAATTCCAAAGTCCACCCCAGGGTTCCTGGGAGGCAGAGAATGGAAGGGGTATCTGGACAAGGGCCTGGATCGTGACTTCCCTGGAAAGAAACAGGGCAGGGTCCACGGGCCTGAGACTGGCGTCCGAATCGTCTCAGCTTGCCCCTGGTTGTCTGGCCCTGGGGTGACTGGCAGGTGGAGAGCGGCCCAGAGAGGAAAGGACCAAGAGGGGCGGTTGGGAGGTGGGCTCTGGGCTGGATGCGTCACGTAGGGAAGGCACAGATGCGGCCACGTCTTTTACTGGGAATCAGCCAGGGTCAGCGAGGCCCCAGAAGGTCAAGGCATCCAAACACAGAAAACTGAAAGGCGTGATTAACGTGGGTCTCCTGGAGCAGGGGGCTGGTATGGCCGACGGTCAGCCCCGCCGTCCTCCCGGGGCCCATTCGTCCTGCCTGGCGCCCTCTCATCTGGCTCTCCACCTGCCTCCCAAGTGCTGGGGTTACCCTCCCTCCCTCCCTCCCTCCCTCCCTCCCTCCCTCCTTCCCTCCCTCCCTCCCTTCCTCCCTCCCTCCTCCCTTCCTTTTTTCCTTCCTTCCTGTACTGGGGCTGAACCCAGGGGCATTCTACCTCTGTGCCCTTTAATTCTCTTTTTTATTTTAAAACAGGATCTCCCTACGTTGCTGAGGCTGGCCTCAAGTTTGAGGTCCTCCTATCTCAGCCTCTGAAGTACTGGGATTACAGGTATCCATCACTATGCCTGGTTTTTCTCTCCCTCGTTCACTTTTGGGGTGCTGGGGACTGAACCCTGGGGCACTTATTTTCAAGTGATACCCCCTAACCTTTTTATTTTTATTTTATTATTTATTTATTTACTCATTTATTTATGATACAGAGGATGGAACCCAGGGGCATTCTACCTCTGATAGCTTTTTTTAATTTCGAAACAGGGCCTCACTAAGTAGCTGAGGCTAGCCTCGAACCGCGATCCTCCTGTCTCAGCTTCATTTTTATTTTAAAACAGAGTCTCACTAGGTTGCTGGGCACCTTGCTATGTTGCCGAAGCTGACTTCAAACCTTCCGTCCTCCTGTCTCGGCCTCCCGAGTACTGGGGTTTCTGGTGCGTGCAGCTGCACCCAGATTTTCTCCTCTTTTGAAGCCCAGAGAGCCAGAGAGACGTCCAAGGCTACAGAGCCTGTTTGTCAGTACACCAGGGAGCAGGTTTCCAACTCCAGGTCTCTGTGCCAGCCCCACCTAGCCCGACAGTTCTGCCGGCCTCCTCACAACCCCCGACAGGTGCCACTGGGCCCTGGCGATGAACTGGGGGCCGGAGTCCTCGGAGGCCCCTCCCCTGGCCTCCAGCCCTGCCGGCTGCTGAGCCGGTGTTTGAGCTGGACCTGGTGTATCGATTGCTCTCCTGCAGGCATCCGTATTTGTTAGTCGGGCTTTTGTTCAAACGCGTCTTCTCTGAGGCAGCCTGGGGTCGCCCTCATACCCCGCCAGAGGGTCTCCTGGCCACAGAGAAAGGCAGGGAAGAAAGGCAGGACCCCAAGGAGACCCCAGTCGACGGGGGCTTTCTTCCAGCACGGCAGTGGCCGAGTCTTCTGGGCAGCGGAGGGTGGGGCTCGGACGCCTTTGTGCGTTGGCTCTGAACCCCACAGAGGGGCCGAGGCCACCGCGGGGACGGGCGCAGCGATTTGGCTGGGGAGCAGCAGGCACAGGCCCCGCAGGGCTGCATCCGCTGCCCGGTGCCCTCAGGACAGAGCCAGGCCCCAGCACCTCAGGCTGCCCGCCGTGCCGGGCATCGACTGTGCACTCTGGAGTTACGCAAGCCAGGATCCCGGTTTGGAGCCTGGGCTCGCTATTGCGCCTCTGGGTCTCAGTGCCCACATCTGTGCGACAGGCCTCGGGAGGAAGGACTATGTCACGGTCATTACTAGGAAAATAATATCTCCAAGCCTGGTGCGGTGGGGTGCACCTGTGAGCCCAGTACGTGGGAGGCTGAGACGGGAGGATCACAGGTTCGCGGCCAGCCTCGGCAACTTGGCGAGATGCTCGGCAACTCAGTGAGACCCTGTTTCCAAATAAAATATAAAACAGGGCTGGGGTGTGGCTCAGAGGTAGAAGGCCAAGTCCCCCCTCAAAAAAAGAACAAGTGATTTAACATCTGCGGCTTTGTCTCCGGTTGCTCTCACCCTTGCGTGCTATATTCTACCCAGACTGGACCTCCCGATGCTTCTGGAAGTTTCCACGCTCCCTGGCTCCTCCGGGCTTGTGGAACACCAGGACACCCGCCCTGCCCCTCTTTACCTTTTCTTTTCTTTTTGCAGTACTAGGGATAGAACCCAGGGGCATTCTACCTCTGAGCTAAACCCCCAGCCCTATTTCCTATTCTTTATTTTGAAACAAGGTCTCGCTAAGCTGCGCAGGGCCTCACTAAGTAGCTGAGGCTGGGCCTTCAACCTGCGATCCTCCTCCCTCAACCTCCCAAATGCTGGGATTACAGGCATGCGCCACCACGCCCTGCTCCCTGGCTACATGTTACCCAGTTTCTAGCTCCCAGTCTCAATGTCACCTCCTCCAGGAAGCCTTCCAGGGCTCTAGGTCCCACAACACCCACACTCTGTGCAGCCCAGCCCCTCGAGGTGGCTTCTCCCCTTAGTGGCCTGCCTCCCTCACTGGATCATGAGCCCCTGGGGTTGGGGCCCACCTCTGTTGGTGCAGCCCCGTATCTCTGGCATCCAGAGCCTGGATGGATGAAGTGTGTGTTGACAACGTGCACGGCTCCACCGAAGTGTCTGGAGTCATCATGACCACGCAGGGGCTGATGGGTGCTAAGATGGCGGGCCTGAGGTCCCGGTACCTGGGGGAGGCCGCTATGACCAGAAGCCAGGGTGTTTCCAGGAGAGGTAAGCTGATCCTCGGGAAATGGGGCCTTTGATATAAGCAGGGTTCAGATCCAACGCACCCACTTCCTCATCCTACCTCGCAATGCTCCTGCGCTTAAAAACTACATACGCGGTAGAGCCGGGCATGATGGTGCGCACCTGCCATCCCTGGGAGAGCACCTGGGAGGCTGAGGCTGGAGGATCGTAGATTCGAGGCCACTCTCAGCAACTCAGGCCCTCAGCAAAATTATTTTCAAAATTAAAATGTATATATTTCAAAATATATAGAGAGAGAAGGAGAGAGAGAGAGAGAGAAAGAGGGGGGGAGAGAGAGCGCGCGCTGGGGGCATAGCTCAGAGAGCCATTCTCCCTCTGAGCGACGCCCACAGCTCTTTATATATTTGCTTTAATCCCACTCTCACACACACGTAAAAGAAGTTCTGTCACAGA